>NW_028234439.1:24474704-24477204 GCF_977035675.1 Penaeus japonicus
TCAACTTCTTATATTAAACGTACTTTCTCTCTCCTTCCTCATTGCTCACTAACACTCACTAACTTTCTCCTCGTCCTGACTCTATTCCCCAAACACTTACACCGTTTCTCCATCCAAACTCCAACATTCATACTCTTACTCCACCACCCAATCCAGAAGCCCCAACACTCACACTCTTCCTCCTCCACCCAATCGAAGCCCCAACACTCACACTCTTTCTCCTCCACCCATGCGAAGCCCCAACACTCACACTCTTTCTCCTCCACCCAAATCCGAAGCCCCAACACTCACACTCCTTCTCCTCCACCCATTCCTGGAGCCCCAACACTCACACTCTTTCTCCACCACCCAAATCGAAGACCCAACACTCACACTCTTTCTCCACCACCCAAATCGAAGACCCAATACTCACACTCTTTCTCCACCACCCAAATCGAAGACCCAACACTCACACTCTTTCTCCACCACCCAAATCGAAGCCCCAACACTCACACTCTTTCTCCACCACCCATTCCAGAATCCCCAACACTCACACTCTTTCTCCACCACCCATTCCAGAATCCCCAACACTCACACTCTTTCTCCTCCACCCAACCTCAAAGCCCCAACACTCACACTCTTTCTCCTCCACCCAATCCCTACGCCCCAACACTCACACTCTTTCTCCACCACCCAATCCCTACGCCCCAACATTCACACTCTTTCTCCACCACCCAATCCCTACGCCCCAACACTCACACTCTTTCTCCTCCACCCAATCCCGACGCCCCAACACTCACACTCTTTCTCCTCCACCCAATCCCGACGCCCCAACACTCACACTCTTTCTCTCAATCAAGTCATACTTTTTTATCTCTTTAAAGAAAGTTTCTCATACTCCACCCAACATCCTCCCGACGCCCCAACACTCACACTCTTTCTCCTCCACCCAATCGAAGCAAATCTCTCATAACTTTACTCTCCTTTTTATGTTTTTCTTACCTTTCTAGTTTTTGCTACAATTTACTCTCCTCTCTTTAGTATCTTTTAACATTCCCAACACTCACACTCTTTCTCTTCCACCCAATCCCGGAGCCCCAACACTCACACTCTTTCTCCTCCACCCAATCCCTTCGCCCCAACACTCACACTCTTTCTCCTCCACCCAGCCCCAAAGCCCCAACACTCACACTCTTTCTCCTCCACCTAATCCCGACGCCCCAACACTCACACTCTTTCTCCTCTACCACCCAATCCAGAAGCCCCAACTCTCACACTCTCTCTCCTCCACCCAATCCCTACGCCCCAACACACACACTTTTTCTCCTCCACCCAATCCCAAAGCCCCAACACTCACACTCTTTCTCCACCACCCATTCCAGAATCCCCAACACTCACACAGGCAACTGTGACTATCTGGGAACTGAAAGACTCACTGATAGAACATGCTCGACGTGTTGAGTACAGAAACCTGGAGACTTAAAAGCTTCTTATATCATCTCCTTGTATCTTTCTCCTCCACCCAATCCCGACGCCCCAACACTCACACTCTTTCTCCTCCACCCAATCCCAAAGCCCCAACACTCACACTCTTTCTCCACCACCCATTCCAGAATCCCCAACACTCACACTCTTTCTCCTCCACCCAATCCCGACGCCCCAACACTCACACTCTTTCTCTTCCACCCAATCCCGGAGCCCCAACACTCACACTCTTTCTCCTCCACCCAATCCCGACGCCCCAACACTCACACTCTTTCTCTTCCACCCAATCCCGGAGCCCCAATACTCACACTCTTTCTCCTCCACCCAAATCGAAGCCCCAAGATTCACACTCTTTCTCCACCACCCATTCAAGAATCCCCAACACTCACACTCTTTCTCTTCCACCCAATCCCGGAGCCCAAACACTCACACTCTTTCTCCACCACCCAATCCTGACGCCCCAACACTCATACCCTTTCTCCACCACCCAATCCCGACGCCCCAACACTCACACTATTTCTCCTCCACCCAATCCAGAATCCCCAACATTCACACTCTTTCTCCACCACCCAATACCAAAGCCCCAACACTCACACTCTTTCTCCACCACCCAAACCCTACCATTAACCTCTCTCATCCCCCCAACACTCATACTCAGTCTTCTCCTCCACCCACTCCCCAACACTCACGTCCTTTCTCCAACTTATGCTCGAAAGCACCTGTAAACCAGCCTCCCCCTCCCCCCCCAACCCCCACCACTCCCCCCACCCCCCACCCCCGCCTCCACTGAGGGTGATATCCAGAAAAGCTTCCAAGGATGTAAACTCCCTTCCGGTTTCATAAAAGTTAAAAGAGCTGCTTCTCGTCTCAGATCTCTCAATCACTTGTCCAAACCGAGATGGATTTTGTCTTTGATGTGTCCTTCTTTGTTCCTTCTCGCTTGGGGGTTTATGATGCACACATGTGGATGTACACTTTTGTTAGAGGAATTTTCCTTTATTTTTTTATTTATCTTTTTCTGTTTCTGGGTATATTT
>NW_028234439.1:24487204-24499704 GCF_977035675.1 Penaeus japonicus
GCAAGAAGATCACCATACAAAAAAAAAAAAAAAAAAAAAAACACGAGAGAAGAAGACAGAAACACAGAAGATCCGAAATTGGAACCTAGTCCTACCAGAACTTAGTCCTATAATGCGCTCAGCGTCCGACCATAAAAGGAATACTTCGTTCATATATCAGAAAGCAAGAGGAAAGAACAGTAAATAGTCAGAAGTTTCACACTACGAGGCAGCCAAACGAGGCCTTTCGGACGAGGGGGAGACACTCGTATAATGCAAAGAAACGAACATCTGGAGTCGCGAAGGGGGGAAGAGCGTGAAGGGGGAATAAAGATGGATGAAGCAATGAAAAGAAAAGGACTCTTACAAGGGTTATTTGGTACCGAGTTTTGATGACAGAAGAGCTATAACATGGGAGGGATAGAGAGGCAGATTGTGGGAAGGGAAGGGAAGGAGGATAATCAAGCAGCGTGAAAGAGAGAGGGAGAGAGAGAGAGAGAGAGAGAGAGAGAGAGAGAGAGAGAGAGAGAGAGAGAGAGAGAGAGAGAGAGAGGGAGAGAGAGAGAGAAAGAGAAAGAGAGGGAGAGACAAAGAGAAAGCATCAAGGAAGATAAAAAATAAAAAATCTATATAAAAAAACAATAAAAAGGAAAGAAGAGAGATATAAACTAAACATTAAAAAAAATACAAAAAATAACTTCCCCCACTTAAAACAAATAAAAAAATGTTTATATATATATATATATATATATATATATATATATATAGAGAGAGAGAGAGAGAGAGAGAGAGAGAGAGAGAGAGAAAGAGAGAGAGAGAGAGAGAGAGAGAGAGAGAGAGAGAGAGAGAGAGAGAGAGAGAGACAGACAGACAGAGAGAGAGAGACAGAGAAAGAGAACAAGAGAACAGACTTAGACACAATCCTTCTCAAAAAGACTTAAGATGACAGACGCCACCAGTCGCCCCTTGACGTATGCAACGGCGGGTCTTCCTTGCACTTGAATAATCATCACCCTCCCGATTGCCAATTATTCTCGTTCTTTTTTTTTCTAATCATTTCTTTCGCTCCTTTAATGCATTGTCATTTCCCAAGATAATTGATAATATCGATTGTAATTAGCCTCGGCAATGGCTGTAAACCCGTATTGCTCGTGTCTATTGGTTGTAGATTAGGAATGTTAGTGTGAAATGTGAGATAATTGCTATTGTTATTGTTATTGATGAAAAGCCTTGTTGGTGCTGTCGCCTGCCTTTGTTGTACTGTCGCTCCTCGTGTTGCAGTTGTGATCAAATCTGCATAGATGAATCTAGATCGTATTTCAGCAATAACAAGACAAATACAGCTACAGATACGGCCGGCACATGGCAATTGCAGGGAGCGCAGAGCTGCTTGCCAATCCCACGGTAACGACTTGCTAGATGGGATTATACTCTGGTCATTCCCCTTCCGTTTTTTATCCCTCTTTTATCTTTCCCTTCCCTCTTTTATCTTTCTACTTGTCTTTCTCCAATATCTCTAGCGTCTAGTACTTCTATGCTTTATTTTCTATCCTCTTATCCTACTTTTATTTTTCGTCGACGTCTAAATCACTTTTTTTTTCTCTCTCTTTTATTTCCTCCTTCGCTCTCCCCTCTATCTTAGATTCCCCTCTCTCTTCCCCCTTTCGTCTCTTTCTACCTCTTCTCTAGCTCCTATTCCGATTCCAACTTTCCTTCCCTGTACTATTCTCTACTCCCCCCCCCCCCCCCCGCATCTGTCTTTCCAAGTACCTCCTTCTCCCTTATCTTTTCTTAGACATCCACACTTTCCCCTTTAATCCCCATCCCTCTCTTCTGTTATACCTCCCCCTCCCCCCCTCTCATTCGACTTTTTTCTTTGTCCTTTTATCCTCCTTTTCCATCTATCCTTACATCCTCTATCCCCCCCCCCCTCCTTTTTTTTATCAATCTCCTCCATCTCCCTTTAATCCCATCCTATGTCTCCCCCTTTTTTTTCTCTTTCTTAGGCATCCTCTCTTTCACCCTTACTTATAACCCTAGATGCTCCGTTTTCTTTTTCGTTTTTCTCCCTGACTCTACCCGGATTTCCTTTTTCCCCTCAACCGTCTTGGACTTTCCTTTCCTCCCTTCCTCCCTTACCCCTATCCCCCTCCATCCCCACTCTTATCAACTCCCCCTCCTCCAGTTCCTTTATTCTTCTCTCCCATCTCTCCCTTCTTAGACTTAACCCTTTCGCCCTCCTCCAATCCTTCTCCTTTCCCTTCTCCTATCAACCTAACTATCTCCCATTCCCTACCTACTCCCCTCTTCCCCCTCTCTCCCTCCACGACCCTCCTTGAACCCTCCATCTCCCTTCACCCCCCTCCCCCTTTCCCTATACCCTTTTCCTCCCCCCCCACCCCCCTACCCCCACCAACCTATCCAGCGTGAAGAGGCAACAGATGGACACTTAATCAGCAAGAAGTTTGCAATAAGTACCTGCCTGACTTCTTTAAACTAGTAATGTCCCCCTCCCCCTTTCACCCCTCCTCACCCCCCCTCACCCCCTTCCCCACGTAAAGTGATGTCGTTGTAGGGGGAACGTTCGCTCCTAAAAAGGGAGTGACTGGATCGGAAAGAAAGAATGGGGAGTTTATAATCTTGTTTTTAAAGTTTGGAAAAAGAAAGGTGGAAACTGAGTACATTGCGTGGAAGGATGCGGGAAGTTAGTGTTGGCAGCTGGGCTAAAGGCTGCAATATATTCACTGCTTAGGACTATTGGTTTAAATACTTATTAAGTTTAGTAGAGAGGAAGAGTCAAATGTTGCAAGAAAAGTACTTATGAAAGTGAAAGGGGAGTGGAGGTGAAGGTAAACGACGGGGAATTAACGGAGAGAGAGAGAGAGAGAGAGAGAGAGAGAGAGAGAGAGAGAGAGAGAGAGAGAGAGAGAGAGAGAGAGAGAGAGGAAGGGGGGAAGAGAGAGATAGAGAAGGGGGGAAGAGATAGAGAGAGAAGGGGGGAAGAGAGAGGGGGAGGAGGGGGAAAGGGAGAGGGAAGGAGAGAGAGAGAGAGAAATACAGACAGACAAAAATACAGACAGACACAAAGTCAGACAGAGAGAGAGCGAGAGAGAGAGAGAGAGAGAGAGAGAGAGACAGCAAGACAGAGGGAGAAAGAAAGAGAGAGAGAGAAGAACAGAGCGAGAGAGAGAGAAAGAGAGAGAGAGAGAGAGAGAGAGAGAGAGAGACACCAACATTGGCATCCTCGAAAAATAAAGAAGATTATAGAATAGGAGGGCAGCCAGAAACCCAAACCAGGTCTAATGAAACCCTTACATCATGGCGACCAAGGCTAACACTTTATTGCTACTCCAAAGGAGAACATTATCCTCCCCTTCTCCCCCCCCCCCACCCCTCGTCTGTCTGTCTTTGTCTCCCTCACCCCCCCCCCCCATCCCACTCCTCCTTCCGGCCTCCGCCCCTTCAAACCTGCCTGTCTTCTCTATCCTCGTCATGTCTTTCCTTCCCTTTCTCATTCCCTTTCTCCTTCTCTCCTTTTTCTCCACCTCACCGAACGCCTCTATATGAGAGAGAGAGAGAGAGAGAGAGAGAGAGAGAGAGAATGGAAATAGAGGCAGAGAAGGAGAAAGAGAAAGAGAGAGAGAGAGAAAGAGACAGCCAGAGAGAGAGAAAGCCAAAGAGAGAGCCCAAGAAACAAAGACAGAAAGACACAAAGAAAGACCAAGACCAGAGACAAACAGAGACAAACAAAGACAAACAGAGAGACAAAGAGAAAACACGTAAGATAGACGAAGACGAAGGAAAGAAAGAGGACGAAGGAAAGAAAGAGGACGAAGGAAAGAAAGGGGACGAAGGAAAGAAAGAGGACGAAGGACGTGTACCAAGAGGCGCGAAAAGGACGCTTTCTATCAACACGTGTGGCCAATTTGGACGACGTGCCTCTCCCTCGCCATCACGCCACGCCAAGGAAGTTTGTAGGTAATCAGGGTAACATCGTGAGTTTAATTAGATAATGGCGCTTGGAAGGTACGAGATACGACATGCCAGGCGGGGGGAGAGGGTTGAGTGAAGGGGGAGGGGGGGCGGGGGGGGAGGGAGATGGGGGGGAGCTGTGGGGTTGGGGTGGTATGAGGGAGATGGGGGGAGGGGTGGAGTGAAGGAGATGGGGGGTAGGGGGAGGGGGAGGGGTGGAGTGAAGGGGAGGGGGAGGGGGGGAGGCTGTGAGGTCGGGGTCTGAAGGGAGGGGGAAATGGGGGGGGGGGAGGGCGAAGGAGTACGGGAATGCGGGAGGGGGAAGGGGGGAAGCTGTGGGGAGGGGGAGGGGGGTGGAGTGAGGGATCTGGGGGGTATGGGTGGTGGTGGTGGTGTGAAGGGAAAGGGAAATGGAGGGGAGGCGAAGGAGTACGGGAATGCGGGAAGGGGAAGGAAGATCGAGGGAGAGCGGGAGGGGGATGGAGGAGCGAAGAAAGAGGGAAGGAGGGAAGAGAGAGGAAAGGAGGACCAACACTCACACGAATGTATTTTTATATGTGTAAGTACTGTATATACTATATATAAATTTGTGTATATATACAGTATATACTGAGAGAGAGAGAGAAAGAAAGATATGAATATATATATATATATATATATATATATATATATATATATATATATAGAGAGAGAGAGAGAGAGAGAGAGAGAGAGAGAGAGAGAGAGAGACAGAGGCAGAGACCAAAGAAATTGAAAGGTAGAGAGACAGAAAAAGCGAGAGATAAACAAATACATATACAGATATAGATATATATATAGATACAGATATCAACACCAACAAACACCTACATATATCTAAACAACCCAAAACCTATACATAAGTCCACCTACCTAATAACCAAGCCAAGAACAACCAAAAAAACACCAACCACACAGCAAGAGAACAATTCCTTGACGTACATTTTATCTGCAGAATGTTAACGCAATGAAGGTTTTTTTTCCCCCCTCTCGCTTCGGCCTCTCTAGCCAACACGCTCGCTTCGACTCATTCGTTCTTTGGTCGAGGGGGACACCACGAGGGCCTTGGCGATGGAGGGTCGACTTTATTTGTTTGGTTGGATGGTTGGGTTTTGGTGGGGTTGGAAGACGTGGTTGGGTTGGTTTGGGTTGGGGGGGTTCGAAGGGGGGTGGGGGTGGGTGGAAGGGGGGTTGGGTTTGGGAGGGTGGGTGGGGGATTGGTTGGAAGGGGGGGGGGGTTGGGTTGGAAGGGGGGGTATGGTGGTATATGGTTGGTTAGTTTTGTGGTTGGATGGTTGAGTGGTTGTGTTTAGTTGGTGGATAGTTGGCTGTGTGGTTCAGTCGTTGGGTTGTTTGCTTCGGTGGTTGTTTGGTTGACTGCGTTGCATGGTTCTTGCCTTGTTTGTTCGGTTGGTTGGTCGTCATATGGTTTGGTAGCTTGGCTGTTGTGTGGTTATTAACAGACAGCTGTTTACTCTTTTTTGGGTGATTTATTGTCTGTCTGTTTGTTGTCTTGTTTTCTTTGGTCTTCTCAACTTTTTTATCTTTCTTTCTTTATTTTTTTTCTTCTTTTTTCTTACTGATAATCTATTTTTTCTCGTTTAGCAATGTTGTTTTTTTCATTATTTTCTTGTTTCGTTGTTTTTCTCTCCTTTTTTTTTCTGGTTTCCTTTCATCTATTATATTCCTAGTATTCATATCCTACTTTCTATACCATTAATTTATGTTAACGTTTTATGATATGAATATTTCAGAATATATGGCAGGTGTTCGGTTAAGATTTATTTGATGTAAAGTATGAATTTACAAGTTCTCGACGTAGTAATATATATATGTAGGTAGCAGTTCATGTATGATTTAGGGCACACACAAATCCATACACACAATTACATACACAAACATACACACACAAACGAACAAACACACAAACAAACTAAAACTCACAAAATAAACACACACAAACAAACAAAACGACACAATACAAACACAGACACACAAACAAACAAAAAAACACACACACACTTAAATACCCCATCCCTTACCCTCCACCCCCCCCCTCCAACCCCCCCCCCCCCCCCCCAAAAAAAAAAAAAAAAAACGTTATATATCTTACAACTCACAAAATGTCCCGAGCCACTTTGAATTATTCATCGCACTTGACTATCAAATGATATCATTCCAGAGGTAAAGCGAATATGCTAATCACTGTAATTTCCTCCTTTTACAGGTGAGTGAATTTGACCTCTTGCACGCACCGCTGGACGCCCAAACGCAAATCAAACGGAGGTAAAAAAAGAGGGCGGTGGAGAAGTGAAAAGTCTTATTTCTTGCGCTTCTGAAGGTAAGTGTAGATATAACAATTTGTGTAGATGTGTGTAGGTGTGTGTTTGTATATGTATGTGTGTGTATGTATATATGTATATATGTATATATATATATATATATATATATATATATATATATATATATATATATATATATATATATATAATATATATATATATATATATGTATATATATGTGTATATATATATATATGTATATGTATACATACATACATATATATATATATATATATATATATATATATATATATACATATATATATACACACATTTATCTATCTATGTGTGTGTGTGTGTGTGTATATATATTTATATATACATATAAATATACATATTTATATATACATATATATATATATATATATATATATATATATATATATATATATATATATATATACAGAGAGAGAGAGAGAGAGAGAGAGAGAGAGAGAAAGGACATCCTCTGTCTCCCTCCTCTTTCACTCCCTACTCTCTCTTACTTCACCTCCTCCTCCATCATCTCCCTTCTCCTATCTTCCTTATCCACCTCTTCTTCCCCCCCTAAAAAAAGAAAGAGACGAAGATACAGAGAATTCGAGCGAACGACCGAAAGAGGAAGAAGAAGATATTGATAAAGGGGAGGACCGGGAAATTTGAACGTTACAGATAGATTCGTCCGGAAGAAGTGAACAGTCGGAGAAAGATGATAAATAGAGGAAAGGAGAGACAGATTAATTCCTCTGTATTAAATCTCTCTGTGTGACGGTAATATACGTCTTTTTCGAGATGAAAGTTATGATGAAAGCCTTTTTTAAACCCGTTTTTATTATGCATTATTATCATCCTCAATGTAATTATTATCATCATTACAATCTTTCTTGTTATTCTGATTATTTGTTATCATATTTTTTTCATCAAAATCATTGTTATTATCAATGATATTGCTGTTATCATACTTATCATCAGGTTATGATTAACATCATTATCATCATTATGTCATTTTATACAATTACAAATAGAATAGTGAAATGTTAATAGTCATCAAAATATTTGTCCTCATACCATAAATATTCTCTTTTCTTCACCATTTTTTGTTACTGAAGACTCACCATAGTCCATCTTATTCACCTTTCCTTTAAAAACAAAAGAGAAAAAGTTATTTCAAACGGTACACTCGCTACAAATAGATTTACACGAGAGAAAACACCCAACCACCAAACTCAAAAGACATATCACCGGAAGCCCCTAATGAAGATATGACCCATTCAAAAAATCTTTTCTCCCCTCGCCCTCCTATTCCATCAGCCCACCGTATTCCCCTTTCCCCACTTTTTTTTCCACCGTCTCTACCCTCTCATTTCCCCTTCCTACTTCCCCTCTCCCTCTCCCTCCTTCCCTCTTCCCCCTCACCCTCCTATCCTCCTCCTCCCTCCTTCCCTACCCCTCTCCCTCCTGTCCTCCCCTCTCCCTCCTGTCCTGTCCTCCTCCCCCTCTCCCTCCTACCCTACCCTCTTCCACTCTCCCCATACCCCTTCCTCACCCTCTCCTCTCCCTCTCCCCTCTCTATCTCCCCTTGCAATCACCTCAACTGCCCTTCTCCCCTCCTATCCCCCCCCTTCTCCCTCCCCCCTTCCCCCCCGCTAACCCACACCTCTAGCCCTCTGAACGTAAAACTTCTGACGTATGTAAATGCGGTCATTACGGGAGATGGATGCCCCTGTTACCCAGCACTACCAAAAGATTAGTGTTGTAACCGTCCTCTTCCTCGCCTTATTGTGGTTGTCTTCGGTCTTGATGCATGTCCCTCTGTCTTCCTGTCCGCTGGGATTTCCTCTTTATTCCATTTGCTTTGTTTTTTTAGAGTGATTTCTAGATTTGTGTGTGTGTTTTTTTTGTTTTTTTTTTTGGTTTGTTGTATCGGTTTGTGTTTGTGTGGGACGTTGGGTTTGTTTGTTTGTTGACTCTTCTTTCTTTTGATTTGATTTTGTTTGTCTTTTCTCCTCCCTTTCTATCTCTCTCTCTCTCTCTCTCTCTCTTTCTCTTTCTCTTTTTTTTCTCTCTCTTTCTCTCCCTCTCCCCCCCTTTCCCTTCCTCACTCTTTTTCTCTCTCTTTCTTTCTCCCTTCTTGCTTTCAACCCCTTCTCTCTCTTTCTCTCTCTTTCTTTCTCCCTTCTTGCTTTCAACCCCTTCTCTCTCTCTCTCACTCCCTCTTTCTCTCTCTTTCTACCCCGTTCCCTTCCTTCTCCCCAACCACTCTCTCATTCACTCCCCCCTCCCCTCCCTTTGTATTCCTCTTGCTTTCTCCCCTCATTCACTTCCTCTCTCTCTCTCTCTCTCTCTCTCTCTCTCTCTCTCTCTCTCTCTCTCTCTCTCTCTCTCTCTCTCTCTCTCTCTCTCTCTCTCTTCTCTTTCATTCTCTCTCTCTTCCCTCTCATTCTCCCTCCCTCTCTCTCTCTCTCTCTCTCTCTCTTTCTTTCTCTCTCTCATTCTCTCTCTCTCTTTCTCTCTCTCTCTCATTCTCTCTCTCTCTCTCATTCTCTCTCTCTCTCTCTCTCTCTCTCTCTCTCTCTCTCTCTCTCTCTCATTCTCTCTCTCTCTCTCTCTCTCTCTCTCTCTCTCTCTCTCTCTCTCTCTCTCTCTCTCTCTCTCTCTCTCAATCTCTCTCTCTCTCATTCTCTCTCTCTCTCTCATTTTCTCTCTCTCTCTCTCTCTCTCTCTCTCTCTCTCTCTCTCTCTCTTCTCTCTCTCTCTCTCTCTCTCCTCTCTCTCTCTCTCTCTCTCCTCTCTCTCTCTCTCTCTCTCTCTCTCTCTCTCTCTCTCTCTCTCTCTCTCTCTCTCTCTCTCTCTCTCTCTCTCTCTCTCTCAACTCTTTCCCTTATTCCAAGAAATCAAAACCACCTCGACTCCATCCCCTCTCTCCTCTTTTCATCGGGGGCAAATCTTGACCCTTCTCCTTCTCCTTCTTTTTCTTTTTCTTTTTTTTTCTTTTTTTCTTTTTCTCCTTTTTCTTTTTCTTGTTTTTTATATGTTTCTTTTTCTTTTTCTTCTTTTTATTTTTATTTTTCTTCTTATTATTCTTTTCTTCTTCTTCTTCTTCTTCCTTTTCCTTTCCCTTTTTCTTTTTCTTTTTCTTTTTTTTTTTTTCTTTTTCTTTTTTTTCCTACTTATTTTCTTCTTCTTCTTCTTCTTCTTTTTTCTTCTTCTTCTTCTTCTTCTTTTTTCTTCTTCTTCTTCGTCTTCTTTTTATTCTCTAACATGGAGTGAAATGACTCTCTGGTCTTCACTCGAGCGTCTCATTAATCGCGATCTTTTGAGATTAATTTCTTTTCTTTTCTTTTTTTTCCTTTTTTTTTTTTTTTGGGGGGGGGTGAAGTTTTTAATCATGTATTGTTATTGTTTTTTTGTGTTTCAGTAATGGTTGTTTTTGTTGTTGTTGTTGTTATTGGCGTTGTTATTATGGATTTTTTTTTTGTTGGTATTGTTATTGTCATTTTTATATATGTATTTTGTTATGATTGATATCATTATGCTGATGATAATGATTGGGATGATAAAGATAGTGATCATAACAATTAAAATGACAATATTATTATCAAAATCAATATCATCGAAAATGGTTATGATTATGATAATGGTAATGATAATGATGATAATAATGATAATGATAAAAATAATATCAATGGTGATTATAACGATAATAGTAGTTATGATAATGATATCAATAATGATTATGATAGTAACAAAGATGATAATGATAATAAAGTAATAATGATAACAATGGTAATAATAATAAAGATAATAGAGTTGATAAAGATGCTAACAATAATCATAATAATAATGATGATAATATTGATAATAATGATGATAGTAATAATGTTAATGATAATAATGATGATGTTTAATGATGATGATAATTTTCATGATGATACTGAACATAATGATAAAGAAGAAATGATGACAATAATCATTATAATGATAATAATAATGATAATAACAATAATAATGCTATTGATAACATTAATAATCATAATAATAATGATAATGATAGTAACGATATTAAAACACAATGATAATAATAATAATTGCAATAATAAAAACAATGATAATTACGATGACAATGATAATGATAACAATCATGATGAAAATAAAAATCATAATGCTAATGATAACTATGAATACTTCTTATTACCATTGCTACTATCACTGCTATCATTATCATTGCCAATATTATTGTTACTATCATCCTCCTCAATACTTTTATTAAAGTTATTGTTAATGTTATCTTTATTATTATTATCATTAATCATACAATATCATCTTCCATCAATATTAACATACTGCAATAATCAAACGCTTTCATCATTACCATAATTCATATTCCTATTATCATAACTAACATCAATACTATCAAATAAAACGATATATCATCAACAAAAGGGAAAGTCAGAATTTCCATAAAACAAAAAAACAAAAAACAAAAAAGCAAAAACAAAATCTAAACATATTTTTTTCTCCCTCATAAATGTTATTCCGTTGCAGGTGCAATAGGCTTTGAAAAGAGAAAATCCGTCTAACTTTTTTTTTTTTTTTTCTTCTTTTTTTTTTTTTTCTTTTTTTTTTTTAACACAGCCACCCATCGTAATTAAGGGAATACAATAATTGGGGGAAAAGATGTGAAACTGATGCATATTCGAGATAGTTTGAGCTAAGGAAAACGGGTGACGAATGCTTAGAAATATAATCCCAATGACAATGACAATTTAAAGAGAATAGAAAGACGTTGTTCCAATGAATCTGGAATGATTTGAATTAATTAAGGGAATACAATTGACGGACAAAGATGTGAAACTGATGTCTATTCGAGATAGTTTGAGCCAAGGAAAACGGGTGACGAATGCTTAGATATATAATTCCGATGATAGTCACAATTAAATCAGAATTGAAAGGCGTTGTGAAAATGAATCTGGAATTATTTGAATTAATTAAAGGAATACAATTGACGGACAAAGAGGTGAAACTGATGCATATTCGAGACAGAATTAAAACAGAACTGAAAGACGTTTTTAGAATGGATCTGGAATTATTTGAATTAATTAGAAGAATACAATTGATGGACAAAGAGATAGTTTGAGCGAAGGAAAACGGCTGACTAATGCTTAGAAATATAATCTCGATGCCAGTAACAATTTAATCAGAATAGAGAGACGGTGTTCCAATGAATCTGGAATGATTTTGATTATTTAGCGAAGGACAACAGACGCCTAATGTTAAGACTGTAATCCCAATGGCAGTACCAATTTAAACGAAGTGAAAGTCGTTGTTAAAATGAATCTGGAATTATTTGACAGGCTGGCAAGGGAAATTGCACTTCCGTCGTTAAACAGATGAGGTAACAAGCGGACATTCATTTCTCTGTCACACTGTAATTACGGTTCTCAACCATTTAATTCTGGAAAAGAGGGAGAAAAAGGGATGTCAGTCCTAAGGAGAAGTTTGGTGCTTTCTTTCTCTTTCTCCCTTTCTCTCTCTCTCTCTCTCTCTCTTTTTTTTCTTTTATTCTTTTTTTTTTATTCTTTTCTTTCTTAGTTTGATGTATGAGTCTTTGGGACTTGGAGTTTCTGCCTGTCACTTACTCTTATCCTTGGCGTTTCTCTCATATTCTTTATCTTCCCATTTTGTATGTCTCTTTCGCAGACTGTGTGAGTTTATCAGGCTCTCTCTCCATCTCGGTCTTGCTCTTATCTTCTTTCTCTCTTCCTCTTTCTCCATTTCCCCTCCTCCAATTCCTCTTATTCCTTTTCCTCTTCCTCTTCTCCCCTCTTCTCCTCGTCCTGTCCTTATCCTCTTCCCAATTTCTACTCTTCAATCCTTACCCTTGTCCCAAAATTCACTTCCTTTCTTCGTCTTCTTCTCCTTTCCTTTCTTTTCCGTCTCTTCTTCTTCCTCTCCCCCCCCCCCCTCTATACGTCTTTTCTCTTCCTCTCCCCTTTCCTCTTTGTAGGGATTCAGATCCTCTCTTCCCATCGATCCTCTAGGTGAAGATTCCATTTTCTCCTATCTCTCTATCTCTCCTTTTTCCCATTTCCCCCCCTCCCTCCTCTCAACCAACCCCCCCTCTCTTTTTCCCCACCCCCTTTCCCCTCCATTATCTTTCCCCCCTTTTCTAACGCTTCGATATCTCTCATCTATCTCTCTCGCTCTCCA
>NW_028234439.1:24514704-24517179 GCF_977035675.1 Penaeus japonicus
CACCTCTCTCTCTCTCTCTTCTCTCAACACCTCGTCTCTCCAGTTTTTTCTCCTTTCATCCCCTCTCTCTCATTCTCTGCCTCACTCTTCAACCCCCCCTCCACCTCCACCTCTCTCAGCTCTCTCTTCACCCTTCTCTCACCCTCTGCCTCGTCAACTCTTCTCTCCCCCTCGCCCTCTCTCTCTTCCTCCTCTCACTTTTCTTCTCTCTCTTTTCCTTCTCTCTCTTTCTCCCAACCCTTCCTTCCTCTCACTCTTTCTCCTTTCAATTCAACCCTCCTCTCTCTTCCTCTCCCATCAACTCTCCCCCCTCCACCCCTCCCATCCGACCAACCCCCTCCTACCTCCACCTACTCTCTCTCTCACTCTTTAGCAACCTAGCCCCTCTCCCCCACCCTAGCACCTCCCCCTCCCCCTCTTCCCCACCCTGCCCCCCTTTCTCCCCCCTGCCCCTCCTCCCGCCCCTTCCTGCCCCTCCCCACCTGCCCTTCCATCTGAACAGCTCAGTAAAAGTTAAAGGAGCTGACTCTCTCCTCTTGATCCTTCAATCACTTGTCTAAAGCGAGGTGGATTTCTTCTTTGATGTTTCTCCTTTGTAACGTCTTCCTTGAGACGGATACACAAATATACATAAATACACACGGAAGCAGATAATTGCACGTGAATATACACACAGAGAGGGAATAAACATACACACACACACACACACGCGCGCGCACACACACATGCACACACACACATGCACACACACAGACACACACAAACACACACACACAGATAGCCGTCTATGTATGCTTAAGATATTCCTAATGTCCGTACATACATATTATAGAAAATCATACATGTATGGAAGCGAACTACCTTTTTTCGCGTTTCATACTCTCTTTCTTTCTCTCTAGCTCTCTCTATTTATCCACCTATTGGTCTATCTCTCTCTCTTTCTCTCTCTCTCTCTTCCTCTATCCCTCCCTCTCTCTAACTCTGTTTCTATCTCTGTCCCTTTCTTTCACTTTTTCTATCTTACTTTTTCTCCTTCTCTCTCTCTCTCACTCTTTCCCTCCCTCTACCCTTCCATCTCTCCTCCATCTATCTATCTTCTCTGCTTCCATCCATATCATCCCCCTCTTCCCCCTCCTCTCCTCCTCTCTCCTTACCTTCCTCTTACCCCCCCCTCCCCCCCGCCCCCCTCACTTCCTTTCTTTGACCCATTACACTTTCCTTCTCACTTGTCAGCTCCCTCGGATGCTTCCTTTCCGTGGCTCTCTTGCCTCGCGGGTATTTCCTCTTTATATATATATTTTTTTTCTGGTTCTTGATCCGTCCTCTATCCTATTTTTTTTTTTTTTTTTTTGGATTCGTCTTTTACCTTCGTTTGTTTCTATTTCTTTATTCATTTATCTAGCTTTCTAGCTGATACTATTCTAAATTTGATATATGTGTGTGTGTGTGTGTGTTTGTGTGTGTGTGTGCATATGTATATGTATATGTATATATATATATATATATATATATATATATATATATATATATATATATATATATATGTGCTTTGTGTGTGTTGGTGTGTGTGTTGTGTGTGTGTGTGTGGTGTGTTGTGTGTGTGTATGTGTGTGTGGTGCGTGTATATGTGGTTGTGTGAATATATAATATATATACATAATATATAATATATATATATATATATAATATAATATAAGAATATATAATACATATATATATATATATATATATATATATACATATATACATATATATATATATATATATATAAACATATACATATATAATCATAACCATCCTCTTAAAGATTCAACCTACGGCTCTTTCTAGCTCCCATCAACCTCCTGAGATTTTTTTCACCATATGATATGAGTTCCAGGAAATGTGATTTCTTGTCTGTCTTAGGAAGTACTTTTATAATCGACTTCAGTCTCCTCTCTTCTCACTCCCTGTCTCCATCTTTCTATATCTTCTTGTCCTCCCTTTCTCTTGTTCCTTCTCTCTCTCAGTCATCATCTCTCCCCTTCATCTCTTCCACATTCTCTCTCTCTCTCTCTCTCTCTCCTCAACCTCTCCTCTCCTCCATCTCCTCCCTCTCTCCAACCGTCTCTCCTCCCCTCTCTCCCCGTCAACCCCATCAACTCTCCTAATCTCTCCTCCTCTTCTTCTCCACTCTCCTCTTCCTCCTCCTCACTCTCCAACTACTCTTCTCCTCGCCCTTCTCTCTCCTCTCTCACCTCCTCTCTCTCGCTCGCTCTCTTCTTCTTCTTCTCTATTTCTTCTCTTTTCTTCTATCCTCTTTAATCGTCTTGAGAAGCCTACGTGTAAGGTTCGTAAGCTAAACTCTTTAGGCCTAATACAGCTTGGAATCTGAACAGTTTTCTCTATATTAATATATATATATATATGTATATATATATATATATGTATATGTATATATATATATATATATTATATATATAAATATATATAAAT
>NW_028234439.1:24517279-24522279 GCF_977035675.1 Penaeus japonicus
TTGGAAATTTGTTATTTTTTTTATTATTATCATTAATCATACAATATCTCCTTCCATCAATATCAAAATACTGCAATAATCAAACGCTTTCATCATTACCATAATTCATATTCCTATTATCATAACTAACATCAATACTATCAAATAAAACGATATATCATCAACAAAAGGGAAAGTCAGAATTTCCATAAAAAATAAATAAATAAATAAATAAATAAACCCTAAACATTTTTTTTTCTCCCCCATAAATGTTATTCGGTTACAGGTGCAATAGGCTTTGAAAAGAGAAAATCCGTCTAACTTTTTTTTTTTTTTTTCAAACACAGCCACCCATCGTAATTAAGGGAATACAATAATTGGGGGAAAAAATAAAAAAAAAGGAAAAAAAAAAGAAAAAAGGAAAAAAAAGGGATAAGGAAAAGTGGTCTGAAACTGATGTTGCATATTTCTAGATATTGTTTGAGCTAAGGAAATACAGGCTGACGAATGCTCCTTAGCTTAAAAATATAATTCCGATGATAGTCACAATTAAATCAGAATTGAAAGGCCGTTGTTGAAAATGAATCTGGAATTATTTGAATTGAATTATAATTAAAAGGAATACAATTGCATGGAAACCCCAAAGAGTAGTTTGAACAAAGAAAAAACGGCTCTACTATAAACTATACTAACTAAATGCTTTCTTTAGAAATAAAAATCCAGATGACATCTAACAATTAAAATAGAATTGAAAGACGTTGTTAAGATTAGAATGAAATCTTGGAATTATTGGAATTATTTTTTGAATTAATTAAGGAATATGCAATATGATGGACCAACAAGAGGATAGTTTGATTGAAGCGAAGGAAGGGAAAGGAAAACGGCGCTTCTTCTTGTGAATCTACAGCTCTTTCTTCTCTTCGCTCTCCTATCTGACTAATGCTTTACGAAAATTAGTAGAAATAATCCCGATGACAGTAACAATTTAAAGAGAATAGAAAGACGTTGATACAATAAATCTTAAATTATTTGAATTAATTAAGGGAATACAATTGATGGACAAAGAGGTGAAACTGATGCATATTCGAGACAGAATTAAAACAGAACTGAAAGACGTTTTTAGAATGGATCTGGAATTATTTGAATTAATTAAAGGAATACAGTTGATGGACAAAGAGATAGTTTGAACAAAGAAAAACGGCTAACTAATGCTTAGAAATAAAATCCAGATGACACTAACAATTAAAATAGAATTGAAAGACGTTGTTAGAATGAATCTGGAATTATTTGAATTAATTAAAGGAATGCAATTGATGGACAAAGAGATAGTTTGAGCGAAGGAAAACGGCTGACTAATGCTTAGAAATATAATCCCGATGACAGTAACAATTTAAAGAGAATAGAGAGACGGTGTTCCAATGAATCTGGAATGATTTTGATTATTTAGGGACACGAAGGACACACCACACAGACGCTACACGGCCTATGTTAAGACTGTAAGCCCAATGGCAGTACAGTTACAATTTAAACGAATTAAAGTGAAAGTCGTTTCGTTCGTTGTTTTAAAATGAATCTGGAATTATTTGACAGTCTGGCAAGGGAAATTGCACTTTCGTCGTTTTTATTTTAAACAGATGAGGTAACAAGCGGACCATTCATTTCTCTGTCACACTGTAATTACGGTTCTCTCAACCATTTAATTCTGGGAAAAGAAAAAAAAAAAAGAAAAAAAAAAAGGAGGAAGAGGGAGAAGAAAAAGGGAAAAGAAAAAGGGATGTCAGTCCTAAGGAGAAGTTTGGTGCTTTCTTTCTCTCTCTCTCTTTCTCTCTCTCTCTCTCTCTCTCTCTCTCTCTCTCTCTCTCTCTCTCTCTTTTTTTCTTCTTTTTTTTTTCTTTCTTAGTTTGATGTATGAGTCTTTGGGACTTTGGGAGTTTCTGCCTGTCACTTACTCTAATCCTTGGCGTTTCTCTCATATTCTTTATCTTCCCATTTTGTATGTCTCTTTCGCAGACTGTGTGAGTTTATCAGGCTCTCTCTCCATCTCGGTCTTGCTCTTATCTTCTTTCTCTCTTCCTCTTTCTCCATTTCCCCTCCTCCAATTCCTCTTATTCCTTTTCCTCTTCCTCTTCTCCCCTCTTCTCCTCGTCCTGTCCTTATCCTCTTCCCAATTTCTACTCTTCAATCCTTCCTCTGTCCCCTTCTCTCCTTTCTCTCTCTTCTTCTCCCCCTTTCTCTTCCGTCTCTTCTTCTTCCTCTCCCCCCCCCCCTCTTCCGTCTCTTCCTCTTCCTCTCCTTTCCCTCTTTGCCAGGATCAGATCCTCTTCCGAATTCCAATTCTCCTATCTCTCTATCTCTCCTTTCCATTTCCCCCTCCTCCTCTCACCCCAACCCCCCCTCTCTTCCCACCCTTTCCCCTCCATTATCTTCCCCTTTTCTACTCTTCTATCTCTCATCTATCTCTCTCGCTCTCCATTTCCCCCTTCCTCTTCCTCTCCCCCTCCCCCCTCTTCCCCTCCTTCCCCTCTTACGAGAATCATATCCTTTTCCCCTCCCTCCACATTTCAGTTTCTACTTCCCTATCCCTCCCCTCTCCATTTCACCCTCCTCACCTCCCCCTCCCCCCTCCCCATCCCCCTTCTTCCCCTCCTTCCCCTCTCCTTCCCCTCCTTCCCCTCTTACGAGAATCAGATCCTTTTCCCCTCCCTCCACATTTCAGTTTCTACTTCCCTATCCCTCCTCTCTCTCTTCCCCTCCCCCCTCTCCTTCCCCATCCCCCTACTTCCCCTCCTTCCCCTCTCCTTCCCCTCCTTCCCCTCTTACGAGAATCAGATCCCTTTCCTCTCCCTCCACTTTTCAGTTTCTACTTCCCTATCCCCCATCCCTCTCTTCCCCTCTCCTTCTTCCCCTCCTTCCCCTCCCCCCTCTTCCCCTCCTTCCCCTCCCCCCTCTTCCCCTCCTCCCCTCCTTCTTCCCCTCCTTCTTCCCCTCCTTCCCCTCTCCTTCCCCTCCTTCCCCTCTTACGAGAATCAGAGCCTTCTCCCCTCCCTCCTCTTTTCAGTTTCTACTTCCCTATCCCCCCTCCCCCTCTCCCCCTCCCCCCTCTTCCCTCTTTCGCTCCTTCCCCTCCCCCTCCCCACCCCCCTCCTTCCCCCCCTTCCCCTCTCCTTCCCCTCCTTCCCCTCTTACGAGAATCAGATCCTTTTCCCCTCCCTCCTCTTTTCAGTTTCTACTTCCCTATCCCTCCCCTCTCCATTTCTCCCTCTTCCTCTTCCCCTCCCCCTCCCAATCCCCCTCCTTCCCCTCTTACGAGAATCAGATCCCTTTCCCCTCCCTCCTCTTTTCAGTTTCTACTTCCCTATCCCTCCCCTCTCCATTTCTCCCTCTTCCTCTTCACCTCCCCCCCTCTTCCCCTCCTCCCCCACACCCCCCTCTTCCCCTCCTTCCCCTCTTACGAGAATCAGATCCTTCTCTCCTCCCTCCTCTTTTCAGTTTCTACTTCCCTGTCCCCCATCTCTCTCTTCCCCTCCCCCCTCCCCCCTCTTTCCCTCCTTCCCCTCTCCTTCCCCTCCTTCCCCTCTTACGAGAATCAGATCCCTTTCCCCTCCCTCCTCTTTTCAGTTTCTACTTCCCTATCCCTCCCCTCTCCATTTCTCCCTCTTCCTCTTCCCCTCCCCCTCCCAATCCCCCTCCTTCCCCTCTTACGAGAATCAGATCCCTTCTCCTCCCTCCTCTTTTCAGTTTTCTACTTCCTATCCCTCCTCCCCATTCTCTCCCTCTTCCTCTTCCCCTCCCCCACTCTTCCCCTCCTCCCCCACCCCCCCCTCTTCCCCTCCTTCCCCTCTTACGAGAATCAGATCCTTCTCTCCTCCCTCCTCTTTTCAGTTTCTACTTCCTTATCCCCCATCTCTCTCTTCCCCTCCTTCCCCTCCTTCCCCCCTCCCCAACCCCCTCTTTCCCTCCTTCCCCCCCCCCTCCTTCCCCTCCTTCTTCCCCTCCTTCCCCTCCCCCCTCTTCCCCTCCTTCCCCTCCCCCCTCTTCCCCTCCTCCCCTCCTTCTTCCCCTCCTTCTTCCCCTCCTTCCCCTCCCCCCTCTTCCCCTCCTCCCCTCCTTCTTCCCCTCCTTCTTCCCCTCCTTCCCCTCTCCTTCCCCTCCTTCCCCTCTTACGAGAATCAGAGCCTTCTCCCCTCCCTCCTCTTTTCAGTTTCTACTTTCCTATCCCCCCTCCCCCTCTTCCCCTCCCCCCTCTTCCCTCTTTCCCTCCTTCCCCTCCCCCTCCCCAACCCCCTCCTTCCCCCCCTTCCCCTCTCCTTCCCCTCCTTCCCCTCTTACGAGAATCAGATCCCTTTCCTCTTCCTCCCGAGAGCCCGAGGTTACGGTGGCTGAGGCTGTCTGCGTGTAACAAAACTACTGCCTTTTCCTTCTCGAGTCGAGCTCTTGCCTCGGGCGAACTTGTGTCCCGAACTGCCAGCATGATATCATTTTCCCCTTCCTTTTGCTCCCTGTTATCATTCTGCGTCTCTTCTCTTTCTCTCTCCCCCTCTTGTTCTATCTTCGTTTTCTTTTTTTGTTTGTTTTGTTTTGTTTTGTTTCGTTTGTATTCTGTTTGCTGTTTGTGGTTCTTTTTGTAGGTTTGTATTCGTTTGTGTTTGGTGTATGGAGGTCGGGGTAACATTCCTGGTTTTCTTTTTTTTTATGCTTTCTCTCTTTCTTCCTCTCTATTTCTTACTCTCTTTCTCTCTCTCTCTCTTTCTCTTTCTCTCTCTCTCTTCCCTTCTCCCTCACACACACACACACACAGAAAAACACACAAATTCTCTTTTTTCTTTTTTTCTTTTGTAAATCAACCGCCTCCGACAAGAAAGAGGAAAGAAAGAAAGGTGAAGAGAAGAGGAGGAAAAGACAGATTGTTTTTAATCCGGATGTGACGCCGTGTGGCTTATATACCTCGCTGAGCAGAGGCGCGCTCGCTCAGGGGTGGGGGTAGGGGGGGGGGAGAACAGGCTTGTTTTTACGTTACTCGT
>NW_028234439.1:24530442-24540442 GCF_977035675.1 Penaeus japonicus
AGTTAAGAAAAAAATTATAAGAATAAAAGAATGGCAAATGTACGACAAAAAATATATAAAGTTTTAAACGTACACTAAAAATAAACTAGACAATAGGTTCTTTAGAAATGAAATGAGAAGAAAGAGAACAGAAACATTTTTATTTCGAGATAGAAAAATATTTATCATCTGAAGTAAGAATGCAATTTCAGAGCACGAATGTTCAGGCCCAATAAAAATGGAGGAAAAAAAAGGAAAATAAAAAATGTTTATATATATAAAGTCCTGAAAACGAGAAAAGAAAGAAAGTGATACTCCCAACAATGCCTAATATGCAAATAAACCGACAAACAAAGACAGTGAACGAATTGATAAGAAGCACAAACTGTAAGAAAAAGGAAGAACCGAAATATAAAGAAGAAAATAGAGAATAATGCTGTGAAACGTAACGAAAAGAAAAGAAAAGAAAAAAACACAAAGAATGAACATAAAAGAAACATTAAACCTACGAAAAAATAAATCATTACACAAAACGAAAGAAAAAATAAATACATAAGCAGGAAAGAAACAAAAAAAAGAAAGAAAGAAAAAAAAAAATAAAAGGAGGGGGGGAAACTGAAATAAACTCACCATATATATACAACGAGCATAAAAAAATACTACGATAAAGACAATAAAGAGGCGGGTGCCACAGAACAGCAGATTCCCTCGGTTTATTGCCAGTGCCAGGGAACGAAAAGCTAGGCACAATTCCTGTTATGTTGCGGGCTGGAGTGGCACTGTCTAAGTCTGGCAATGATAATAGCAATAACAATAACAACAGGAACAGATATCATTTCAATAACGATGGTAAAGATCGTGGGGTGATTCGTTTATGATGGTAGTGCGGTAAGAGAAGTTGATTGAGAGAAAGAGAGAGAGAGAGAGAGAGAGAGAGAGAGAGAGAGAGAGAGAGAGAGAGAGAGAGAGAGAGAGAGAGAGAGAGAGAGAGAGAGAGAGAGAGAAAGGTGAGAGAGAGAGAGAGAGAGAAAGAGAGTGAGAGAGTGAGAGAGAGAGAGAGAGAGAGAGAGTGAGAGAGAGAGAGAGAGAGAGAGAGAGAGAGAGGGAGAGAGAGAGAGAGTGAGAGAGAGTGAGAGAGAGAGAGAGAGAGAGAGAGAGAGAGAGAGAGAGAGAGAGAGAGAGAGTGGGACAGTGGGACAGTGAGATAGAGAGTGAGAGAGAGAGAGAGAGAGAGAGAGAGAGTGAGAGGGAGTGAGAGAGAGAGAGAGAAAGCAAAAGAGACAGAGACAGACAGATAGAGACAGAGAGACATAAAGAGATAGAGAGAGACATAGAGACATAAAGTGATAGAGAAAGAGAAGAAACAATATGAGAAACAGACAGACAGAAAGAAGACATACCCACGGACAGAACCTTGCTCAAAACGAAACGAAAAGAAAAGAAATAAAAAGATTTTCACCCAAAAGACCCCCAAAACGAAATAACTTTTACTCCATTGAAATCCCACGTGAACGAGAGAAATAAAATCAACCAAATAAAATGGATGTTCTTTTATCACGATGAGCAATCAAGCATAGCCAAGCGTAAAGTGCTCCCCCAAAAATATCAACTTGTACGGATTTCAACTGGCGTTATTTGTATGTAAATCTAAGTAGAAGAAAACTTTTCCTCAAATTTCCCTTTTTTTTTTTTTTTGACTCAGCATATAATCTCGACCAGATTTGGGATTCTGGATAGTGGGAGACGAAGAGAGAGAGAGGGAAAGAGAAAGAAAGGGAAAGAGAGAGATGGGGGAGAGAGAGAGAGAGAGGGAGAAGGAGAGAGAAAGAGAAGGAGAAGGAGAGAGAGGGGGGGGGAGGAAAGAGAGGGAGAGGGAGAATGAGAGAGAGAGAGAGAGGGAAAGAGAAAGAAGGGGAAAGAGAGAGATGAGGGGGGGGAGGGAGAAGGGGAAAGAGAGAGATGGGGAGAGAGAGAGAGGGGGGGGGAGAGAGGGGGGGGAGAGAAGGAGAGAGAGAGGGAGGGAGAGGGAATGAGAGAGATGGGGGGAGAGAGAGAGAGGGAGAGGGAAAAAGAGACAGAGAGAGAGAGGAGGACGAAGAGAGAGAGAAGGAGAGAGAGAGAGCGGGAGAAGGAGAGAGAGAGAGAGGAAGAAGGAGAGAGAGGGGGGAGAAGGAGAGAGAGAGAGATAGAGGGAGAAGGAGAGAGAGATGGGGGGGGGGAGAGAGAGAGAGAGGGGGGGAGAATGAGAGAGAGAGAGAGAGGGAGAATGAGAGAGAGAGAGAGAGGGAAACAGAGAGAGAAAAAAAGAGAGAAAGGGGGAGGGGGTGGAGAAAAGGCTATGATGCAAATAGAAAAAAGAGAAAGAGAGAAATAGAGAGGGCTATGGTGCAAATAGAGAGAGAGAGACAAAATGGAAGAAAAAAGGGTATTGACAGAGATGCTGAGGGAGGGAGGGACGAAGAGATTGCGAAAAGATAAAGGCTTATCATGGATATAGTAAAGGATGTGGTGGCTATAGTGAAGGACCCTCTCTTAGACCGAAGGACAGTTCCTGGGTACGAACTTGTGTGAGTTGAGTACAATGCAAATGCGTTATTATCCTCTTGTTGCAGATTTAAGATGAATGTGGCCCTCTATAAAGCCAGCCGTATTGTCTGCGTGGGTGCCTATATATATATGTATATATATATAAATATAATTATTATATATAAATAGTATATATATCTTTATAAAAAATATATATATATAATATATATGTTTATATTATATGTATATACTAGATTAATATATATTATATAGTATATAAATATTTTATATTATATATATATATTATATAATATATTACTATATAATATATAAATAGAATATGTGTTGTGTGTTGGTGTGTGTTGTGTGTTGTGTTTAGTTGTGTGTGTGTTGTGTGTATGCATTAATATTGATAGTTTTATTATATATATATATATATTTTATATCTGATATTATATTAAAATATATATAAAATATATAATATTATATATATTTGTGGGCCCTCCTATAAAGCCAGCCGTGTTATTGTCCTGATACTGCGTTGAGGGGAGCGGTTTGTGTTGATGGTTTGTGTTGCAACGGGTGCATATTATAGACATTGTGTATTTATTAATATAATAGTTTTTTACATATAGATATATATATATATATAATATATTATTTATATATATATATTATATATGTATATATATATTATATTATATAATATATATATATATATATATATAATATATATAATATAATATTAACACTATATTTTGTAATTATATTATATGTTTTATTGATTATCATTGTATTACATTTACATATAATTTTAGATAAAATAAGATATATATATATATAATATATATATATATATCTTATTATATATATATATATATTTATATATATATATATATTATATAAATATATATAAATAAATATATTATATATATATAGATATTAATATATATTTATATATATTACTTCACAAGCAACACACCACACAACACACACACACACACACACACACACACACACACACAACACATATATTATATATATATTATATATATAGTATATATATATATATAATATATATATATATATATATATACACACATATATATATATACATATATAAACACACATGTACACGCTGCTCTGGCCAAGACAGATATGCGGTCATGGTATTATCTTAGACTTTGAATTGAGGATATACAGTATCATGAGTATATATTCTAGTACATTAATTGAGATGAAAAATTCCATTGCTCTGCATTCCTCATGCTAGGTGGCCTGAATAATTGCATCACATGGCGCTTTGAGATAAGATGAAGAAATTCCCCTTAGATTTCCGTTTTTTTTTTTTGTTTGTTTGTTTTTTTTTTTTTTTGTATTTTTAAAAATGTTTTTAGAGGGGGTTTAGTTTTTCTTCTTACTCCTGAATGTTGTGATGCTACTACACTTGTGTTGAAATATTATGTATCCCCAAGCTCATTTCTGACTACAGTTTTGCTCCACACTGGTCCCTTGTTCTCTTTGTTTTTATATTATTAAAACATAGATTTGTACATAATTTTTCCTTTAGAAATAAAACGAATCTATTCGTATTTTTCTTTTTCTCGGTATTAATGCAATTAAATGATTTTAGGCTTTTTGTAAGTGGTCTAAATGTTAGATTTAGTAGGTTTAGTTCTTTGTATAGATATAGAGTGGGATTAGAGTGAGTGTTTGAGAGGAGTGAAGATGTGAGAGGGTAGTGAGAGTAGGAGTTTTGTTTAGAGTAGAGGTGGAGATGAGGATAGTGATTTATTTTTTTTGTGGAGTGGATTAGCGTTAGAGGAGTGATTATCATATGATCCAAGTCTTTCTAGATAAGAGTTCTAACAACGTCAGAGATCCTAGTAGGAGGTACTCTAAGGTCTAACTCCACATTCTGGTTATCGCATTCTAGCTTCAGTAGACGATTAGTATGATCATACTTCTAGATTCCAATATGCGATGGTATACCCACACCATGGGTATAACAAGAACCCATTGTATTGCCCGATAAAGTTTATTCTGATATCATTTACAATATTTCCGGTACCTAATACAGAGTTCCTGAAGATCGTGTATGTATATTTAGCTGTATAATTCCCGCTCTATGCTCATATCTCTATGCGGGTTGCAATAACCATTGATTTAGCTCTCTGCAAGGCGGTGAGACAAGACACCAGGTTAATATGGGTCTCCTCCTTGCCCTTCAGTCATCTATTCTCTTGTGTCCACAAACTGCCACACAACACCCATCCGTCATCTAATTGAATGCCTATCCATATAACGTGTTGATACTGGCTTTAGGTATGCCGTATGTACGTACCCTGTGTAACTCCTCATACACATATATAACCTGGTGATATGTGTGGCTTTTCATTCCTATTGTGTGGGAATGCCCCGGTGGTATCTGTGTTTAGCGCTTTTTTGCTCGCTCGGTTATGGTTCTGTCCCATCTTTCGCTACAGATCGTTGTGGTTCGTCCACAAGGATAAGGATATATATATGTATGTATTTACACGTGTTTGCTATCCCGCTATCCCAGGATCTCTCGTTAGCTGGTTATGTTGAGCATCAGTATGAGGTTTTAGATGACCATTCAGAGGGGGTAATATTCGGTACTGACTCCCACTTTAAAGGGATATTAGTGATAGGGATATTACTACTACTAGTTTGAAAATAGAATAAAGTTATAAGATTTGCCATACTGACTTGGCTACGTGGTTAATCAGCTGATGTATTGTATATTAATCATATTTTCAACAAATTATATATATATATATATATATATATATAAATATTTATCTATATATATATATTCATATTTTTATATATATTTATATTTATATATATATATTTTACATATATATATATATTATATATTTTTATATTTTATATATATATTTATATTTTTTATATTATAATTTATGTATATATTATGTGTGTGTGTGAGTAATATGTAATACATTATATATATTATTTATATATATTATATACTATATATTTATATATATATATATATTTATATATATAAGAATAACACTGTTAATTCTGATTTAAAGTTTTTTTGAAATTGAATTTGAATTTGAAAGGTCACAAGAGAACAGAAAGACTCTCTCTCCATCGGCAAACATTTTAAAACGATAACACGTGTTTCCTCGCAATGCCGTGTGAGTTTATAATAATCCTTCGGTCTGTCCACATTATTGCATGTTCCGATAATTATTCGTAAGCATGAGGATACTGGCCACTGTGATGAACGCATGAACTCTGCATGACCATCGCAGTTCGGCATGCAATTCTGCAATACTGTGCCGTGGAGCAATTCATGACGGTCCATGAAGATAGAAACGGCGTGTTTACATGATTTCGTATCAACTTGCTCATCGGGGAATTAGGAATTTAGTTACTAGGGTCATTCTTTTTTTTTTCTTCTTTTTTTTTACTTTTTTTTATTTTCTTCTGTGTCCATATCGTCTCTTTTGTGATGGTTATTATTCGTGTTGTTTTTGTTTTTTGTTGTCATGTTTATTGATTGTTTTATTTGTGTTGTTATTATTATGGTGATTATAAATGTTATCTTTATCATTGAATGAGGGTTATTGTCATTATCATATTCATCATCATTATTATCATTGCTGTTCTTGATAGTATCATTTTTATTATCATTATTGTAATCGTGATAATTATTATTATACTAATGATGATATGATGATAACAATACCAATAAGAGTAATAATGATAATGATATTAGTGATGATTATCATGATTAAGATAATAATGATAATGAACATAATGATAATAATTATAAAACAGGATAATAGTGAGGATAATAATGAAAGCAATAATGATTATGATTGTTGGTGTTATAGTGATAATTATCGTTAACATTATCATTTCAATATCATCGGAAATTGAAACACGAAAACGGATAGTGAAATAAATAAAAATACTATGAAAAAAAAGAAACGAAAAAGGAAAAGAGGATTTGGTTAAATCCCCCCCCCCTCCCTGGAAAAAAAAAAAAAAAAAAAAAAAAAACACCCGGAACGAACAACAAGTCCGATTTACGAGTGATGTGGGATTTGGACGTGTTTGTAATTATTAAATCAATTCTTCTCTCCTCTCTCTTCTCTTTTCTCTCTCTACTTTCCTTTCTCCTCATTGTTTGTCTGTCTCTCTTCCTCTTTCTCTCTCTCTCTCTTTTTCTCTCTCTATCTCTCTCTCACTCACTCTCTCTGTCTTTGTCTCCGTCTTTGTCTATCTCTCTGTCTCTCTCTCTCTCTCTTCTTCTCTCGACTTCTCTGTCTCTCTCACCTTCTCTTGTCTTCTCTCTCTCTCTCTCTCTCTCTTATCCCCCGCCTACCTTCTCTCTCTCTTTCCCTCTCTCTCTCTCTATCTATCTATCTATCTATCTATCTATCTATCTATTTCTCCCTCCCTTCCTCCCACCTCCCTCCCTCCCTCCCTTCCTCCCCTCCTTCCCTCCCTCCTTCCTTCCCTCCCTCCCTCCATTCCCCTCCCTCCCCCATCCCTCCCTTCCCTCCCTCCCTCCTCCCTCCCTCCCTCCATCCCTCCCTCCCTCTACCCCCCCTCTCCCTCTCCTACCCCCGCCCATGCCAACATTTTATCGTTAGCCATATTGATTTCCGTATTAGCTAAACACTGACTCTCACGCTTTCCGCCCAGCGAACGGTGTGTGTGGGGAATGATCACCAAATGACACGCAAATACTCGGCACTCTAACCTTGCTAATGTTGCTGTGTAGAAAGCCGGTCTTCGGTATTGGACTGGTCTTGTGATGTGGAGGGTAACGGGAGACGCGGATTTGTTATTTCGGTTTTGTGATTATTGTAAATATGAACACGCACACGCATGCATACATACACGCATACATGCATACACACACGCACATACACACACACAGCCATATCTATTTGTTTATCTATCTATATCTATCTATCTATCTATCTATCTATCTATCTATCTATCTATCTATCTATCTATATACATATATTCATGTAGATAGATAGACAGATAGATATGTGATGGTAAATAGAAAGGTTATAGTGATGGGGATGACAGGGGTGGTGATAAGATGATAATAATGATAGTGATAACAAGAAGGATGATGACGATTATCATAGTGATTATAATAAAAGTAATGATGAAAGTAATGGTAACAAAGACACAAGGATATATACAAGAACCATACTAATGGTGACAGAAACAAAAAGAATTGTTAAGACCACAACAACAATAAAAGGATTAAAACGGAAAACACTAATGACTTTGATGATGGTAATGATACCGATAGCAGTATCAATAATGATAATCTTATAATCGCAATTTTAATGCTGATAATAATTACATTGATAATGAGGATTAAATGATGATATAAACAATGACCAATATAATCATAGACAGATGAAAAAAAGAAAAAGAAAGTACATATTCAGTTCATTTCATTCAATTCCATACTTAACTCGTCATGTAATCTTTCCCCCTCCCCTTCCCCCTTCCCCCTCGCCCTCCTACATACACCCATCCGCCATCCCCTACCTCACACCTCCCCCCCTCTCCCTTTCCCCCCTCCCTCCCCCCTCCCTCCCCCAATCCTCCTCCGCCACCCCCCCCCCCTATACCACTACCACCCTGATCAGGCAGAATCAGGCATCTCATGATGTCAAAAAACCTGGCCATGTTAATATTTCAGCCACTCGTTATCTCTGTTTGCGGACGAAGGGGGGGAGGGGGGGATACCGGTATTACGTCACGGGGTTTTCAATTCACAGTCGAACTAATTTCCGACCAATTGAGAGTTGGGTGTGAGTGTAATTTTACTATGTGGGTGTTATTAGTGTGATTGTGTGAATAAGATATTATCACTGTTGTTATCACTGGTTTGTGTTTATCATTGATATCATTAGTATTGTCTTTTTTTATTATTATAAGAGTAGTTATATCATAGTTTTTTCTCCATTAATTCATCTACTGTCATTATTATCTTGATTTCTTTGTTATCATGGTTGATATTATTATTATCTTTATCATCACTATCCTCTATTTTCATTACGATAGTTATCTGCACTTTACTATTGTTATGAATTTCCTCTCTCTTGATTTAAGTCTCTCTTTCTCTCTCTCTCTCTCTCTCTCTCTCTCTCTCTCTCTCTTTCTCTCTCTCTCTCTCTCTCTCTCTCTCTCTCTCTCTCTCCCCTCTCCCTCTCTCATGTAGTAGTCGGGGTTGTTAGTCGCCCTACGCTTTATGTTTGTTTGTTTTCCGCTTTACCTCCAGTTCGCTTATATGTGGTTTTCCCTTCACCTTCGCCCCCCGTGCACGGGTGATTTGATTGCTCCCCCCCCCCCCACCCAAACCCAACCCCCCACCTCACCCCTCTAATTTTATTATTTTTATTAATTTTTATGTGGATGGTTTTTTTAGGTTAGTGTGATGTGTTTTATTGTGTGTGTGTGTTTGTGTGTGTGTGTGTGCTGTGATTGAGTTTGAGTGAGTGAGTCGAGTACTTTCTGACTGGCACAGTTTGTGTGTGGTTGTGGTGTGAGGTTAGTGTATATATTTAGTGAGAGAGGGTTTTGGGGTTTATGGGTAAGTGGGGGGTGGGTTGTTGTAGTGTCGTGTTGTGGGGGCGCGCGCGCCTGGGTGAGTGTGTGTGTGGGTGGGTATGGGTGCTGGGGGGCTGTGTGTGGGTTGTGGTGTATCTGGATGTAGGTGTAGTGTGGTATATGGTATTGTTATTTATATATAGATATAATAGTGTTATATATTTAGTGTTATAATATTGATATATAAATATTAATATTGCACGCAGTAACTGATGTTAGTTGTTGATATTTGATGAAACGAATTGGGGAAAAGGGTGTTAGGTAGAAAGGGGAGAGCGGGGGATAGAGGGAGGGAGGGAGGGGGAGATGGGACTGGTTACCGTCATTCAACACGGGAACTGTGCAAATATTTTTGCATAGTGCTAATATTAAAACTTTTTTGCAACCCCTGCAATTCAATTTCACGATATATATGATTATTTGTTTGGTGGTTGCAGTGTGAATGAATCAAGCTAATTTTGACTCTTCGCTCGTGTAATATTGCTTCGTGTTTGCAGGAAATGTGGTGGTCTGATGTCCTGATTTATTCCGCTTATTCATCTTCATTCGTAAATTCGCATAATTCTTGAGCCTTAGATTTATAATAGCACTTTTTCTTTAGAGATTTATATCTTAATGATTATTTCAGAGGTTATTATTAGTATTTGTTTTATTATTTTATTTTTCATTTCTTGTCCTCCGCCCCGCCTCATCCCTACGTCCTTGCCTTTTGTACTAAGTGGTAATGGTGATAATAAAAAGTGATGATGATTATGATGATGATAATAAAAATGATTACAATAATGATAATGAAAACGATAACAATAATGATAACAATAAGGATAATCATTAAATAAGAAAAAAACAATAA
>NW_028234439.1:24607942-24612942 GCF_977035675.1 Penaeus japonicus
TCCTCCTCCTCCCTCCGCCCTTTCCACTTCCTCCCTCCTCCTCCCCCCGCCCTTTCCACTTCCTCCCTCCTCCTCCCTCCGCTCTTTCTACTTCCTCCCTCTTTTGCTCCATATACTAGTCTTGCCGCCCTTTTTACTTCCTCCCTCCCTCCTCAACTCACGCCCTTTTTACTTCCACCCTCTTTACCTTCCCTCCGCCCTTTTTTTACGTTCATTTCCCTCCTCCTCCCTCCGCCCTTTTTACTTCCTCCCTCCTCCTCCCTCCGCCCTTTTTACTTCCTCCCTCCTCCTCCCTCCGCCCTTTTTACTTCCTCCCTCCTCCTCCCTCCGCCCTTTTTACTTCCTCCCTCTTTCTCCCTCCGCCCTTTTTACTTCCTCCCTCCTCCTCCCTCCGCCCTTTCCACTTCCTCCCTCCTCCTCCCTCCGCCCTTTTTACTTCCTCCCTCCTCCTCCCTCCGCCCTTTTTACTTCCTCCCTCCTCCTCCCTCCGCCCTTTTTACTTCCTCCCTCTTTCTCCCTCCGCCCTTTTTACTTCCTCCCTCCTCCTCCCTCCGCCCTTTCCCTTCTTCCCTCCTCCTCCCTCCGCCCTTTTTACTTCCTCCCTCCTCCTCCCTCCGCCCTTTTTACTTCCTCCCTCCTCCTCCCTCCGCCCTTTTTACTTCCTTCCTCCTCCTCCCTCCGCCCTTTTTACTTCCTTCCTCCTCCTCCCTCCGCCCTTTTTACTTCCTCCCTTCCCCTCCCTCCGTCCTTTTTACTTCCTCCCTCTTCCTCCCTCCGCCCTTTCTACTTCCTCTCTTTCATCTTCCTTACTTCTGCCTACTCCTTTCTTCATTTTCTCTCCCCATCTTTTTCTTTCCTCTCGCCTCCTGCCTCCTCTCTCCTCTCTCTTTTCCTGTCCCTCTCCATTCTCTTCTCTATTTTATATTCTTTCTTCCTCTTTCTCTCTCCTCCTTCCACCTCTCTCATCTTACCACTTTCTTCCTTGCTCTTTCCTCTTCTTTATCCCTTTACCCTCCTCCACGCTCTTCCTTCCACCTCCTCGCTCTTTTATCCTCCTCTCCGTCCCTCCTCCCTCTCCTCTCTTTCCTCCAACTCCTCCTACTGCACCTATACTGTCCACCCAATCCTATCCTCCTCGCTCCTCCCAATTTTTTCTTTTTATTGATTTTTTTTTTTTATTTTTATTATTTTTTTTTTCGCTGAGTTTTTTTTTTTTTTTTTATTTTTTTTTATTTATATTTGTATTTTTTCTTTTTTTTTTTTTTTTTTTTTTTTTTTCCTTTTCCTCCCCATTTCTGTATTCTCCCTTCTCCTTCCTTCCCTCTATTGCCTACCTATTCCTATCTCTCCCCTATCCCCTTCTCCTTCTCCTTACCTCTTCTCTGCTCCTCCCTCTTCCTCTTTATCCCTCCTCCCTCCCTCTTCCCTCTTCCTCTTTACCATTCCTCCCTATTCCTCTTTACCCATTTCCCTCCACCTACTCCCTCCCTCTTCCTCTTCCTCTTTATCCCTCCTCCCTCCATCTCCCTCTGCTTCACTTCCTTCTTCCTCCTCCCTCCTCCTTTCCCTTTATCTCTCATACCCTTCATCTTAATCCTTCTTCCCTCCTCTTCTTTCTTATCCTCCTCACATCCCTCCACATCATCCCTCCTGCTCTCTCTCTCTCTCTCTCTCTCTCTCTCTCTCTCTCTCTCTCTCTCTCTATCCTCTCCTACTCCTTCTTATACCTCCTTCCGTTTCTCTTCTCCTCTCCTTCCTCCTTATACCTTCTTCCAATTCTTTCCTCCTTTCCCTCCTCCTCCTTATTCCTTTCCAACTCCCCTCTTCTTCCCTGACAAGTCCCTCTTAGTCTCCTCTCTATCCCCCCTCTCCCCCCTCCTTCCCATCCCTCCATCTCCCTTCCCCCCTCCATCTCCCATCCCCTCCTTCCCCTCCCTCCCACCTTCCATTTCCCTCTCCCTCTCCCTTCCTTCTCCCTCTCCCTTCCCTCTCCCTCTCCCTTCCCTCTCCCTCTCCCACTCCCCACCCCTCCATCTCCCTTCCCTTCCCTCTCCCTCCCCCTCCCCCTCTTCCCATCACCTCCTTCCCCCCAAACCTCCCCTCTCCCCCCACTCCCTTCCCCTCCATCCCTCCTTCCCTCACCCCACCCCTCCATCCCTCCTTCCCTCACCCCACCCCTCCCCACCCCTCCCTCTCCCTCACCCCACCCCTCCCTCTCCCTCTCCCTCCCCCTCTCCCTCCCCCTCTCCCTCTCCCTTCCCTCTCCCTCTCCCCATCCTTCCCCCTCTCCCTCTCCCTCCCTCTCCCCAACCTCCCCAACCTTTCTCCTTGCTTCTCTGCTCTTTGCCTTTGAAGCATTGCACGGAAGCCAATGGTTCCTAATGGGAAATATTACCTGATCCGACCTCCCGGGGGCTTTAACCTTGGGGAGAGGAAGGATGGGGGTGGGGGTAAGGGGTGTAGGTAGGTAGTAAGGGTGTGGGGGTTGGAGGGGTGAAGGTAGGTGGGGAGGGTGGTGGAGGAGGAGGAGGAGGGGGGGGGAGGAGTTTGGGTGAAGGTAGGTGGAGGAGGAGGGGTGAGGAGGAGGGGGAGGGGTGAGGAGGAGGGAATAGAGGGGTGAGGGAGCAGGAGAGGGAGGGAGGGAGTAGGTTGGGGATGGATGGGGGAGGAAGGGTAGTGGTTGATATGGATTGCATTAGGTGAAAATGATGAAGGGGGAGGAATGGGTGGGAATAGGGGGAGGGGGAAGAGGGGTAAGTGGAGAAGTGGATTTGGGGTTGAATTAGGTGGAGAGGGTGGAGGTGGAGGAGGAGGTGGAGGTGGAGGGGGAGTTGGAAGGAGGGAGGGGGGTTGGAAGGATGAAGGGGGAGGTGGAAGGAGGGAGGGGGGACGATGGAGGTTAAATGGGAGATTAAGTGGTTAGAGGGTAGATGAAAGGGTAGGAAGAAGTAGGTGTGTTAAGAGGGGACAGAAGAGGGGGAAGATGAAAGGGAAAAGATACGAAGAAAAAAGTAGGAGAGGAATAAAGAGGGCGGGAAATGACGGTAGGGAGAGAGAGAGAAAGAGAGAAAAGTGAGAGAGTTAGAGAGAAAGGTGGAAGAGATATATGGATAGATATAGATAAGAGAGAGATAGAAGGAGATAGTTAAATATATAGAGAGAGAGGAGATAGATAAATAGAGAGAGAGAGAGATAACTTAAAAGTCAAATACAAAAACGGACAAAAAAACAACTAGAAACACAAACACATAGATGGAAGTATTGATGAAGCGAGGTCAAGAAATAAAAAGAAAAATATTTATAGAGAAATGAAAATAAATACCTGAAGATGATAGAGGGGGTGGATATAAGAAAAACGAGTACGTTTCATCTTTAATTAAAATATGAATTGATAATTCGAACCAAGTTATGATAAGACGGTCAAACAAGTATACCAAGATAGATATATATATATATATATATATATATATATATATATATATATATATATATATATATAGGTACAAACATAGAAACAAGCAACCAAAACAAACAAACAAACGTTAAGACAGATGATCAAAGGATAAGAATTGAAATGTAGTAAACAATAACATAGAAATAACATGAGATAAACAGGTGAAGATATACATACACAGACAAAAACAGGATGATTAGTCAGTGATCCCAAAACGTTAATATGTACACAGACAAGTTGATCTGTATTTGAAGAAAAAACATATAAAAGACATATATAAAACAGACACATATTCAGACATATTGGTGTACACATAAAAACATAACAACAAAAAACTTTCAGTTAAATCGTTCTAAACATAAAAAGAGATAGACAGATAGACAATCAACCAGTCACGTATATTAAATAAAAATAGAAACAGCGATAAATTAAAGAAATGAGGAAGAAGAGAAGGAGGAACAATAACACTGGATGAAGGAGACATGATAGACAGACAGAGAGGCGGTTATATAAGCGAAAAAGAGATAGATATAAAGAGGAAAAAAATTGATAAAAGGTGACAAGGGAAAGGAATGACAGGCAAGCTGACAAATATCAAACAAGGAATCGAAAGAGAGAACAGAAAAAAAACATAGATAACGATGGGGATATACATAAATAAAGCGAGGAGGAAAAAAACAAGATAAATGAAATATAACAAAATGAATAAATAGGTAAAGAAGTGTGTGTGTGTATGTATGTATACATATATATATATATATATATATATATATATATATATATATATATATATATATATATATATAAAGAAAAAGTAATGTAAAAGTGCTGGATACATACGTACGTCCACGATAGTAGATGAAAAAAAAAAAAATAATAATAATAAAGGCCAAAAAGAGTCCCATAACCACAAATGAATAAAAAATAAGTATAAACGTAAAAAATATATATATATATACAAATAAACAAAACGAAAAAAAAATAAAGCTGAAAAAGTACAGACCTCCTCCCCTACACACACACAAAAAAAAAGAACGAGAGAGAGAGAGAAAAAAAAAGATAAATACATACGTAAAGAAACAGTGTCATAGTGTCCACGAGCCGGTGAGCAATTCCACAGATCCCTCAGAAAAGTGAACGTCCCAAATTTGGGTCATTTCCATGCTTATTTGTTTCATTTTGGTTAATGGAAAGGAATGAGAGACAACGCAGCTGCTTCCGTCTGCTTAGCTTGGTCGGGTGTGTTATGAATGAGGTGGCTTCTCGTACATATATATGGCTCTGTAAGAGGGTGTGGGTGTGTGGGTGGGTCGGGGGGGATGTGGGGGGTGGGGGGGCGGGGGGAGTGGTTGGAGGTTGTGTGTGTGTAGGGGGGGGGTGCGGTGGGAGGTTGTGTGTGTGTGTGGGTGGGCGGTGGGGGGTTGGGGGTGCTGTGGGAGGTTGTGTGTATGTGTGTGGGTGTGTGTTGGTGTGGTGGGAGGTTGTTGTGTGTGTGTGGATGTGTGGGTGTGGGTGTGTGTGTGGTGGGATGTTGTGTGTGTGTGTG
>NW_028234439.1:24620442-24625442 GCF_977035675.1 Penaeus japonicus
CCCCCCCGTTTTCTAGATACGAGAACTTCATAAGAAGGAGGATCATCTTCTTGATCCTACGCCTTCAAATTCCGCTTAACGGCCTCGCTTCCTGTTCTTTCATTCTCTGCTCTTAGATCTCTTTGTCTTTCGCTATCTTCCTTTGCCTTTTGTTCCCTATTTTTTTTTTTCTTTTTTTTAGTTTTGTCTCTTTTTCTCGCATTCTTCTTCTTTTTCCTTTTTTTTCATCTTTTTTCTGTTTTTCTTTTTTTCTCCTTTTCCTCTTTTTCTTATTCTTATTCTCCTTTCTTCTCTTCTTACTCCATGCCCTCCATCTACTCCTTCTTTCTCCATCTCCTCCTTCTCTTTCCTCCTACCTCCTCCTCCTTTTCTTCCCCTCCTCCTCCTACTACTACTACTCCTACTCCTCCTCTTCCCTCTCCTCCTCCCTTTCCCCCTCTTCCTCCTCTTAATCATCTTCTCCCTCCTACTCCTCCTCCTCTTCCTCATCTTCTCCCTCCTACTCCTCCTCCTCCACCTCACTTTCCCCCTCCTCCTCCTACTACTCCACCTCTTCCTCCTCCACCTCCCTTTCCCCCTCCTCCTCCTCCTCCTCCTCTTCCCCCTCCTCCTCTTACTCCTCCTCTTCCTCTTCTTCTCCCTCCTCCTCCTTCTCCTACTCCTACTCCTTCTCTTTCCTCCTACCTCCTCCTCCTTTTCTTTCCCTCCTCCGTCTACTACTACTACTCCTACTCCTCCTCTTCCCCTTCCCCCTCCTCCTCCTCTTCCTCATCTTCTCCCTCCTACTCCTCCTCCTCCACCTCCCTTTCCCCCTCCTCCTCCTACTACTCCTCCTCTTCCTCCTCCACCTCCCTTTCCCCCTCCTCCTCTTCCCCCTCCTCCTCTTACTCCTCCTCCTCCTCTTCCCCCTCCTCCTCCTTCTCCTCCTCCTACTCCTACTCCTCTTCCCCCTCCTCCTCTTACTCCTCCTCCTCCTCTTCCCCCTCCTCCTCCTTCTCCTCCTCCTACTCCTCCTCCTCTTCCCCCTCCTCCTTCTCCTCTTCCTCCTCCACCTCCCTTTCCCCCTCCTCCTCCTCCTCCTCCTTCTCCCGTTCCTCCTCCTCTTCCCCTTCCTCCTCCTCCTCCTCCTCCTCCTCCTCCTCCTCCTCCTCCTCCTCCTCCTCCTCTTCCCCCTCCTCCTCCTCCTCCTCCTCCTCTTTCCTCTCCTCCTCCTCCTCCTCCTCCTCGTCTCTGTGACAGCAATATTCCACCGCTGACTAATATAACCTCAGCTGTTATATCGCAGCTTGACAGGCACACGAACCAGCGTTGTTTTCCTCTTTCTTTTCGCTCTCCCATCCCTCCCTCTCCCTGTGTCATCGACCTCTTTGCTTTTTTCCCCTTGTCATTCTGTCTTCGTTTTGCCACTCCCCCTTGAACGCCCTCTATCTTTCTGTTCTTTCCCTTGCTGTTGGTGCGCTCGGTCGGTTCTAATTGTCTTTCTGCTCTCTCTTTCTCTGTCTGTTTCTCTTTTTTCTTTTTTTCTTTTTCTCTTTCTCTCTTTCTCTTTCGCTTTCGCTTTCTTTCTTTCTCTTTCTCTTTCTCTCTCTCTCTCTCTCTCTCTCTCTCTCTCTCTCTCTCTCTCTATCTATCTATCTATCTATCTATCTATCTATCTCTCTTTCTCTCTCTCTCTCTCTCTCTCTCTCTCTCTCTCTATCTATCTATCTATCTATCTATCTATTTATCTATCTATCTATCTCTATCTATCTCTCTTTCTCTCTCTCTCTCTCTCTCTATCTCTCTCTCTCTCTCTCTCTTCTCTCCATCCTTCTCCCTCTCCCTTCCCCCCTCTCTCTCCCTTTCCCTCTCTCTCTCTCTCACTTTCTCTCTCTCTCTCTCTCTATCTATCTATCTATCTATCTCTCTTACTCTCTATCTCCCTCCCTCCCTCTCCCTATCCCTCTCCTTCTCTCTCTCTCTTTCTCTATCTCTCACGCCTCCATCCTCTGCGTCCATCGCTTCTGTCGCAGTAATTACGAACACATGTTCACAACGATATCGTCCGTCTACTGAAAGTGTTCTGTCAACTGTTGGCCGACAAGCGCCAAATTGAACCTTCCACGTTAATCCAAAAAGTACTCTTTCCCTTTTTTTTTTTTTTTTTTTTTTTTCGTTATCCCTCTTCTTGTGTCATTAGCTTTGTCATCGTTGTTGCTGTGATCATTATTACGTTTTTGTTTTTGTTTTTCGATTTCATGGTTATTAATTCTATTTTCGATATTGTCTTTATCATTATCCAATGATGCTGATATTGTTATATCATAATTTCCAATATCATCATTACTATATTATTTTTATCATTATCATCATTGTTATCATAAGTATCACTACTCTTGGCAATATTATTATCATTATCATCATTTTAATCATTATCATCACCATCATCATTTTAATCACTATCATCATTATTATCCTTTTTACTAATGTTATCGTCATCATTACCATTATCATCATTATTTTCTATTAACATATAACCAATGCAATCCTTACCACTGTTATTTGCTTTATATTACAGCTAGAAATTAAGGAATTATATATCACAATCATAAACTTCAACTTCATCATTGTGAAGTTTAGTATCAGTCTATTGATCATAAGACTTAATCATGACAATTATAGATTTCTTTTATTATTACCCTTTTCGTTTCATTCACTATATTTCTGGAAATAAATGAGACAACTTTCATATTTCTTATATTATTCATATGAATACATGATCATCAAAAGTATCAATATATATTCAGAAATTACCATAAATCCCATATCAAAAATGACAGGTATTCCATTATGCTAACAGGGATACGGTAATATAGCTGCTCGTTATTACCATAGATTTTGTTTGGTAATTTTTATATGCTAATAAAGAACGGTAAATGTTGTCACATCCAAGGATAAGGCTTTTTATGTTAAATAGCATAGCATACCATATCACATGAGATGATGAAATACTTATATCTCTAGAGATGAGCATTTTCCTCAGATTGGTAATCGCCAATTAGAGGTTGACGTCTACGGGCTCAACCCACATTTCATTACTTGAAGGAAACATTCTGAGTGGAAGATTCAGATTTAATCAATAATAAGTATCGTGGATTTGAAATAGACACTCATTTTAATCAATTTCAATCTATCCTTCGTATAAATGGTTTGATAGATTTAAAATCATAATTATATGTGTGTGTGTGTTTGTGTTTGAGCGCATGTATACGTGTGTGTGTTTGTGTGTGTGTGTCGGTGAGTTTGTATGTATATGTGTGCACGTGTGTATGCATATATATATATGTGTGTGCGTATGCATATATATATATATATATATATATATATATATATGTATATACATATGTACTCATTATGTATAGATATATTTTATATATATATATATATATAATATATATATATATATATATATACATATAGGTGTGTGTGTGTGTGTGTGTGTGTATATGTATGTGTTCATAAGTGTACGCGCGTCTATGGAAGAAAGAAGATGATTATTCGTCTTTATAGCTACGTGGCTAATCTCCCTCATTCTCCCTTACGTAGGCTGTGTCAGTGTGAGTGTGCGTTATCTACACCACACTCTCCCTCCCTCTACGGCCTCCCTTCCTCTCGGCATAGCGTATCCTGCCCTCCGGTCGATATCCAAATTACTTTCCGACGCACTTCCGATCTCTCTACCGAGTCCTTCCGGCTATCTATCTTTTTCTTGTGCCCTTAATTACACATCCTGTTCTCCAGTTTTCTTCTCTCCTTATCCCTTTGCTATCATTTTTTTAATTTTTTCCTTGTTTTCTTTTTTTTTCTCAATTCGTCTATTTTCGCTTTTGACTTTTGTTTTTATTTTGTTGGTTTCGTACATTTGATCTCTCTCTCACTTATTTAATATTCTTTTCTTTTCTGTATCTCTACTATTATCGTCTTATTTTGATATTGCTTCTTCCTATCTTTATTGTCTATCTCTCTTTTGCTATTTTCTTTGTTATTCTCTTATCAATTTCTATTTTTGCCTTATTCTACTACACTGTCTTTCTTTCCTTCTTTGATTGTTTATCATTTATTTATCAAGCCTTTTTAAATACATCACGGCTTTTATTAACCAATTTCATTCAGAACTTTCATCTTACTACATTGTTCTCGTAAACATTATTCTCTGTTCTTCGCATTGTCTTTAGTTATGAGATCTCTCTCTAAATTATTAGCTCTAGTTATTGTCTGTAATGGTTTCCCGGTGATGGTTTAAGTGTTTCATTTATGCCTCTCTCTGTGTTTCTCTCGTTCTCTCTTTCTCTCTCTCTTTCTCTCTCTCTCTCTCTCTCTCTCTCTCTCTCTCTCTCTCTCTCTCTCTCTCTCTCTCTCTCTCTCTCTCTCTCTCTCTCTCTCTCTCTCTCTCTCTCTCTCTCTCTCTCTCCTCTCTCTTTCTCGCTCTCTCAGTCTATATCTCTCTCTTTATCTTTTTTTCTCTTTTCGACTTTCTGTAGTATTTTCCATCCTATTTTTTCCCACTTAATTCTCCCCTTCCCCATACCATTTCCCTTCCCGTTTCCTTATCACTCGATCTTCCCTCTCCCTTGCATATATCATTTCCCCTCTCCCTTCCCCTCTATATCCCTTAGGGAGATTATCAACACCTTTAGGAGTGACTGAGACATACGTTGATTGATACGCCAACGTTTATATACGTTTATATACGCCAATATTTACATAACGTTTATTTATGTGTATATAACATTCGTGTTGTTTACTTCATCGCAGTCTTTACTGTAATAGGAGCGTTTTTAAAGCTCAGTTTTAATGAATATGTTATCATTATATTTGTATTATCATTATTATGCTTATCTGTATTATTTTGTAATATTTCATTCATTATCGCTATCATCATTATTATCATTCGTGTCATGTTATTGTTATTACGATTATTGTTTTTATCCTTGTTCAACCTTCCCTTCACTTTAATTCAC
>NW_028234439.1:24630442-24635442 GCF_977035675.1 Penaeus japonicus
GGGCTCTCCCCGTAGTGGTATACATCCACGGCGAGAGCTTCGAGTGGGGCGCCTCTAACCCCTACGACGGCTCGGTCCTCGCAGCTTACGGAGATGTCATCGTAGTCACCCTTAACTACCGCCTCGGGCCCTTAGGTCAGTCCCTTTGTCCGGTGGTCTTGGTCTAAAGTGGGCGAGGGAGTTTTTTTCTTGAGGAATTTAGCTGGGTACTTCTATGGGGTTTCGGTCTTGTGTGGGTCATGTTAGTTTGTTAAGGGATTCGTGGTCATAACCTTTTATTTTATTTTTATTTTATTTATTTATTTATTTTTATTTATTTATTTATTTTTTTTTTTATTTTTTTTTTTTAATTTTTTTTTTTTATGTCTAATGTGTTTTTTTAGGGGATCGCTTGACACTTCTTTGGTGGTTTCGTTTTGATGTAAGTATACTTGGCAGTCCATTAGTGTTAGATTAGTTGTTACATCAGGTGACTTCAGCTTCTTGTGAGTTAGTTTACATGTTGTTTCCTTGTTGATTACTTGTCGGGTGGTTTCTTTCAAGTGCGAGTTAGGCTGAGTGTGTCTCGTTAATTGCTAGTTTAAGTAAGTCATTCGGAGAGTCGTTAGTCATTTCTTAGGTTCTTTCAGGCTTGTATGAATTCAGGAAGACAAGCTGCTAGTGTCTTGATAGGTCTTATCTGAGTTAGGGCATTGCTAGCCACTCGTTTGGTGACTTAGGTTCTAGTGTGAGTCAATCAGGGTTTGATAGTCCCTTGTTGAACGATTTGAGTCAATGTAAGTCAGGCAGGATGTTATTAGTAATTTTGGGGGGCATTTTAACAGTAGTGGGAACTGTAACTTACAGTCAAGAGGGAAATAGAAATGGCGTTATGAATTACTTCCATTCTGGTGTAAATATTCCATTATTACCTCTAGTTTTATGCAAGTTAGTTAGGTTCAGTGACACGCATTCCTTGCTCGGTTGAATGATACAGGTTATTTGCTAGTCACTTCCAGTCTGGAATAATTCTGCCAGTCCTTTTCAGACAAGGCGACAGTTATTCCTAGAAGTGTGTCAGTCAGTGAGGTCATTTGCCAGTCACTAATAGGTTGGTGTGAATCACAAATGGCGAAGTTTGTTACATCCAGTCTAGTTATCTGTGAGTCATGGATGTTTTAGATTTCTTTCTGTTCTTACGTTTTTCTTGATTTATATTTTCGATATTCCATATTTGGGTGCGTCTAATTAAGGTCTTTTAGTCTTTGAATATTCCTTGAGGTTGTCATAGTAGATCTATATTAAGTTTAAGTATGATATCAGCTTGTTATCACGTAAATGTCGTCAACGTTTTATTATTCCGACGAAATTAGTTCTAATTGCGATGCTAATAACAACTTTCTGAACATTAGCAATTTAGCTTCAGAAAGCGAGGTTTGCCCCCCCCCCCCCGTATCCCCACATTAAAAGAAATAAGAAGAAAGAAAAAAAAAACCCTGATTATTATTCCTCCAACGCATTAACACGTATTTGTGCTTTAGTAATTTCGGTGCATATGAGGCCATTTTCTGTTCACACTAAAACACATTAAGAGGGGAAACTCAAGGATTTTTTTCTCTTTTGGGGTGGTAACTAGTTCCTCTTTTATAAAAGATGTAAATAGATGCGAATACCTCCCCTCCCTCCTTCTACACTCCATTGCCTCCCCCTCGCCCCCCTCACCCCCCCAGGGAGAGTATCTAGTGACACACAGTTGCTAGAGGTTATATGGCAACGTTGCCGGTTAGTATATAACTACGAATGGTTTGCTCCCTTAGGCTTTCCTCTCTCTCTCTCTCTCTCTCTCTCTCTCTCTCTCTCTCTCTCTCTCTCTCTCTCTCTCTCTCTCTCTCTCTCTCTCTCTCTCTCTCTCTCTCTCTCTCTCTCTCTCTCTCTCTCTCTCTCTCTCTCTCTCTCTCTCTCTCCTCTCTCTCTTTTCTCTCTCTCCTTCTCTCTCTCTCTCTCTCTCTCTCTCTCTCCTCCCTTCCTTCTCTCTCCTCTTCTTTCTCTCTCTCTCTCCCCCCTCTCATCTCTCTCTCTCTCTCTCTCTCTCTCTCTCTCTCATTCTCTCTCTCTCTCTCTCTCTCTCTCTCCTTTCTCTCCTCTCTCCTCTCTCTCTCTCTCTCTCTCTCTCTCTCTCTCTCTCTCTCTCTCTCTCTCTCTCTCTCTCTCTCTCTCTCTCTCTCTCTCTCTCTCTCTCTCTCTCTCTCTCTCTCATAAGATTACATCTATATTTAAAGTTATTGGATGGCAAATTGCAACAGATACTGTAATTATGAATTTAAAGGCGTTATGAGAAATACAGTAATAAATAATGATAGAATTAACAACCAAAGACCCTGTAACTTAAATAAAACAGAGAATAAGATAAATAAATAGATAGATAAATATAAACACATGATGAATCATTCTCAATCAATGCTAGAAATAATAAAGGAGAAACGAAAACATAATGAGCAAAAAAAATAAATGATAATAAATAGATAAAAAGAAAAAAGAAAAAAAAAATATGTCACAGCAATAATACAGAATAAAAACGAAAAAAAAGAGGGCACACTATTTTTCTCTTCTTCTCTGCCTCTCCTTCGGCTTCTTAAAGTCCAAATTCTTGAGAAATAACCTTATTCCGGATACCTCAGGCACGTCGACTGGAGTGTACTTAAAGAGAGCTCGTTTTCTGAGGGTAAACTTCCCCAAAAAACTCTGAGACAGTGCGACATTTATGTGCCTTCAAGCAACTTCCTTGGTCTAATACCCTAATCAAAATAAATGCGGACCGTAATATTTTGTTCTTGATGTGCTTGATGGTGTTTCTAATTATTTAGTTCCTTATGCCATGTTTTTTGTTTTATTTTATTTTTTTGTTATTATTATTATTTTTTTTTTTTGTCTTCGAATTTGTCTCTCTTTTTTTCTTATTTCCCCCCTCCTTCCCCCTACCTTTGTCTGTAATTATTTTGATTTGGTTTATCTCATCTCTCTTTTTATGATTTGTGTTCTTATTTTATTTGCTCATTTTTTGTTTTCTTTTCGATTTCCTTGGACTTGTATTTTCTTTTGGGTCTATGTCTGTGTCAGCATTTATAAATTGTTTAAAGTGTTTTGATTGCTTGTTTGATCTAGAGAAAAAATACCATGTCAGTCATTTAAGATAATCAGGTATAATTGACTGTTTCTCTTTCTCTTTCTCCTTCTCTCTTTCTCTCTCTCTCCTTCCTCCTCTCTCTCTCTCTCTATCTATCTACTTATCTATCTATCTATCTATCTACCCATCTATCTACCCATCTATCTATCTATTTACTTATCTATCTATCTATCTATCTATCTACCCATCTATCTATCTATTTACTTATTTATCTATCTATCTATCTCTCGCTCTCTCTCTATTTCTCTCCTTATCTATCTCTCTCGCTCTCTCTCTCTATTTCTCTCCTTATCTATCTATCTCCTTCTCTATTTCTCTCTCTATCTCTCTCTCTCCTTCTCTATCTCTCTCCTTCTCTATCTCTCTCCCTCCCTCTCTTCACATCTCTCCAGCTTCACAGTAGGGCACCTGAAAATCGCGATTTTCTCATCTTTCTCTTAACGAGCTTCTCCCCCCCTCCCCCTTCCCCCCACCCATCCCCATTCCCCCCACCCCCTCCTCCCACCCCCTACCATGTCTTTTCATCATGAGACCCGTATCCCTCATTATAAATCAGACTCACTTGTAATCACACTGTAGTAATGTCCTCTTTCTTAATCAACCCCGCAAATTGCCGTAGTAATTCCTCAATTATTGCAGGCATGAGTGCCTTCCGAATCGCCTCCGTCGCGTAGTTGCTGGGACTTTGATTTATATTAACGGCACCTTTCATAATGATATTCGGTCGCGCATGAACTCTCTCTCTCTCTCTCTCTCTCTCTCTCTCTCTCTCTCTCTCTCTCCCTCTCTCTTTCTCTCTCTCTCTCTCTCTCTCTCTCTCTTCTCTCTCTCTCTCTCTCTCTCCTCTCTCTTTCTCTCTCTCTCTCTCTCTCTCTCTCTCTCTCTCTCTCTCTCTCTCTCTCTCTCTCTCTCTCTCTCTCTCTCTCTCTCTCTCTCTCTCTCTCTCTCTCTCTCTCTCTCTTTCATCGATTTATTCGCTTTTGGTTTCCTCTATTTACTGACCGATTTCCGTTCATATCGGCCGCATTCCCCTTTGGTTTCGCTCTCTTAGTGCCTGATCGTCCCCTCTGCTGACTGACCTCCCTCCGTGGGCTCTTCCCCGTAGGTTTCCTGAACACGAACGCCGACCCGAGCGGCAGAGGCCACGTCATGAACCACGGGCTCATGGACCAGATCGCGGCGCTCCACTGGGTGCAGGAGAACATCGGGGCGTTCGGCGGCGACCCCGGCAGCGTGACCTTGGTGGGCCACGGGACGGGCGCCGCCTGCATCCACTTCCTGATGGCTTCGGCGGCGGTGGTGCCCGGGCTCTTCCACCGGGCCGTCCTCATGTCCGGCTCGGCGCTCAGCTCTTGGGCCACCGTCGGGACGCCCACGCACTACGCCCTCAAGTTCGGCCGCGCCCTCAACTGCACCACCAACCTGCCGTCGGGCATCAGCTTGCACGACCCGGAGTTCACGCCGTCGAACGACGAGCTCGACCAGATGGTCAACTGCCTGAAGGACAAGTCGCTGGACGAGCTGCAGGCCGTGCACATCTCGTCGCCGCAGTTCCTGTACGCCTTCGGGCCGAGCGTGGACGGCATCGTGATCAAGCACGACTACCGACGCGAGATGAGGAAGCGGGCGGACGAGATGAGCAAGGAGTACGACCTCCTCTTCGGCGTCGTGCCCAACGAGGCCTACAACGCCTTCAGCGACAGCGACATCGAGAACGGCTTCGACGTGGGCAAGCGCGACCGCATGTTCCGCACGATGGTCCGCAACTCGTACGACTACCACCTGAACGAAGTCTACATCTCGGTCGTGAACGAGTACACGGACTGGGAGAAGCCAG
>NW_028234439.1:24642942-24645442 GCF_977035675.1 Penaeus japonicus
CCACAGGGAAAGGAAGGAATGATGTAGTAATTATTTTCTGTGAGCCGACACTCTCTCTCTATCTATCTATCTATCTCTTTCTCTCTCTCTTTCTATCTATCTCTCTCACTCTCTCTCTCTCTCTCTCTATCTATCTACCTCTCTCTCTCTCTCTCTCTCTCTCTCTCTCTCTCTCTCTCTCTCTCTCTCTCTCTCTCTCTCTCTCTCTCTCTCTCTCTCTCTCTCTCTCTCTCTCTCTCTCTCTCTCTCTCTCTCTCTCTCTCTCCTTCTCTCTCTCTATCTCTCCTTTCCTCTCCTTCCCTCCCCTTCCCTCTCTCTCACTATCTCTATCTCTCTCTCAAAAACGAATAAACAGATAAAATGATAATAATAATAATAAGATTCATCCACACTGTAATCTGGCTCAACAAAATTACAAGCAACTAACGACTATTCCAACGTAATTAATTCCACGATAATCAAGCATCAGTTTCAAGGATTCACAGAGCAAATTACATACGGCTTTTATTAGCGTTCCCTTTTTTGACCAGATAATCATTATGTTCAATATAGCTCTAACTATACCGCGCGATTTAGCCATTTAGAAAATAATGACAAACCCGTTAAGCCTTTTAAGCGACTAGTTCATTAATCTGCATAAATCTCTTCTCAGTGATTTGCATAAATATATATATTCTTTTTTGCAGTTGCGTCTGTGTGATGATATGCAATGGGAGTCAGTATCATTTGATTTTGATTTTTTTTTTCTTTTTTTTTTCTTTCTTCCCCTGTCTTTCCTTTTTTTTCTGTCCTTCTCTTTTTTCTTTTCCTTTTTTTCTCTAGTTCTTCCTTTCCTTTTTTCTCTCTTTCTTCTATTACTTTCTCTCTCATTCTTCTTTTCCATCCTCTCTCTTCTGTTTTTGTTTTTCTTTTCTTTCTTTCTTCTCTATTTTTCCACTCTTTTTTAAATTCTTCTTTTCATTCTCTCTCCCCTCATATCCACAACTTATTTTCTCATAATTGAATAATGTTGATGAAAGTAATAATGTTGATGATGATAATGATATTTAAGATATTAGTTACAATGGTAATGATGATAGCTATGATACTTATAACTATGATAACAATAATAATGATAAAATAAATATAATAAAAATGACAATGATGTTTAGGGTGATAATGTTAATGGTAATAATTAAAACAATGATAATAGGGATGATGAAAATAATGATGATAAAGAAATAGTAATAACAATAACTATAATGATAGTGCCAATCATGATGATAAGAACAAAAAACAATAATAACTATAACAACGATAATGATAATGATAAAAATAATGATACTGATCATCATGATAATAGTAATGACGGTGGTGATTATGAAGATGATATTTATAATAAAAGTTGTGATGATAATGATAATGATAAAAGATGTAATGATGATAATAATAGTGTATTTAATTAAGGTAATAATGATAATAATAACATTGATGATGATAATAATAATAATAATAATAATAATAATAATAATAACAATAATTATGACAATCATAATACTGATGATGATTATGATAACAATTATTATGATAATAATAACATTGATCAAACTAATTATAATGATGGAAGAAGAAAAATATAGAGAATGAAAATGATAATAACAAGTATGATAACATTGATAATCAAAACTATTCTAATCATAATGCTAACAATAATGACTATGATAATAATAGTAATATAGAATACTGATAATGATGATAATACTAATAATTTTAATGTTAAGTATTATGATAAGGATGAGGATAATAATGATAATGATAATCATGATGAAAGTACTAATAATAATGATGATTATAACAATGATAACGATTATGATAATAACAATGATATCAACAATGAAAATTATAATACTAATAATAACAATGATTATAGCAATGATAGGAAAAACAATAATTATAATGATAAGAACAATGATAATGATAAATATAATAAAATGATAATGATAAGGATAATCAAGCATAAAAAAGGATGACAGACAGATAATGATAATATTATCTTTTTTAGAAATCGGAATATTCACATCTTAAATTAAATATACATTTGTGCGTGTGTATGTATGTATGTGCGTGTGCTTGTGCTTGTGTTTTCTTTTCTTTTTTCTTTCTTTCTTTCTTTTTTGTGAGGTATAGGGAATATCCGAATAAAACAGTGAAAATAGATTTGTGTGTGTGTGTGTGTGTATGTGTGTGTCTATGTCCATATTTGCGTGCGTTTGTTTGCGTGTATTTCTGGGAGACGCAAATGGAAGATAGAAACATCATCAACATTTAGGCACCCTGTATTAAAAAAGAAAAAAAAAAAGAAAAAAAAAAAAAAAAAAAAAAAAAAAAGCTATATTGTGTAGTGTGAACCTATCAATTAATCTTTATATTTTGGGTTTATCATCTCCATTCGCATTTTGAAAATTGCATGCACGTATAAAATTAAGAGGTTAAAGATGAAAAAAACAATCAATCTAATTAT
>NW_028234439.1:24657942-24662942 GCF_977035675.1 Penaeus japonicus
GATAAAGAAGCTCAGCAGACAAATTTCGACAGCAGAGATTCAGCAATAGAGGTCAGGCAAGGCTTAGCGTCATACGAATCTAAACAGACAGGACCCAGAATCAGGAACTCGTCGACAAAAGTTCAGCAGGAGAGATTCAGCAAACAAAACTCAATAGAGCAAACGAGGGTTCAGCAGAGAACACTCAGCAGACAAACTCAGTAAACGAAACTTAACAGCAGGGGATCCTCAGCAGACAAGACTCAACAAACAAGACTCAACAGACAAGGCTCAGCAGACAAGACTCAGCAGACAAGGCTCAGCAGACAAGACTCAGCAGACAAGGCTCAGCAGACAAGACTCAGCAGACAAGGCTCAGCAGGTGCACGAAGATCTGTTAAGACGAGAGTTATAGTCGCCATTAATGCTTATGGTAAACACGGAGCAGCGGTGTGTCGCCGGGGAAGGGCAGAATCAACTGCACTTTCGTCCAGAGAGATTCTTGTACACATTGGGAGTAAACTGTGTGTGTGTGTGTGTGTGTATGTTTGTGTGTGTGCGTGTGTGTGTGTGTGTGTGTACATCCACAAATGCATACAGAAAAGGAAGAGAGAGAATGTGACAAAAATGAAAATTATAGATAGATAGATAGATAGATATACAAATATATATATATATATATATATATATATATATATATATATATATATATATAAACCCCTGCCAAGTTGTGCATGAGTGTAATATCAATAGAACAGCCACCCACCATACTTGAAATCCACGCGATTTGAAAAAAAAAAGAAAAAAAACTATGGCATATATGAAACACTAAAGTAAATTGCTTATATAGATAGTGAAACCTGAATATGAATACGTTTGACAAATCGAGTAATGGCAAATGATGTTAAAGTGACAGCGAACGAGAAAATGTTTGTTTGATGTCTTAGACAGTTTCAGCTTTTCATGGAAGCTGCCCGGTCTAAGTGAGTCATAAACGTATTTGGTTTCCAGAATTGGAATTTCAATCGACGTGGAAAACCACACTTTTTTTTTTAACTCAAGAATATCATCAGCATATATCCCACAATTTCGTTTGCAGATATTTTTTACATTCTAATTCTTTCGATTTTTTTTTATATTTTCACCATCACGATGGTCGAGTGGTATAGGGTCGAAAGAACACTGTTTGGGTGTCGAGAAGATTTTCGGACACAGGTTTGCCTATTGAACGGAATCGGAGCAGGTGGTGAACTTAACTTCACCAATTCACAAACACGCTCATGCATATTCACGTACATTCTTGTGTGTGTGTGTGTGTGCATGTATATATCTGTATGAATATATATATAATATATATATATAATATATATATATATATATATATATATATATATATATATACATATATATATATATATATATATATATAATATATATATATATATATATATATATATATATTATATATATATATATACATATATATATATATATATATATATATATATATATATATATATATATAGTATATATAAATATATGTATATATATATATAAATATAATATATATATATATTTATATATATATATATCTATATATCTATTTATCTATATATATATATATATATATATATATATATATATATAAATATATATATATATATATATATATATATATATATATGATATATATATACATATATATATAATATATATATATATATATATATATATATATATATATAATATATATTATATATATATATATATATATATAATATATATATATATATATATATACACGTATACATATATACATATATATATATACACGTATACATATATACATATATATATATATATACAAATATATGCACAGACGCAACTTCCACACCGCCTACGAAATGCAGTCACCCGGCCATCCACGCTCGCCACAAGCTGTTTTCCATTCCGCCAAAGCCATTCATCTAATTTCCTTTGATTTCTTTTTTCCCGGAATGTGCTTCATCTCTCTCTATCTCTCCCTCCCTTTTTTCCGGGTAATGGCTCTGCTCTCAAGCCACCTGTGACAAGAAGAAGGAGGGTTAGGGGTATATCACAGAGCTTGGGCCAATGCAGGGAAACTGAGAGGGAGGGTGGGAGGGAGGAAGGGAGGGTGGGAGAGAAGGAAGGAGGGAGAGAGAGAAGGGAGGGAGGGAGGATGGGAGAGAGAGATGGGTGTAAGAAGTGAGAAGAGAAGAAGGAGAGAGAGGAGGAAGGGAGGGTGGGAGAGAAGGTAAGGAGAGAGAGGAGGGAGGAAGGGAGGGTGGGAGGAAGGAGGAAGGGAGGGAGGGTGGGAGGAAGGAGGGAGGAGAGAGGAAGGGAGGGAGGGTGGGAGAGAGAGGAAGGGAGGGTGGGAGGAAGGAGGGAGGGAGGGAGGGTGGGAGGAAGGGAAGGAGGAAGAGAGGGAGGGTGGGAGGAAGGTAGAGAAGTTAAGGAGAGAGAGGAGAAAGGGAGGGTGGGAGGAAGGAGGAAGGGAGGGAGAGAAGGTAAGGAGAGAGAGGAAGAAGGGAAGGTGGGTGGGAGGGTGGGAGGAAGGAGGGAGGAAGGGAGAGAAGGTAAGGTGAGAGAGGAGGAAGGGAGGGTGGGTGGGTGGAAGGGAGAGAAGGTAAGGAGAGAGAGAGGAAGGGAGGAAGGAGGGAAGGTGGGAGAGAGGAAGGGAGGGTGGGAGCAAGGAGGGAGGAAGAGAGGGTGGGAGGAAGGTAAGGAGAGAGAGGAGGGAGGGAGGAAGGGAGAGAAGGTAAGGAAAAAGAGGAGGGAGGGTGGGAGGAAGGAGGGAAGGCGGGAGAGAGGAAGGGAGAGAAGGTAAGGAGAGAGAGGAAAGAGGGAAGGTGGGAGAGAGGAAGAGAGGGTGGGAGGAAAGGAGAAAAGGTAAGGAGAGAGAGGAGGGAGGGTGGGAGGACGGAGGGAGAGGAGGAAGGGAGGGTGGGAGGAAGGAGGAAGGGAGGGAGAGAAGGTAAGGAGAGAGAGGAGGAAGGGAGGGAGAGAAGGTAAGGAGAGAGAGGAGGGAGGAAGGGAGGGATGTAAGAAATGAGAGAGAGAGAGAAAGGGAGGGCGGGAGGAAGGAGGGAGGTAGGGAGAGAGAAGAGGAAGGAAGGGAGGCAGGGAGAGAAGGTAAGGAAAGAGAGGAGGGAGGGAGGGTGGGAGGAAGGAAGGGAGGATGGGAGGAAGGGAGGGTGGGAGGAAGGAGGGAGAGAGGAAGGAGGAGAACCCCCCCTCCCCCCACAGATTAACCACAAGACCTATTACATAATCTAAGAATAATAAACCCGGGAGGTGGAGGAAGGAGGGAGGGAGGAAGGAGGGAGAGGAGGGAGGGAGGGAGAGAAGGTAAGGAGAGAGAGGAGGAAGGGAAGGTGGGAGGAAGGAGAGAGGAGGGAAGAGACGGTAAAGAGAGAGAGGCGGGAGGGAGGGGGGGAGAGGAGGAAGAAGGGAGGGAGGGATGTAAGAAGTGAGAGAGAAAGGGAGGGTGGAAGGAATGGAAAGATTTAAGGAGAAAGAGGAGGGACGAAGGGATGTAAGAAGTGAAAGAGAGAGAGGAAGGGAGAGATTTAAGGAGAGAGGAGGAGGGGAGGGATGTAAGAAGTGAGAAAAGAGAGAGGAAGGGAGGGAGGAAGGAGGGAGAGAAGGGTGGGAGGAAGGGAGAGAAGGTAAGGAGAGAGAGAGGGAAGGAAGGAGGGAGGGAGGGATGTAAGAAGTGAGAGAGAGAGGAAAGGAGGGTGAGAGGAAGGAAGAGAAGGTAAGGAGAGAGAGGAAGGAGGGAGGGAGAGAAGGAAGAAGGGAGGGAGAAATGTAAGAAGTGATAGAGAGAGAGAGGAAGTGAAGGAGAGAGAGAGAGAGAGAGGAAGAGAAGGTAAGATAAATAAATAGATAGAGAAAGAGAGGGAGAGAGACAGAGAAATAGAGATAGAAAAAACAGAAAAGAGAACCCCCCCACCCCACACACACACAGATTAACCACAAGCCCTATTACACAATCTAAGAATAAACAACCCGAGAGAAAAAGCAAAAGAGAGAGAGAGAGAGAGCAAGATGAGAGAGAGAAAGAGCAAAAAATGAGAGAGAGAAAGAGCAAAAGAGAGAGAGAAAGAGCAAAACGAGAGAGAGAAAGAGCAAAACGAGAGAGAGAAAGAGCAAAAAATGAGAGAGAGAAAGAGCAAAACGAGAGAGAGAAAAAACAAAAGAAAAAAAGAAAAAACAAAACGAGAGAGAGAAAGAGCAAAACGAGAGAGAGAAAGAGCAAAACGAGAGAGAGACGGAGCCAAAAATGAGAGAAAGAGAGAGTAAGAGCGAGAGAGGAGCTTGAGAGTGCCAATGCCACTTCCCCAAAACACGCCAGGCTATCGAGCTGGCCTCAAGTAACTGACGCGTGGCACTCAGCCTGGCCTCAGTGCCGGAGTGTGTGTGGATGAGAGCGCATTCCGAGATGAGGATGATTAGCGAATCCGTGGGGGGAGGAGGGGGGGGCTAGAGGGGGTGAAGAGGGGATGGATAGAGGTTTGGTATTCCGATGGATGGATTAGGTGGATGGATAGATTGGTAGATAGTAAGAGAGATGGAGAGATATAAAGGATAGAGGTGGAATTATGTAATCAAGATAGACAGAGAGAAAGATAAATGAAGATAAAAGGGATGGATTATGATGATTTAAAAAAATAGAGATAGACAGAAAGATACTTAAGCTATAAAGAAAGGGAATAGAGTGTATATATGTATAGCGAGAGAGGGAGAGAGCGAGAAAGATACATACATACATACTGGGAAATGGGTCAAGAAAGAAAGTGAGAAGAAAAGGAAGAAGAAATAAACATTTGAAAAAACATGAAAAGATAAAGAAATTGAGAGAAAGAGAGAAAAAAAAGAAAGAGAGAGATTTACGAAAAAAAATATTCAAGCAATAATACCCATATTTAACGCATATACACAAACACAGACACACACACACAAACATATGTGTGTGTTTGTGAAAATATTCAAGTAAC
>NW_028234439.1:24687942-24694263 GCF_977035675.1 Penaeus japonicus
ATCATTATCACGAGCATTATTGATGCTATCACTAATATCATTGTTTTATTAGACATTACTATTATCATTACCATTGTTATGTTTATTATGATTAACATTGTTATTGTTATCTTTTTGTAATTATTGCTATTATCATTCTAATTGTTATTATCATTACTATTATAAAGATGATTATTACCATTATTGTTGTCATCATTATTACTCTCATTACTTATATCACCATTATCGTAAATATCATTTTGATTATCATTATCATCTTCCTTACTATCACTGTCATCATTATTATAATTGATGTTCTTATCATTATCATATGATAATGATAGCAACAATAATGATAATGGCAATAATAGTAATGATGATAATGATAATAATGATTATGATAATAGAATTAATAATAACAAATATAGTAAAAAGATTTATTAAAATCAAAATGTATGATGATGATAATGATATAGATTTGAAAATGATAATGATATTATTGTTAATGATGATAATAATGATCTTATTGATAATATCAATAATGATGATAACAATATCATCATAGTGATGATAAAAGTAATGATAATGAAAATGATAATGATTATAACAATTATGATAATGCTAATGATTATGATAATGGTAATGATAATAATGATAACAATGATAATGATAATACCAATAAAGTAATAATGTTGATAATGCTGACAATGATGATACCAATTATCATTATCACTAATATTATCATTATCCTCATAGATGTTATCATCATTACTATCATCTTTGTTATTGTTGTTATCAATATAACTAGCATTTATTATTGTCCTACCAAGAAAAATACTATAATCATTATTAGTATAATTGCTCATTTTTATCATCATTATTATTATTATCCTTTTCTTTATCATTATTATCATTATCATTATTTTCATCTTCATTATCATCCTTATTATTATTTTTGTCATTAGTAACATTAGTTTATTATCATCAAAATACTAATTTTGATTATTATCATCATCTTTTTCACTATTAGTAGTAGTATCATTATCATCATCATCATCACTATCATTGTTGTTGATATAATAACTCTCATTATTAGCATTATAACTATTGTTATTATAATTGTTTAATGGGTACTTTGATCAACATCATCATCATCATTGTCATTATTATCATCATTATCATATTTGTCATCAACATTACTTTCTCATCATTATTATCATTATCAAGAATAAAAAGCGAATGATTTAGTGAATATTGATAATGACAAAAAATATAATGGAATGATGGTTTTGATATTGATCCTAATAATCATAATAGTAATAGCGATCGTAATAATGATATAAATAATGATAATGATAGTAATACTGATACTAATAATGATAACGACAAGATTAATAATACTTATAATGATAATGGTAATAAGATTTATAAAGATAGTAATAATAATTCATATTATCACTCATCATTATCAATATTTTCTATAACATCATCATTACTATTATCATATCATTACTGATAGCTGTAATCATGATGATAATGATTAATTGTTGTAATAATAACAATAATGATGTCAGAAGGATAAGAATGATAATACTGATAAATACAAAGATAATGGCAACATTAATGATGATATCGATAGGTACAATGACAGCAATGATGATAAGAATATTGACAACAATAATGACAATGGTAATGATGATGATAGTATTACAAATATTGATAAGAATGATGCCATTATGATAACAATCATGATGATGACAAGAATAATTATGATACCAATCATGATATCGAAAAGAATAATGACAATAACAAGCATGATAATAACACGAATAATGATAACAATAATGAAATAACAATAATGAAAATGAACAACAAACAAAGAAGCTAAACCTACGCATCAGAAATACCAGAGACCCTCGAGCAAGCAAGAGCAGTTGGGAATATGAAAGTCATGTTATTCTCCCTCAAGGATCCTCTTCTTCTCCCCCCCTCCCCCTCTCTCACTCTCTCTCACTCTCCCTTCTCCTGCTCTCTCTCACTCTCCCTTCTCCGTCCTCCTCTCCCTCTCTCCCTCTACCTTCTCCTCCGACTCTCCCTCTCTCCCTCTCCCTTCTCCTCCGACTCTCCCTCTACCTTCTCTTCCTCTCCCTCTCTCTCTCTCCCTTCTCCTCCTCCTCCTCCTCTCTCCCTCTCCCTTCTCCTCCTCCTCCTCCTCTCTCCCTCTCCCTTCTCCTCCTCCTCCTCCTCTCTCCCTCTCCCTTCTCCTCCTCCTCCTCCTCTCTCCCTCTACCTTCTCCTTCTACTCCTCTCCCTCTCCCTCTCTTCCTATACCTTCTCCCTCTCTCCCTCACCCTTCTCCCTCTCCTCCTCCTCCTCTCCCTCTCTCCCTCTCTCTCTTCCTCCCCCTCCTCCCTCTCTCTTTCCCCCTTCATATACCCCCTCATATCCCCCCGTCCTCCTATCCCCCCGTCCTTCTACCTTACCCCCCCTCCTCCTCCTCCTCCTCCTCTACCTCTCTCCCTCCCCCTCCTCCCCCTCCTCCCCCCTCCTCCTCCTCAAGTGACAACGCACAAAAGGAAGAGGAGAAGAACCTCGCCACAAGCTACGGGGGGAGAGAGGAGGAAGGGAGGAGGGAGGACGAAGGGGGGAAAGAGAGGGGAGGAAGAGGGAGGAGGAAGAATGGGGGGAAGGAATGGAAAAGGAAGGAAGGGGGGGAACGAGAGGGAGGAGGAAGGGGGGAACGAGAGGGGAGGAGGAAGGGAGGAACGAAGGGGGAGAGGAGGAAGAAAGGGGGGAACGAAGGGGGGAAAGAGAGAGGGGTGGAGAGAGGGATGAGGAAGGGGGGGACGAGAGGGGAGAGGGGGGGAGAGAGGAGGAAGGGAGGGGGAAAGAGAGAGGGGAAGGGGAAGGGGAAGGGGAAGTGGAAGGGGGGGAAAGAGAGGGGAGGAGGGAAGAGGGAGGGGGGAAGGAAGGAGGGGAAGGAAGGGGGGGGATAATTAGACAGCGTAGAGAGCAAGCAAGGATAGTAGATGGAGCATTTCACCAGGATAGCCTTCCTTCACTGTTTGTTCTTGTTGTTTGAGGAGACGGAAGGAGGCACCCTTGGCACTCTCAGCTCCCTCTTCCTTCAAGGCGCACGGGCGAAGATGCGTCATATTATGTCTATTAAGTGTGGCGGGTCGGAAAAGACATTTATGTGTGTGTGTGTGTGTGTGTGTGTACGTGTATTTTGTGTGATTGTGTGTGTATAGTCTGTGTGTACATAGATATACACATACTTACTGCTATTATTGTTATCATTATGATTTGTATTATTCATATCTTTAGTAGTATTAGTTTTATCGTGATTATTATTGTTGTTAGTATTAGTATTATTATCATCATTATAATCGTTGGCTTTATCATTTCTCTTATTATGATATATTGTTATCATCATTTTTTATCATCTCTATCATTATCATAATCATTTGTATCATCTTCATGATAGCAATCACAATTATCACTATCATGATTTCGTTATCCTTATCATCAATATCATTTTCATCATTGCCATAATCATTATCATTATCATGCAATTATATATTTTAGTTACTATCATTATCATTGCAATTACCAATAGCATTGATAAATATTATTGCTATTATCATATTTACAATTGCTAGCATTATCATCACCGTTATCACTATTATTGTAGCTACCACCATCATTATTATTAATAGTAGTAGTAATGGTGGTTGAAGTATCATAATCATAACTATCATGATCATTATTGTTTGTATTACGGTTATCATTATCATTATATTTATCATTACTATTGTTACTATAATTATTAACATTATCAATATCACCATCATTATTAACATTATCAATATCACCATCATTATTAACATTATCAATATCATCATCATTATTAACATTATCAATATCATTATCATCGTTCGTTATTATTATTGGTATCGTTATCATCTTTAATGGTATAATTATCAAGTTTTAACAGTAGCTATAATAGTATTATGATTATCACTATCATCATTATCATCATTGTTATTTCTGTCATCTTTGGTTAACATTTTTATTGTATTTGCTATTAGTACTATAATCATTACTGTCATCATTATTGATATTACTGCACTTATCATCATTTGTGCTATTGTTTTTGTTATCATTATCATTATCATCAATATCTTTAGCACTATTAGTGTTTTGTTATTGTTATCTTTTTATTATTATTATTATCATTCATAACATGTTGAGTGGTAGTCCTTTTACTTCAGTAATTGTATTTCTCAATGTCTTTGTTATATTTTACTTTGTTAGCAATGTTGTAACCATTGCTAAATCGTTACTAAAGTCCTATATTTTTTTATAGTCTTTATTAAGCGAATATCTAAAATAGTAATCATTGCCAATATTGAATGACTGTGCAAAAAAAAAAAAAAAAAAAAAAAAAAAAAAAAAAAAAAAAAAAGTTTTTCTAAAAGAAAGAAACCTTGTCTCTTTACCTGCAACACAAAGAGGAATCTCAAGAATGGCAAAGTCCTGCAAATTTTGCAACAGTATACTTGAATATACTTTCTGTTTTTTTTCTTTTTTTTTACAAGAGATATAAAAAACCTTTTTTTTAAAGGAGAAGAAAATAAAAAACAGAAAATTGAACCTCGTCGACTTTATAAAAATCATCCTAACCTTGTCCTTTGTCGTGCCTGGCGGACCCAATCTACACCCTGAGCTGGAAAAAGAACCACATGGATAATTGGAAAAGTAGAAGGATGAAAGGAAAGGGGAGACGAGACGAAAAGAAGTAGGAGAAGTTGAGGAGTGCATGGAAAGAGGAGAGGAGGGAGGGAGTAGGAGGATGGAGGTAATAGAGGGAGTAAAGAAGAGGAGATAAATAATATGTGGATGTGAATGTATATATATATATATAGAACTATAATATAGATATATATAAATATATATATATATATATATATATGTGTGTGTGTGTGTGTGTGTGTGTGGTGTAGTGTGTGGGTGTGTGTGTGTGTGTGATCCTGTATGTAAATATATTATAGATAAATATAAATACTATATAGAATATAAATTTATATATATATAAATATATATATAATATATTTATTATATACATAGATATATAATATATATATATATATATATAAATATATATAGATATATATTTATTAATAATGGTGTCATAAATGTATATATATATACAGTTTATACATATAATATATATATATATATATATATATATATATATATATATATATATATATATATATTAGATATATATTATAATAATATATATATAGTATATACATATATATATATATATATATATATATATATATATACATATGTGTGTGTGTGTGTGTGTGTGCGTGTATATATATTAGTGGAGGAGTAGGAGGAAGAAGAAAGAATACGACAAAGGTAAAGGTGGAATAAAAAAAGAAAAAAAAAGAAGGCGAAATGAGGTGAAGCAGGAAGGAATTAGAGAAGGTGAGAAAGAAGAAGAAAAAAGAAGGACAAGAAAAGAAGAAATAAATAAAAGGGAAGAAGAAGAAGAACAAGAAATATAAGAAGAAAAGGAAAAGAATTCCGACCAATCAAAACTACTTTTCGACTGAATCGTCAGTTGGTCGAGTCCAGCTTTGGGACCTGGTATGGGCCCTTTTTTTTTTTCTTTTTTTTTTTTTTCTTGTTTTATTTTTTTTTGTTTTTTTTTTTTTAAGTCATTCCTCGCGGGGGACCGCAGATTTTGAAGCGTGTGATCGAAGGTGAAGGAGAGAGGGGAGGGGGTGGGGGGTTGGGGTGAAAGGGGAAGTTAGGGGAGGGCGTAAGAGAGGGAGAGTAGACCCCCTGTTGAATGTTAAAGTCCACTGACTTGTTAGATAACAGACGAAAGGTTGGAGTCTCGTGAGGGGAAACCTTCGTGAAATGTTATTTGCCTATTTTTTTCCCCTCTTTTTCTCTGCGTATGTTTGTTAGATTTGTGTTGGTTAGTCTGTCTGTTTATTTGGTTTCTGACCCTCCCCCATACCTCCTTTTTATGGTTATTCCTATATTTCTTTCTAATTTTCACATACTTTTTTTTTGTTTTTTTTCTCCTCTGTCTCTTTCTTTTTCTCTTTATTTTTCTCTCTTTCTCTACTTCTTCGTTCTCTCTCTCTTTTTTTTCGTTTTCTCTCTCTCATCAGGCTTTATCTTCCTTTTTTTACTTTTCCCTTTTCTTTTTCTCTTTTTCTCATTCTCTCTTTCCCTCTTTCTTTCACTTCTCCTACCACCTCCTGTTTCTCTTCTTCCTCTTTCACCCTTTTTTTTTTCTTTCTCACACTTCCC
>NW_028234439.1:24701863-24704363 GCF_977035675.1 Penaeus japonicus
GTGTGTTCTGTGTTTACATAGATATACACATACATACTGCTATTGTTGTTATTATTGTTATCATTATGATTTGTATTATTCATATCTTTAGTAGTATTAGTTTTGTCATGATTATTATTGTTGTTAGTATTTGTATTCTTATCATTATTATCGTTAGCTTTATCATTTCTTTTATTATGAAATATCGTTATCATCTTTTTTTTATTATTTCTATCATTATCATAATCATTTGTATCATCATCTTGATAACAATCATAATTATCACTATCATAATGATCGTTATCATTATCATTAATATAATTTTCATCATTGCCATAATTATTATAATTATCATGATATTTGTTTTTAAACCATACAATTATACATTTTAGTTACTATCATTATCATTACCATTACCAATATCATTGATAACTATTGCTACTATCATATTTACAATAGCTAGCATTATCATCACCGTTATCACTATTATTGCTACCACCATCATTATAATTAATAGTAGTAGTATTGGTGGTGAGGTATCATAATCATAACTATCATGATCATTACTGTTTGTGTTACGGCTATCATTATCATTTATCATTACTCTTGTTACTATAATTATTATCATTATCAATATCACCATCATTATTAACATTATTAATATCACCATCAGTATTAACATTATTAATATCGCCATCATTATTAACATTATCAATATCACCATCATTTTTAACGTTATTATTATTCTTATCGTTATTATCTTTAATGTTATAATTATCAAGTTTTAGCAGTAGCTATAATAGTATTATGATTATCACTATCATCATTGTTATTTCTGTCATCTTTGGCTAACATTTATTGCATTTGCTATTAGTATTATAATCATTACTGTCATCATTATTGATATTATTGCACTTATCATCATTTTTGCTATTGTTTCTGTTATTATCATTATCATCAGTATCTTTAGCATTATCAGTGTTTTGTTATTGTTTTTTTTTATCATTATAACATGTTGAGTGGTAGTCCTTTTACTTCAGAAATCGTACTTTTCAATATCTTTGTTAAGTTTTATTTTGTTAGCAATGTTGTAACCATTACTATGTCATTAATAAAGTCCTATATAATTATATATATTTTTTTTATTAAGCGAATATCTGAAATAGTAATCATTGCAATATTGAATGAATTTGCAAAAAAAAAAAAAAAAAAAAAAAAAAAACGAAAGTTTTGCTAAAAGGAAGAACCCTTGTCTCTTGACCTGCAACACAAAGAGGAATCTCAAGAATGCAAAGTCTGCAATTTTGCAACAGTAAACTTGAATATTCTTTCTTTTTTTTTCTTTTTTTTTACTAAGAGATATAACCTTTTTTTTAAGGAGATGAAAATAAAAAAGAAAATTGAACCTCGTCGACTTTATAAAAATCATCCTACCTGTGTTCCTTTGTCGTGCCTGGCGGACCCATCCTACAACCTGAGCTGGAAAAAGACACACAAGGATAATTGGAAAAGTAGAAGGAGGAAGAGGAAAGGGGACACGAGACGAGAAGAAGTAGGAGAAGTAGAGGGAGTGCAAGGAAAGAGGAGAGGAGGAGGAGTAGGAGATGGAGGTATAGAGGGAGTAAGAGGAAAGAGGAGATAAGATATATATGTGGCTGTGAATGTAAATATATATTTATATATATATACATATATATATATATATATATATATATATATATATATATATATATATATATATATATATATATATATATATACATATATACATGTATGTGTGTGTGTATGTGTGTATGTGTGTATGTATGTATATACGCGTACATATATATGGGTGGAGGAGGAGGAAGAAGAGGAAAAGAATACGACAAAGGAAAAGGTGGAATAAAAAAAGAAAAAAAAGAAGGCGGAATAAGGTGAAGCAGGAAGGAATTAGAGAATGAGAGGAAGAGGAAAAAAAAGAGAAGAAAAAAGAAGGACAAGAAAAGAAGAAATAAATAAAAGGGAAGAACAAGAAGAACAAGAAATATAAGAAGAAAAGGAAAAGAATTCCGACCAATCAAAACTACTTTTCGACTGAATCGTCAGTGTGTCTAGTCAGCTTGGACCTGGTATGACCTTTTTTTTTTTTTTTTTTTTTTTTTTTTTTTTTTTTTTTCGGGTACAGCCAGATTTTGAAGCGTGTGACGTCGAAGGTGAAGGAGAGAGGGGAGGGGGTGGGTGGGTGTGAAGGTGAAGTTAGGGGGAGGGGCGTAAGAGAGGGAGAGTAGACCCCCTGTTGATGTTAAATCCACGGAACTTGTTAGATAACAGACGAAAGGTTGGAGTCTCGTGAGGGGAAACCTTCGTGAAATGTTATTTGCCTATTTTTTTTCCCCTCTTTTTCTCTGCGTATGTTTGTTAGATTTGTGTTGGTTAGTCTGTCTGTTTATTTGGTTTCTGACCCTCCCCTATACCCCCTTTTTATGATTATTCCTACATTTCTTTCTAATTTTCAAACACTTTTTTTTGTTTTTTCTCCACT
>NW_028234439.1:24734363-24739363 GCF_977035675.1 Penaeus japonicus
AGGATTCCAGGTAGACAGTGTTTTAGTGCTTTAGTGACTTAGCTTATTTCATATACTGTGCATTGTCTGTGTTTTCCTTAGTCTGTTGTGTTTTCCTTAGTGTTGTGTTTATATTAGTGTTATTGATATACTTATAGCTTAGGTCTCGTTAGCTTTGCGATAGGCTTAGCTTCCTCCTTGTGTATATATATCGTGCCTCCCTTGTAAATAATGTTATATATATATATCTTGACTTATAATATATTGTTAATGTTTTAGCTACCGTGTTTAACATCATCCCTTTATATATTATGTGTGGGAATTAGATCAATCTCTGCTCACCACATATTCGGGTGCCAGCGACGGGACCCATCGTGCCCATCACACAAATAGTGTTAGTATTTAGGGTATATACAATTTACACAAACTGGTCGTAGTAGGGACACATCTGATATACCCATCACATAAACTGGTGTCAGCGGTGAGATTCATTCTGCTCACCACATAAACTGGTGGCAGAATGGGATTCATCTTTTGATATATCTTGCTCGTCACATAAATTGGTGATAATGCAAGATAAGAACCTCACGTCGTTAATTAGTTTTAAATAACGTCTTTGATTTTAAATATTCGTAGGCCGCTCGCTACAAATATTTCGGTTCTGTTCGATTAATAACAAATTGATAGGACCTAGTTTCAATTTTTTGCACAATTTAGGCATACTAGTGGCTCTTCGTTCTATTTTTTTCACTACGTGACAGTGATATCTGGAGAAGTACCTCCTCCTTTTTAGGTTAAAAGTGTAGAATATTAACCTAATTTTTATTTAAGTCGTGAACCGCTCGCGCGTACTTAAATAACCCTTGTCTATCCCGCCTCATATGGTAACGGCTGGGACAATTATCGCCACGTTAGCATTGTCTAAGTGTGTATTTTGTGATCGTGAACAACGCCAGCACTAAGAGGAACACGACAATCGCAGTGAAGCTACTTCTCTTCTCTCAGCAACAAAAGGTAAGTCACTTTAAGGTTGCTAGACACTGTACCTCCTGTGTTTCCCCGCCCCCCTCCCCATTGCATTTTTTTTTCTCCTTGTTTATTGCAAAATCCACCCCCGTTATTCCCCCGCCCTCCCTCCCACGCTTTTTCATCTATTCTTATTTTTGTTAATAAATGATATTTTTTCTACATATCGTTTCGTTAATTTCACTAAATAACTTTTCGTTAACATTCGGTAACGTAATATTTCACATCATTATTTTATGTCTTCCGATGTGTACGTTATTCGTTCTTTTTACTATGATACGAATGTTTAACAATTATTTTATGTTATCTTACGTTGCTAGTGTTAGCGTTCAACGTTATTCGTACTCCATAGAAATTCACATAAAGGTGTGACGTTAGTCTTTCATACGAAACCGATAAAGTAACTGTTTCGTTTACTTCTTCTATCATTCGACGCTTTGATTTCTCTACGTTATCTTGAGTGAATTTACGATTACATTTTACTACGTATAATGCATGATTTGTTTTTCTGTGCGTTAGTTAAGTAAATAACTGTAAATCACATCATATTCTTATGGCAATAACTTCGAAATTTCTTATGTAGAATTTCTAATTCTGTGTGATTTTCTTAAGTTTTCGTTCCTATGCGAAATTTAACATGACGTATTTCTTCGAACAAAAATATATTATCAAATTACATGATTCAGATTCGTTCTTTGATCTCGTGTGATTAATTTTCTTGTGAATTTAAATATTTTCCTTTTTGAATATGGTTTATACTATGTATTCGTGGAAATATAATTCACTTTGCGTTTGCATTTATTATAATTGTTCGTTTATTATGAGAAATTAATATAATTTCTTTTCTTTGCTTTAATATACATTAAAATAAATGTATTTTGCATATGACCTCACTTGACCCGTGACCCGTTCGTATGGTCAATCTGAACATAAAACTTTGACAATGTGTTATATTTTCTCGCGACCATTCTGTCCCTTGTGGTCAAATTCATGACCGTGTGATATTGGGAATAGCATCACATGTGACCCTCGGTCACTTCATGACCGCGTTCTGTATGTGACCTTATCCTATGTCATTCTTGCACGTGTGAATTTGTAAGAAAATCGTTAACGAATATTAAGAATTATATGTGTCTTAACTCTGATTTTCTCTACATTTTAATTTATTTTCTTGTCTGCATATACGTTTGTATATTTCTTAATGCATGACTATATATTTGCATCTTCTGTAACATGACATACTTTGTCATTTGTGATTCGATTAATGGTCACACTACTGACCTCACTCGGTCACGTTGTAATCCGATGATTGGATTAACAATTTGTACTGTCTTTGTGAAATTCTATATAATTCTCAACATTCGACAGTCAATGTTTTTAATATTTTTTTACTTTGTGGACTTATGATTGTTAATTCATTACAATCTCTATGGCAATTATTTCATATCATAACATGTTTCATCACTTCATATTATGATTTATCATCACATTTAGCTAGAAATGTTGACAGATGCATGTTCGTTTCTTAGCTTTATTCCCATTTCATTGTATAGTCATATTCGACTATCTTTGCATTTTTCATTGCATTATTGATTATTGTTACTTCCATATTTCATTGTTTAATTGCAAGTAACTTTAATCCTCGTATGATATGATTGTCATTATTTTTAATTCTAAGCAATTGTCGACTTCGACAACATTAACTAATGTGTTATCATCATAGGCCTCTCCGAGTTTCCGACCTTTCGAAACATTTCATGGGTCAATCGGAACGCCAAATATCTTATCATGTTATTACTGAACGAAACGTTCCTTAGGTCAGTCAGGAAAAGGTTTACTTATCATTTCATATTTACAGCTTTTCAGCTTAACTTTGCCTTTTCCAGCTACTGTACCTCACTTATCGGGCCTTCATTGCATGACGCCCATTGCAGATGCATCTCACACCCTATTCCGCGTATCTATGGTACCACAATTGAATAAACCGCGAATTACGGGTTAATTTTTCGCACTCCGGTGCATCGCGCCTTCGGAGATCTTGACAACCTGACGTCACAATTAATTCTCTCAAACAGAGACAGCGCGCTTATCACTTATCCGACGTTCCAGGCTTGCTACCTCCACATTTTTATTAGCTATGCACACATTAATGGTATTTCTTTCAGTTTGCCCCGATCTTGGCTATTACGCCGCACCTTATTTCAGAAGGACGAGTTCGGCCACGCAATTGAAATATCCTAGCATAGTCTAATAATTCATCATATTTATCTTTGTTCTCGAGCTAAGACAGCGTTTCCCCACGGGACGAGTTCAATTTGGCGCATGATCTTACCGACCACTAGCATGGTCAATCAAGGTAAATCACCTATTCCTACACGGAACGACCTCCAGGTCAATGTTATATTAATAATATTTTTTTCTTTCAGCTCTCATTAACATTTATTTTTTCCTGTCTCATCCAATCTGACTCAGGTCGTGCCTTCTAATTAATTGAAGGACTGGATTCGGTTGATATTTGGATTAATATTAATATTTTTTTCTTTCATATGCATACTCATGGTATTTTTTTTTACCCACTTTGCCTCGAATCTTGACTTCCGGTCACGCCTATTTAAAGGATTAAATATGGTCGGTAATTTGGCTAATTATTTTTTTTTACATGCATCATACACATTTACATTGTTCTCCCTAATTTGCTACTGACCTTGGCTCATTTGCCGTGCCTTCACTCCCCGAAGGACTAGACTCAGTTAGTAAATGGAAGAATTACATCTTAACTTATCATTTTTTTCATTACTCATCACTTATCAAAGCAGACACATATTTTTCACATAGTTCATCCCTCGATGAATCCGGTCTGCTACTGCGTAAGTATTGTCAGCAAATAACATGAATTCAGGTAAATACTTCCTATTTCTTGTTATTGCAAATCATATGATTTTGTTGCATATATGATTATTTTTCAATATGAAGTACTAATTTCGATATACCTTGCAGATAGTTCCTGCTGGTAACTACCATATCTGTCGACTACCAGGACCATTCTATGCTGTATACGGTTCCTGATGCAGTCAACCCATTGCATTGTTGCAACTCTCGGGTTCATCCTGCAACCTGAGACTCCTAATGACTTTTTCCCCAGTCTGATCTTAAACAGATACCTGACTTGCAACAGCTGATGATTCGAGCTTGGTCGCGTGTTGGTTGCATCGCACTACGAGCAAGACACAGCATCACCCGATGCTTATTCGCAAGTCGTATTTTATATCTTTTTGTACTATAATTACCATTACTGGATATACCAATCTATGAGTATATACTATAGCTTAGCATAACTTACTTGCTATTTTTTTAATTGTTTTAAACATTATGACATAATAATATGTTAATAATTAGCAATGCACTTATTGTATACATACTTTTGATATCTTTTCAATTTATATTGCATGTTATTTTCAGCTAGTTAATTTATAACTACTATTACCCATTATCTTATAACATGCATCTGCATAATTTTTGCTCCTACGCCCTTTACCCTGTCCCCTCTACAACTATCGTATGCACTAGTTACGTGTATAAAGTTTTTCAGATACGATAGTGATGGATGCAGAAGGGCATGTCAACCAGACGTGTCAATCCTGTAACCAGCGCAGCCCATCTCGAAGCCTGCACTGATTGCACAACCGTGTGATCTTGTGCAATAATCGAGACGTTGCCACGGCATTTCCTGATCTCTTCGTATATTTTCAAGAGCTCCACTGATCACGGATCTCCTGTTTTCTCTGCTAAGTATCGCTGATTTTGGCATTCTTATTTCGTTATATCTAATTTTCTTACCAAATCGGGACGATTTGGGGTAACGTGGTCGAGCGATATGAAGGTCTTATTGTATATGATAAAGATTCAAAATTCATATCGAAGCAATAATTAAATATTTCTAGTTACTTAAACACAATGTCTCCCAGTTCCAGGTCAGTCCTGAATGCCCACGTTCG
>NW_028234439.1:24746863-24749363 GCF_977035675.1 Penaeus japonicus
AGATGGGCGTGAATGGGATAGAGGGAGAAGCAGCAAGAGAGAAGGAGAGGGGGGGGGGAGTGGAGAACGTGAAAGAGAGGGAAGGAGGGAAGGAGAGAGGGAGGGAGAGGGAAGGAGGGAGGGAGGGAAGGAGAGAGAGAGAGAGAGAGGGGGAGAGAGAGATGGGCGTGAATGGGATAGAGGGAGAAGCAGGGAGAGAGAGAGAGAGAGAGAGAGAGAGAGAGAAAGAGAGGGAGAGAGAGAGAGAGAATGAGTTTGTGTTTATGTCTGTGTGTTGGTATGTGATTTCTTCTGTGAGTATGTGTATGTTTGTTTGTGTGTGAGTGAATGTGTGTACGTCTCTGCGTGTGTTCATGTGTGTATGTATTTGTGTGTGAGTGAATGCGTGTGCGTCTGTGCATGTTTTCATGTGTGTTTGTGTTTGTGTGTGAGTGTATATATGTACTTGTGTGCGTGTGTTCATGTCTGTTAGTATGTACTTCTGTGCATGTTCATGTGTGTCTGTGTTTGTATGGGAGTGAATGTATGTGCGTCTGTGTGCGTATTTGTGTGTGTGTAAGGAAGAATCACGAGCCAAGACTGAGGAACTGGTGTGCATATGGGAATGAGGCTGTTTGTCAAGGAGAGGGGTTTATGAGGGAATATATAGCGTCTATGAGGTGCAGATGAAGATGTGTTTTTTTTTAGGATTGAGAGCGAAGGAAAGAGAGGAATGGAGGAGGGAGAGGGGAAATGAGAGAGAGAGAGAGGGAGAGAGAGATAAAGAGAGAAAGAGAGAGCAAGGAAGAGAAAGACAGATACTCGAATAAAGAGAAAGATAGACAGACAGACAAAAATAGAGAGAGAGAGAAAGAGAAAGACAGATAGTCGAATAAAGAGAAAGACAAACAGACAGACAAAAAGAGAGAGAGAGACCAAGATTACAGAGAACATAGAGTGGAGAGGAAGGAGAGAGAGAGAAAGAGAGAGAGAGAGAGACAGAGCAAGAAAGAGAAAGACAGATAGTCGAATAAAGAGAAATACAAACAGACAAGAGAAAGAGAGAGAGAGAGAGGTAGGGAGAAAAGAGACCAAGGTTACAGAGAACACAGAGTGAAGAGGAAGGGGCTGGGGAGGAGGGGGAGACGGTGGGGGTGGGGGTGGGGGTTGGGGGGTAAAGGGGTATAGGAAGCCCCAGGGGCTGGACTCCTTCCAAGAACAGGACATTGTGTTTATCCTTAAGTCAAGTCTTACAACATTTACCCCCTTGCCCCCCCTCCACTCCCCACTCCCCACTCCCCATACCCCCCTCCTCCACCCCAGACAAATACCAAAGGGTACAAAGTCTTTTGCTTATTCGTTTTGCTAGAATTATCTAAAAAAGAATTTATAATAATTGCGATAATGATTCTGATGAAAATGATGATGATGATGATGAGGGGCAGAACTTTCTTAAAGAGAAAATTGATATAATGTGAGACTCAAATTGCAAAATGGATATTATAATTATGATTATGATTATCAATGATACGAATGGCATTGATACCGATAAAATTGATAATGATATTAACAATGATGATGATACATAATGATGATGATGATAATGATGACGTCCATAACGATAATGAGAGTAAATGTAATAATAATCATTAGTATCAATATCATCATTATCATAATCATCATCCTTATCATTATTATCATTACCATATCATCTGTAATCATGATAATGAAAAAATATATATATACAATGATGATGATAATGGCTGAAAAAATAAAGGAAGATAATAATAACACGTTGATAATAACAGCAGATTCAAATGAAAAACAAAATATGTATAGCAATATAAACATAAACATCAATAAAAGAGGAAATCCTATGGTGCAATAATCAACAATGAGAATGTTGTTATCCTAATTAACATTGTTATCATCATCATAACTGGTATCTATTCTTCTGTAATTATCCTTATTGTAATTATTATAATTAAAGTTGTTACTTGTTACTGTCACTATAACAATTGTTATCATTTTTATAATTGTTGTTATCATTATCACTATTATCACTGTTGTAATTACCATTGTTATCATTATCATTATTATTACTATTATTATTATTGTCATTATTATTACTATTATTATTATTATTGTTATTATTATTAATATCATTATTATTAATATTATTATCATTATAACTATAACAATTAACGCTATTATTGTTATCATTATTATCATTATCCTCATTTTCGTTTTATTTATCATTATCTTTATTTGTAGTTGTCACCATAATCACACCATCAGTGTGATTATCACTATCATTATCATTATCATCCTTTTTGTTAACATTATAACTGTTATAATTAATGTTATTATTGTTATCATTGTCATGAATATCGTTATCTTTATCATTATCAGTGTTGTTATTAATAGTTTGTAGCTGTCACCATAATCACATCATCAGTGCCATTATTGTTATATCTATATCTGTCTATCTATCTATCTATCTATCTCTCTCTCTCTATCT
>NW_028234439.1:24753235-24755735 GCF_977035675.1 Penaeus japonicus
GAGAGTCATGGAACTTACCTATGTGCTCTTACAGATCAGAGATAGCGAATGTTTCACGGACAATTCAGCGGGCACTCTGGCGCAACGGAATCACAATCAATCCCAAATCGGTTACCGAGGTATATATATGTGAGAAGATGGTAGAATGCAGTAACGCATTTTAATATATAAATACATATTTTACCTCCCTGACTGGGACTCAAACCCACGCCGTAAGATTGACAGGTATGGTAGTGAGACCGATCGGCTACTCTGTACTATTTGTATATATATAGTATATATTATATATATATATATATATAAAATATAATTATATATTTTATATAGATATAATATATATATATATGTATATTATATATACATATATAGTTTAATATATATATAACTATATATACATATATTGTAGAGTATATATCATAAAGTATAGTATATATTTATATGCTAATATATATATATATAATAATTATATACTGATATATATATATACACATATGGTATATAAATATATATAAGTATGATATATAATAATATAATATATATATATTAATTTTATTAGTAATATATATACTTTACATAACATATATAATATAATATAAATATATAAATTATATATATTTATATACTATATATATATGTAATAAAATAGTATATAATAATTATATATATATATATATATATATATATATATTATATACATATATATATATACACATATGTGTATATATATCAATAAATTTACTAATATATATATATATATACTATATATATATATATATATATATATATTATATATATAGATAGATATTTATACATTACATCTATAAATATATATATATTAATATAGTATATAAATAATATATATATATAATATATATATATATATAGTATATATATATATATATATATATATATGTATGTATATGTACATATAATGTATATATATATATATATATATATATATATATATAATATAGTATATATATATTTATAATATATATATGTATATATATATATATATATATATATATATATATAGATATATATATATATATTGTACATATAGAATTACTTCTGGTGTTGGATGCTGTCCGTTGTGCTTTTGTGTGCATCTTGGTCTTGTTTGGTGTTGAACTGTGTGATGTTGCTGCATATTAAACTGTTTGTACTATATAAAATATAAATTATTTAATAATATATATAATTCTTTTTATATATATCATGTGTAATATATTCATATATATTCATTGAATACTTTTTATTACTGATATATATAAATATATATATGTAATCATTCTAGCTTTTTCTCTGTTTTTATTTACATTATATATATAATATAAGTTTATATATATAATTCATATACATATCATAAATATATACTAAACTATATGTATATCAGTAAAAATTACAATCACTATCAATATATCTATATAAATTTTATATATATATATATATATATATATTACTATATATATATATATGTATACTATGTATCATATATAATATAATCAATCTCATATATTCTATATTTACAATTACTCTCATATGATATATAGTATAGTATGATACTGATATCACTAGTTATAGTAGTATATATCACAGTATGATATATGTAGTACACCTCCATATATAGTTATATAGAAATATCATAATATCAATATATTTTTTAATAGTATATTTATCTAAATATATAGTATTCATTCAAGCGATCTTATTGAACATGTATATGAACAATGATGCCCATACTATCAAGCTTATCTAACAATAATGATAACATTATAACAATAGCTTATGATCCATAAGCTCTATGAAATACTCCGACTAGGTTTCTTGATGACTTAGTGATGCGTTGCCTCTTAAGTAATCTCCTGCAGTGGTCGCGTAGCTGCATCCATCCTCGTCGACTATTCGTGACGACCGCAGAGACCGCGATACCCAACACAATTGACCCCCCCCTCTGTTAACCGATTGAATGGCCACATTTACAGCCGAGTCGAGCGGCACTCTGTCCAATGAGAAGAGGTCATCCTGCCCTCGAAAGTGACCCAGCAATCTCGCCTCAGAATAGGTCCTTTTCGTATATTCAGATCGTCCTCCTCTCCTTTCGACTCCTCGTCTATCAAGGATTCCAGGTAGCCCATATACCCAGTCCTAGTGCCTTATGATGACTTATTGTCCATAGTACTGCTGCTATTGTCAGGTGTTTCCTTATAGTGGTTCTCGGTATTTATAAATCTATGTAGTTTCAGATCCTGTATAGCTTTGGCGATAGGCTCTCTAGGTCTTCCCCCCCTTGACAAGTGTATATATCGTGCCACTTTGTTGTAAATAATGTTATAGCGTCTTGAGTTATAATATACTGTTATTGTTTCGAGCTACCGTGTTTCACATCACCCTTTATTTATTATGTGTGGGTAATTAGAGCAAAATATACCCATCACAATATATATATATATATAGTGCATATAGTAATATATTAGTATACTAAGTATATGATGTGTAG
>NW_028234439.1:24778809-24781309 GCF_977035675.1 Penaeus japonicus
TACTCTTTTTCAGCCAATTTCGTGTGAAAGCTAATGCCCGGAAGTGACTTTTTCCTCTCCGTTCCTTTCTGTTCCTTCTCCACAGCTTTGGTCTTTTGTCTTCAAGGCTTTCAAAGCGGAGTGGTGACAGGCTGTGAGATTTTTGCAGTTTGTTCTTCTTATTATTCCACTTTTGTTGTTGTTGTTGTTTTTTTTATTTACGTTTTGTTTTTTTTCTCTTTTTTTTCACCTATTGATCTTCTTTGTACTTCAGTTTTTTTTTTTTTTTTTTTTTTTTTCGTATGGTTTTTGGAATTCCTGATTTCCTTTCCCCCCGCCCTCTCCTCTTTCTACTTTATATATATATTTTTTTCTATCTTTTTATCTTCCCCCCCCCCCCCCCCACGCGTCGTCATCCATCCTTTTTCTCCTCTTCCTCTCTCTCCTCTGCTCTTCCTCATCTCCTTCTTCTTCTTCTTCTACAACTTATATCATTTCTTCTATTCTTCTATTTTTCTTCAATTTTCCGAACTATGGCTTTTGTTATATTGTCGTATTTTTATCAGAATCACATCAGACATAATACATTACATTTTTCACTAACATTGCAACACATTAAAAAAAAAAAAATCATGTTGAATGTAAACAATGAGTGTTTATTTTCTTAATTATGTTATGCTGAGATGAAGGTGAGAGAAACAGAGAAGGAGAAAGAGGGTGAGACAGAGAAAGAAAGAAAGATTGATCTATAATGAGAGTGAGAGAGAAAGAGAAAGAAAATAACAGAGAGTGAGAAATAAACAGCGATATGTATATGTATATATATATATTATATATATATACATATATATATATATATATATATATATATATATATATGTATATATATATATATATATTATAATATATATGTATGTATATTTATAATATATATATATATATGTATGTATATTTATATATATATATATATATATATATTTATATATATATATATATATATATATATTATATATTATATATATATTATATATATTTTATACAGAAGAGAGAGAGGAGAGAGAGAGAGAGAAGAGGAGAGAGCGAGAGGAGAGAGAGAGAGAGAGAGAGAGAGAGAGAGAGAGAGAGAGAGAGAGAGAGAGAGAGAATGAGAATGAGAATGAGAAAAAAAGAAAAAGAAAGAGAAAAAGAGAAAGAAAGAGAGAGAGATAGAGAAGAGAGAGAGAGAGAGAAAGAAAGAGAAGAGAAAGAAAGAGAGAGAGAAAAAGAAAAAGAAAAAGAAAAAAACAGAAAGAAAGAGAAAAAGAGAAAGAGGAAGAGAGAGAGAAGACATAAAATCAATGAAGAAGAAGAAACAAAGAGAGAAAAAAAAGGGACTCCTTTCTATTACAATCACAACATTGATTCGCTGACCGCACCAATCATCCTATTGACTGGTCGCTTACACAACTAAACCTTGAGATCTGGAGATACAGATATGAGGGGAGGGAGGGGAGGGGGCGGGTCAGAGGGCGGGGTGTGGGAAAGAGGGGAGGGAGGGGGCGGGGGTGAGAGGGCGGGGGAGTCGGAGAGAGGGGAGGGAGGGTGAGGGTGAGAGGGCGGGGGAGTGGGAAAGAGGGGAGGGAGGGTGAGGGTGAGAGGGCGGGGGAGTGGGAAAGAGGGGAGGGAGGGGGCGGGAGGGTGAGAGGGCGGGGAGGGAGGAATAGGAAAGAAGGAGGGAAGGGGCGGGGAGGCATGGATTTCGAGGGGCAAGTGGGGGGGGGGTAGATGGATCGCGAGAGGGGGATATGGGGGGGGGGGGAGGATGGGAGGGATGGTGGGAGGGATAGGTCGGGGAGGAGGTAGATAGAGAGAAGGGGAGGGGTGGGGAGTAGGGAGTAGAGAGAGTGACAAAAGATGGAGGGAATGAGGGAATAAGGAGGGAATAAGGAAATAAGGGGATAATGGAATTAAAGAAGGAAGAAAAGGAGGTGTGGAGTGATCCATGTCAATGACCTGAAAAGAGATTAGGTAAGACCTCCTGACTCAGATGATGCCTAATTTTTTTTTTTTTTTATGCCAAGTTGAACCCGTTATTGCTAAATGTTTGAAAGACATCAAAAGCAAAACAAATTCCCGTATAGAAGTATATCACAAATAGACACATATACACTTTATGTATATATCTTTCTATCCATTAATACACAAACACAGACACACACATACACACACACACACATACACACACACACACACACACACACACACACACACACACACACACACACACACACACACACACACATATATATATATATATATATATATATATATATATATATATATATTATATTTGTTATGTATATATATATATATAGTTATTGATTTATTTATCTATTCATTTATCTATTTATATCTCAGACAGGAGCTAAAGGTCCACTTGACGTTTGTGACATGTGGCTCGTTATCAGATAAAAGAAACAAATATCTCAAAGCAAATTAATAATGAAAAGGGGAAATTGACGTGAAATCTCTCCAATTAAAT
>NW_028234439.1:24790713-24793213 GCF_977035675.1 Penaeus japonicus
GGAATGGTCGGCGATTGTCTTTTGTTTTGGGGAGAGTTCTAGTCTTTCTTTTTTTGTTTTCTTTTTTTTGTTGTATTTCGATTCTTGGTTTATTCTTCTGGTTCTTTTTTTCTTCTTCTTCTTTCTTCTTCTCCTTTTTGTCTTTTCTTCTCTGTTTTGTTTTTGTTTTGTTTTCTTGTTCCTTTCTTTTCTTTTACGTTTTCTTGTTGTTGTTTTTTCTTCTTCATTTTTCTCATATTTTTTTTATTCTTTTCTTCTGATTTTTCTGATTTTTCTGTCTTTTCTTCCACATATCCTGTTTCCTCCCATTGTTTCGTTTTTATCTGCCTTCCCTTCCTCTCTTCAATCCTCTTTTCCTCCTCCTACTCATCCTCCTCTTCCTCTTCCTCTTCCTCCTTCCCCTCCTCTTCCTCCTTTTCCTTTCCTAATTTCTATTTTCCTTTCCTATTCCTACTCTTTTCCCTCTTCCTATTCCTCCTCCTCCTCTCCTTCCTCATCCTCATCCTTCTCCCCTCCCCCTCCTCCTTCCCCCTCCTCCTCTTCGTTCCCTTCCTCCTCCTCCTCCTCCTCCTCCTCCTCCTCCTCCTTCCCCTCGTCCTCCTCCTCTTCGTTCCCTCCCTCCTCCTCCTCCTCCTCCTCCTCGTTCCCCTCGTCCTCCTCCTCTTCGTTCCCTCCCTCCTCCTCCTCCTCCTCGTTCCCCTCGTCCTCCTCCTCTTCGTTCCCTCCCTCCTTCTCCTCCTCCTCCTCGTTCCCCTCGTCCTCCTCCTCTTCGTTCCCTCCCTCCTCCTCCTCCTCCTCCTCCTTCCCCTCGTCCTCCTCCTCCTCCTCCTTTTCCTTCTCATCTCCCTCTTCCTCTCCCCCTCCCATCTCCCCTATACCCTTACCCCCCCCTTCACTCATTCATTATCTCCACCCCCTCCACCCCCCCCCCCCATTTCATTCATTACCTCCAACCCCTCCTCCCCTCATCTCCCCCCTCCCCACCTCATCCCCCCCCCCTTCATTCATTACCTCCAACCCCTCCTTTCCCTCCTCCTCCCCCCTCCCTCCCTCCCTCCCCCCCCTCATTCCCCCAGGAGTGAGAGACATCAAATGGTTCTTCTCAAAAGGACTGATTCTATCTTTTCAAGCTTCGAACTGCTGACGAACTATGCCTTTGTCAGCGCTGTTATTCCTGCTAGGCTGATGAGGCTCCTGCTGTTACTACTTCTCTGCTTACACTTCGGATTTACACTTCGGCTACTACTCGTACGCTGCTGTCTATGTTTTAGTACGAGGGTTCTTCTGCTGTTCCTTTTTTTCTGCTACCCTTGCTTGTATTATTTCTGCTAGTGTTGTTACTACTATTGCTAGGATTACTGCTACTCCTACTGCTGTAATTATTGTTGTTACTATTGCTATTGCTATTACTACTTCTGCTGTTATTACTTCTGCTACTTCTGCTACTGCTCTTACTACTTCTCCTTCTGCTGTTGTTGTTACTTGTGCTATTGCTACTCCTGTTACTATTATTATTACTATTACTACTTCTGCTATCATTACTTCTGATACAAGTGTTCCTATTACTTCTTTCACTACCACTGTTGCTATTACTGCTTCTGCTACTATTGCTGCTATTACTACCACTGCTACTACTGATACTATTAATGATATAATGACTGTTATCACTACTGTTGATATAGTAATAGCATTACTACTTCCAACCCACTATTACAACTGTTGTTACTACTACTACTACTACTACAACTGCTGTTACTACTACTACTACTACAACTGTTGTTACTACTACTACTACTACTACAACTGCTGTTACTACTTCACGACTACGGTTTGATTTCTACTACTACTACTACGACCAACTGCGTTTTCTACTTCTACTACCTAACTACTACAACTGCTGTTACTACTACTACTACTACAACTGTTGTTTACACTTCTTCTACTCAACTGCTGGTGACCACAACTACTACTACTACAACTGTTTTACTACTACTACAACTACTACACCGCTGTTACTACTACGGTACTACTACTACAAACTGTTGTTGACTACTTACTACACTGCTGTTACTACTACCTTACTACTACAACGAACTGGCTGTTACTAATACGTACTACCTACATCTGTTGTACTACTACTAACTACTAATAAATCTGCTGTTTACTGACTACTACTACAACAACCTGCTGTTTCAACGACTACTACTAACGACACTGCTGTTACTACTACTACTACTACCACAACTGCTGTTACTACTACTACTACTACAACTGTTGTTACTACTACTACTACTACAACTGCTGTTACTACTACTACTACTACTACAACTGTTGTTACTACTACTACTACTACTACAACTGCTGTTACTACTACTACTACTACTACAACTGCTGTTACTACTACTACTACTACTACAACTGCTGTTACTACTACTACTACTACTACAACTGCTGTTACTACTACTACTACTACTACAACTGCTGTTACTACTACTACTAC
>NW_028234439.1:24798213-24800886 GCF_977035675.1 Penaeus japonicus
ATGTTTGTGTTTGTGTTTGTGTTTGTGTGTATGTGTGTGCGAGCGTGCGTGCGTGCGTGTGTGTGTGTGTGTGTGTGTGTGTGTGTGTGTGTGTGTTTATTTGTGTGTGTGTGTGTATACATATACATACATATATATTATATATGTATATATATATATATATATAATATATAATATATATATATATATACATATGCTCCTTCTTAAACGTGTGTCAGATTACAAAGTAAGTCCAACTGTTTCTCTCTCTTTCTCTCGTTTTCTTGCCGAGACAATCAAACAGCCACAGAGGTGTAACAGAGAAACAAGTAAATGACTCTTTCTTCCGATTTAACCAGCCAATTAAAACTTCTCTTGCTCCTTTAATTGGCTTTTTAATCTGTCTCTTTTTGTATTTTATAGTTTTTTTGTTTGTTTGTTTGTTCAGGTATATTTTTACTTTCTTCTCCTTTTCCTCCCTTTCCATCCCTCCCTCTGTCTCTCGCCTCCTTTCATTCCCCTTCTCTCTCTCCTATCTCTTCCCTTCCCCTTCTCTCTCTCCTAACCCCTCCTACCTCTCTCACCTCTGTTCCCTTCCCTCCCTCACTCATTTCCCTTTCCCTCCTCACCCCTTTCCCTTTCCCTCCCTCACCCCTTTCCCTTTCCCTCCCTCACCTCTTTCCCTTCTCCCTCCCTCACTCATTTCCCTTTCCCTTCCTCACCTCTTTCCCTTCTCCCTCCTTACCCCTTTCCCTTTCCCTTCCTCACCCCTTTCTCTTCTCCCTCCCTCACTCATTTCCCTTTCCCTCCTTCACCCCTTTCCCTTTCCCTCCCTCACCCCTTTCTCTTTCCCTCCCTCACCTCTTTCTCTTTCCCTCCTTCGCCCCCTTCCCTTTCCCTCTCTTTTCCCTTTCCTATCACACCTATCGCTGGAGGGGAAAGGAAAGAAAGGAAATACGAAGATGTGAATAAAGAGAGGAAGAGTAAGAGGAGATAAAGTAAAACTAGAGGAAAATAAAGAGGAAGAGAAAGAGGGGAGGAAAGAGGAGAAAAATAGATAAAGAAAAAAGAGGGAAATGCCTAAAAGATGTGTATATATTTTTTTTTCTAATTCCACTTTTATTTTGATTTAGTCATTTGCGTAACAATTTCTACGTCAAAGACCATGATGTCGGTTCTTTAAGAAGGCTAATTGCACTTAACAACACCTAATGAACACATAATAGGTTGGGTTAGTGAATTAAAGAAAGGGCCGATATTTTTTGCCCTTTTTTGACGTTTTATTTTTCTCTTTTATTTATTCTGAGAGCAACTTTTTTATGGTTGTAAAAGTAGTAACGATAGCAAAAATGGTCATGATAATAAGTAGTAATAATGATGATAATGGTGATGGAATTACGAATAATAACGATAATGATAATGATAGCAATAATGATAATAATAACGATGAGAATAGTGCTAATGGCAATGACAGTAATTATGATAATAATAATAATAATAACAACAAAAAATAACATTAACAACGGCAAATGATAACAACAACAACAACAACAATTTCGAGGACAAAATATGGAAGAAAAAAAAACGAAATGAAGACAAAGCCACTGGTATTTCCCCCCCCCCCCCCCCCCCGACCAAGCAGGTAGTGACAGTCATTTGTTAATTCCAGTTCGGGGTAATTCAGGTAACCTTTTGAAATGGGTATTTTGGGTAATGTATGTGCTTGTGTGAGTGTGGGGGATGAAGAAGAGGAGGAGGAGGAGAAGGAAGAGGAGTAAATAGAGGAAGAGGCGGAGGGGGAAGGGGAAGGAGAGGAGGAGGAGGAGGAGGAAGAAGAGGAAGAAAAAGAGAAGAATAAGGAAAAGGAGGAGGAGGAAAAACTGAAGAAGAAGGAAGAGGAGGAGGAGGAGGAGGAGATGCAGGATGTGAAGAACAAAGAAGCCGAGGAAAGAGGAGAAAGAGAAAGAAAGAAGAAGAAGAAGAGGTTATAAGGAAAAGGAGAAAAAGGTGGTCAGCCTTGCCTTGTAAACGGGAACAGTGGGCAAGATGTCGCGGCCATGTTGCGGCCGAGGAAGATTTCAACCGATTTGCTCTCCTTTCTCTCGTCTCTCCTTTATTGCCCCTCACTACACCCCCCTCCCCCACCCCCTCCGACACATACACCAATACACTCCCCCTCCTCCCCATTACCCTTACCACTACCCCCTACCCCTTCCCGCTACCTCCACCTTCATCCCTCTACCCATACCCCCTCCCTCACCCCTACCCCTACACTCAACCTCCTTCCCCTCCCCCTACCACCACCCTCAGAGAGAGAGGGAGAGAAGGACAGAAAGAGAGAGAGAGGGGGGTTGGAGGGAGAGAGGTACAGGGCAGAAAGAGAGGAGGGAGATAGAGAAAGACAGACAGACACAGAGAGAAAGAGAGTGAGAGAGGTAGAAAAGGACAGAGAGACAGAGAGAGAGAGGAGGTAGAGAAGGACAGAGAGAGAGAGAGAGAGAAGTAGGGGGAAGGAGATGGGAGGGGAGCACCGGGGGGGGGGGGGCAACGAGCGACGAACCACAAGATACCAAAAGCGATAAGAACTTCAACAGGTCAACTTTTGAGTCTATTACCTTGAGGTCGAGGATTTCAGGGGGTTGGGCTGGAAGGGAGGAAGAGAGAGAGAAAGAGAGAGAGAGAGAGGGAAAGGTA
>NW_028234439.1:24815986-24818486 GCF_977035675.1 Penaeus japonicus
TTGGGAAGGTAAGGTTAGGTGGTTATAAACTGAAGACTCAATAAAGAAGGACCAATGCAGTGCAGTAAGGTTGATTGTTATATCCTCACACCCCGTTAATAATCGACCACGAAGCCCTGAAGACGTGCGCGCCAGTCCAACGCGCTCCTACTCCCCCTACTCCCTACTCCCTACTCCCTACCCCTCACCCCTACCCCCCCTACTCCCTACTCCCTACTCCCTACCCCCTACTTCCTACCCCCTACTCCCTACTCCCTACCCCCCTACCCCCTACTCACTACTCCCTACCCCCTACCCCCTACTCCCTACCCCCTACTCCCTACACCCCCTACTTCCTCACCCCTTCCCCCTACTCCCAACCCCCCTACTCACTACTCCCTACCCCCTACTCCCTACCCCCTACCCCCTACCCCCTACTCCCTACTCCTTACCCCCTACCCCCTACCCCCTACTCCCTACCCCCAACCCCCTTTTCCTTCTTCCCTAACCCCCCCTCCCCCCCCCTACTCCCTTCCCCTCCCCCCTTCCCCTCCCCCCTACTCCCTCCCCCTACCCCCTACTCCCTACTCCCTCCCCCTACTCCCTCCCCCCTCCCCCTACCCCCTACCCCCCTCCCCTTACTCCCTAGCCCCTATTCCTTACTCCCTACTCCCTACACCCCTCCCCTTACTCCCTACTCCTTACCCCCTACTCCCTACACCCTACTCCCCTACTTCCTACCCCCTCCCCTCACCCCTACCCTCTACTCCCTACTCCCCTACCCCCTACTCCCTACCCCCTACCCCCTATCCCCTACCACTCACACCTACCCCCTACTCCCTACCCCCCCCCCCCAACCCCCACCCAGGACTGACTGCCATCCTGCAACAGCGAAAATCCGAACAAAATCGTACCTATTCGGGGAGAGTAAATCTAGTGCTTTCGTATAGGGAGAGAAAGAGAAGTAACAGTCGATTTAGGAAGGAAGGGGAGACGGGGAGAGAACGAGGGGAGAGGGGGAGAGAATGAGGGGAGAAGGGGAGAGAACGAGGGGGGGGAACGAACAAACGGGGAGAGAACCGGGGAGGAAGGGAGAAACGAGGGGAGAGGAACGAGAGGAGAGAATGACGGGAAGAAGAAGGAGTAGGGGACTTACAAGAGAATGAGGGGAGAGGGAGACCGCGTGGATGAGTGGGAGACGCGGGGTGGGGCTGATGGGAGAGCATGATTATGGTGAGATGGTATCGAACGAGGGAGAGGAGCAACGAGGGTGAGAACAGGTGGGGAGGAGAGGGGAGAATGAGGGGAGAGGGGAGAGAACGAGGGTCTTCACTATGTGAGCGGTGGGATGGTGATCGCCATCTGTGTAGTCTTGGATGATAACGAGTGTATATGTATAGGTTAGAGTATGGATCGGGGAGGAGGAGAGTAGAACGAGGGGAAAAGGGGGCGGAGAGGGCGAGAGAACGATGTTGGCGGGGAGCGGATGCGGGATAGGGGGAGCGGATGAGAAACGAGGGGATAGGGGTCAGATCACGCAGGGGAGAGGGGAGTTGTGTAGAGTTAGCCGGTGGAAAGGGGATTAGAGAGCAGAGGTGTCCTGTAGAACGATGTCCTGTGCTTCACGAGGGTGAATATCACTCTTGTGGAAGTACCGATGTGAGCTGTGAAGGAGAGAACTAGGGGAGAGAATGAGGGGAGAGGGGAGAGAACGAGGGGAGAGGGGAGAGGGGAGAGGGGGAGAGGGGAGAGAATGAGGGGAGAGGGGAGAGAACGAGGGGAGAGGGGGAGAGGGGAGAGAATGAGGGGAGAGGGGAGAGAACGAGGGGAGAGGGGAGAGGGGAGAGGGAGAGGGGAAAGGGGAGAGAGAGAACGAGGGGAAGAGAACGAGGGGAAGAGAACGAGGGGAAGAGAACGAGGGGAAGAGAACGAGGGGAGAGGGGAAGGAGAGAACGAGGGGAGAGGGGAAGAGAAGGAGGGGAGAGGGTAAGGAGAGAACGAGGGGGAAGAAAGGAGGGGAGAACGAGGCGAGAGTAGCGGGGCGTCGCACGCGGGGCTAGGGAGAGACCAGATGTACATTTGAGTGTAACAGTGGGTATTGACACATGAGGGGAAATCGATTGAGGGGATGGCAGAACGAGGGTGAGATTGAGGCTGGGAGGGGGAGACATGCCGAAGAAAGTGATTCGAGCTACCCTGGATGAAATTGCTATGAGTATGAGGGGAGAGTATGGTAGAAGAAGGGAGTCAGAATTCCCGAGGGGGAGACGGCGGGCCGGGACCCCCCACCCCCACCCCCCCCCCCCCCCCCCCCCGAATGCAAAGGGGAGAGGGGAGAGTCGGAGTGGGAGAAAGGGGAGGATCAGAGAATGGAGGGCGAAGAGAACGAGGTGCGGAAGAGAACGAGGGAAGTCGAGACGAGGGGAAGAGAACGAGGCAGTGAGGAAAGGAGTGAGAAAACAGTGAGAGGGAGGAAGATGACAGGTTGAGCCAAGAGGAAGAGAAGAAAGGAGGAGGTACG
>NW_028234439.1:24833486-24835986 GCF_977035675.1 Penaeus japonicus
CCTCTTCTCTCTTTCCATCTGTTCTTCCATCTCTCCCTCTTCACTCTTTCCATCTGTTCTTCCCTCTCTCCCTCTTCTCTCTTTCCATCTGTTCTTCCCTCTCTCCCTCTTCTCTCTTTCCATCTGTTCTTCCCTCTCTCCCTCTTCTCTCTTTCCATCTGTTCTTCCATCTCTCCCTCTTCTCTCTTTCCATCTGTTCTTCCCTCTCTCCCTCTTCTCTCTTTCCATCTGTTCTTTCCTTCTCTTCCTCTTCTCTCTTTCCATCTGTTCTTCCCTCTCTCCCTCTTCTCTCTTTCCATCTGTTCTTCCCTCTCTCCCTCTTCTCTCTTTCCATCTGTTTTTTCCATCTCTCCTTCTCCTCTCTTTCCATCTTTTCTTCTCTTTCTCTCTCTTCTCTCTTTCCATCTGTTCTTCCCTCTCTCCCTCTTCTCTCTTTCCATCTGTTCTTCCATCTCTCCCTCTTCTCTCTTTCCATCTGTTCTTCCCTCTCTCCCTCTTCTCTCTTTCCATCTGTTCTTCCCTCTCTCCCTCTTCTCTCTTTCCATCTGTTCTTCCATCTCTCCCTCTTCTCTCTTTCCATCTGTTTTTCCATCTCTCCCTCTTCTCTCTTTCCATCTGTTCTTCCCTCTCTCCCTTCCCTCCACTCTCCCCTTTTCCCTGTCTCTCCCTTCCCTCCACCCTTCCCCTTTTCCCTCCACCCTCCCTTTCCTGCACCCTCCCCCTTTTCCCTGTCTCTCCCTTCCCTCCACCCTCCCCCTTTTCCCTGTCTCTCTCTTCCCTCCACCCTCCCCCTTTTCCCCCTGTCTCTGCCTTCCCTCCACCCTCCCTCTTTTCCCTCCACCCACCCCCTTTTCTCCCTGTCTCTCCCTTCCCTCCACCCTTTCCCTTTTCCATCCACCCTCCCCCTTCCCTCCACCCTCTCCCTTTTCCCTGTCTCTCCCTTCCCTCCACTCTCCCCTTTTCCCTGTATCTCCCTTCCCTCCACCCTCATCCTTTTCTCTGTCTCTCCCTTCCCTCCACTCTCCCCTTTTCCCTGTCTCTCCCTTCCCTCCACCCTCATCCTTTTCTCTGTCTCTCCCTTCCCTCCACCCTCACCCTTTTCCCTGTCTCTCCCTTCCCTCCATCCTCCCTTCCCTCCACCCTCCCCCTTTTCCCCCTGTCTCCCCCTTCCCTCTATCCTCCCCCTTTTCCCTGTCTCTCCCTTTTCCCTGTCTCTCCCTTCCCTCCACCCTCCCCCTTTTCCCTGTCTCTCCCTTCCCTCCATCCTCAGCCTTTTCCCTGTCTCTCCCTTCCCTCCACCCTCACCCTTTTCACTATCTCTCCCTTCCCTCCACCCTCCCCCTTTTCCCTGTCTCTCCCTTCCCTCCACCCTTCCCCTTTCTTCTGTCTCTCCCTTCCCTCCACCCTTCCCCTTTTCCCTCCACCCTCCCCCTTTTCCCTCCACCCTTCCTTCCCTCCAACCTAACCCTTTTCCCTGTTTCTCCCTTCCCTCTACCCTCCCTTCCCTCCACCCTCCCCCTTTTCTCCCTGTCTCTCCCTTCCCTCCACCCTTCCCCTTTTCCCTCCATCCTTCTTTCCCTCCACCCTCCCCCTTTCCCTGTCTCTCCCTTCCCTCCACCCTCCCCCTTTTCCCCCCCTTTTCCCCCCCTTTTCTCTCCCCATCTCCATGAACCAAGAACCACCATCCCTCACAGGACAATAACAACAACCCAAAGAGCGTTCCACATTACCCTAGAAACGTCCCAACGCCAAAGCACGTGATGGAGAGAACCCGCCATCAACAGTAATGTAAAGTACATACTTCATAAAGTCAACGTAAGTGCAACAATGGGATGGCAGCTGCAATTGCAAAGAGTAGGAAGTGAGGGCTTTTTTTTTTCTTCTCTTTCTCTCTCTCTTTTTTTTTTTTTTTTTTTTTTTCTCCTTCGCAACGCAGGACATAAAGTGGATTCATTTGGCCTAATGGGGACACCAGACCATCGTCCAAGCAAGGAGGAGGAGCAGAGAGAGGGGAGAAGAGAAGAGGATGATGATGTCTATGGGAGAGAGGTAGACGGGAATTAGTTTTCGAAAGAGAAAGAGAGAGGAAGAGAAGAGGATGATGATGTATATGGGAGAGAGGTAGACGGGAATTAGTTTTCGAAAGAGAAAGAGAGGGAAGGAAGAGGAGAGAGGTAGACGGGAATTAGTTTTCGAAAGAGAAAGAGAGGGAAGGAAGAGGAGAGAGGTAGACGGGAATTAGTTTTCGAAAGAGAAAGAGAGGGAAGGAAGAGGAGAGAGGTAGACGGGAATTAGTTTTCGAAAGAGAAAGAGAGGGGGAGAGGAGAGGATGGTGATGTATATGGGAGAGAGGTAGACGGGAATTAGTTTTCGAAAGAGAAAGAGAGGGGAAGAGAAGAGAATGGTGATGTATATGGGAGAGAGGTAGACGGGAATTAGTTTTCGAAAGAGAAAGAGAGAGGGAAAGGAGGAAGAGGATGGTAATGTATATGGGAGAGAG
>NW_028234439.1:24848486-24850986 GCF_977035675.1 Penaeus japonicus
ATACTGACAATCATAAGGATAATGATAGGATAATAATAAGATAATAATAATGACAAAGATAACAAAAACAATAAAGATAAGGATGATGATAATGATAATGTAAAGGACAAGGATAAATCAATAATTTTGATAAAATATATAATTAAAACAACACAAACGTGCTGCATGAATAACACCATGAACTTAATAATCACTGAATGGTTAATTGGCTGTTTTGAAAAATAATTAGACGCGGAATGGTTTCATAATGATGATGGTGATGTAAATAATGATGATGGTATTAGTGATGCTAGTAAATAGTAATAGTAATGAGACTGGATATTGGTATCAATGATTACAATAATTATACCAATGGTAATTGACGAATGAAAACAGTGAGTGAACACACGAGAGGATTCGAACAGGTTGGGACGCTTCAACGGTCAGTTTAACTGTCGCGCTTATTAAGAAAGTACATATGTTGTGTACTCTCATTACTCTCTTTGTACTTCAATCCTATTACCTTCATAATAAAGTGCACCCACTCATCTTTACCTTCAGAATGAGGTGTACGCAATCGTCAGCGTTTTGTATTCCCCTGAACTTCATGGCATAGTAAGTTATTGAAATAAGCGGAGAGTTAGTTCAGTGGATCAAGATGTCTTCACCTGACTGGCTTTCCCCCTGCGACCTCGCTGAAGCAACTGTCCACGCCGGCTCCTTGGCCCAAGCCGATGCCCCCACGAAGCTGCCTGCATCCAGCGCCTTCCAGCCAAGCCGAGGATCTCGAGGATGCGCCAGGCCTCGCTCTTGGGCCATCTCGGATCCCGACAGCGACTTCCAGTGGTTCGCCCGACCCGGCCGGCTGGCTGGCTTGCCCTCCCCTGTGGCCACCGTGATATCCACGTGTGTCATGGAGTCCGCCCGCCGCTGGACTAGACTGGGAGGCGCCGCCGTGCACCCGTCGCAGGGCCCCTCCTCGCCCCAGGGCCAACTTCCCCCACGCCCTCCGTAAGTTCTGGGCTGACTGGGGTATTTACAAACACTTGGCTTACGTACTCTCTGCCGAGTTCACGATAGAGCTCCGCCTCACCTGTGACGAGGCACTCCAGTCCGCGGTACTCACGGCCGGAGTCCCGGACCCGTCCAGCCCCACTGAGCCCCCCCTCGCCTCGTTCGCCCCCCCCCCCCACCCCACCCCCTTGGTAACGCAGTAACAGGACAGGACAGGACAGGGCCACGGCGCGCAGGCACTTCCGCTCGCTCGCGCAACAACCAGGTGAACAGGCACGGACTGCGACTGCATCTGCCGAGCCTGCGGTGCCACTCAGGCTGAGGAGCGCTTGCGGGACCTGCTAAGGACCGCAACCTGCCTAACCTCGCCCACGTCGTCGGTCAGTGCGTTGGTTTTGAAAGCGCCGGCCGTGACCGAGAGGTCCTACGCACAGAGGCCCTACGCACTAAGCCCACTGCCCGTGCCTCAGCGCCCATAACCCGCAACACTACGCCAGTATGCCGGCATGCCTCGCCCTCATCTAACCCGTCCTTCCCTACCTCACCCCGTCACCCTGAACGCCAGCGACCTCTTAAAGGATCAGAGAGCTGGCGCCGAGAACTCGCTCCCACAATGGCGACTCCGCAACACACGGCTCCGGCCAACGACGTGTTAATGTATGCCCGGCCTTGGGCTTTGGACGCGTGGCTTCCGTCTGCGAGGAGCGGAACCACTTCGCTTCCGTCTGCCGTTCCACATGTGCCACCACCCCGTCAGGGCTTCTTGCTCCACCTGGCTTGGGATAATGGGAAGGCAGGATTTACACCGACTTCCTCGGCTGCCCTACGGGAGTGCACTAACCTGCCATCCGGCCGAAAGTTAAGCCAAAGGTAAAGAGAAAGGAGGAGATAAGAAAAAGGTAGAGAGAAAGGAGATAAGAAAAAGGTAGAGAGAAAGGAGGAGATAAGAAAAAGGTAGAGAGAACGGAGGAGATAAAAAGGTAGAGAGAAAGGAGGAGATAAGAAAAAGGTAGAGAGAAAGGAGGAGATAAGAAAAAGGTAGAGAGAAGGGAGGAGATAAAAAGGTAGAGAGAAAGGAGGAGATAAGAAAAAGGTAGAGAGAAAGGAGGAGATAAGAAAAAGGTAGAGAGAAGGGAGGAGATAAGAAAAAGGTGGAGAGAAAGGAGGAGATAAGAAAAAGGTAGAGAGAAGGGAGGAGATAAGAAAAAGGTAGAGAGAAAGGAGGAGATAAGAAAAAGGTAGAGAGAAGGGAGGAGATAAGAAAAAGGTAGAGAGAAAGGAGATAAGAAAAAGGTAGAGAGAAAGGAGGAGATAAGAAAAAGGTAGAGAGAAAGGAGATAAGAAAAAGGTAGAGAGAAAGGAGGAGATAAGAAAAAGGTAGAGAGAAAGGAGATAAGAAAAAGGTAGAGAGAAAGGAGATTAGAAAAAGGTAGAGAGAAAGGAGGAGATAAGAAAAAGGTAGAGAGAAAGGAGGAGATAAGAAAAAGGTGGAGAGAAAGGAGGAGAT
>NW_028234439.1:24865986-24873486 GCF_977035675.1 Penaeus japonicus
AGAAAGGGAGAGAGAGAAAGAGAAAGAGAACGAGTGAGAGAGAGAGGGAAAGCGAGAGAAAGAGAGAGAGAGAAAGCGAGAGAAAGAGAGAGAGAGAGAAAGAGAAAGAGGGAGTGAAAGAAAAAGAGATAGAGAAAGAGACAGAGGGGCAGGCAGGCAGTTTCAGTGATCTGTAGATAGGGGAAAAAATGTAGAAAAACGGAAAAATACGTCCAGTTTTCGGTCCAACTGATCACATGTGAATATATATAATTTTCCCGTTCCATTCGCCACTAATATTCCCGTTCATAATTCATGTAATTTTTTTGTGAATATTTGAATATAAGTGAACATGAAAAAAAAAAAAAAAAAATTGCTAGGCTTTATTCTCATCTGTTCTTTATTATTATTATTATTATTATTATTATTATTATTATTATTATTATTATTATTATTATTATTATTATTATTATTATTATTTTTACTTTTCTTTTTGCTTCCCTTACTCTCTCACTCTTTCTCTCTCTCTCTCTCTCTCTCTCTCTCTCTCTCTTTCGCTCGCTCTCTCTCTCTCGCTCTATATCTCTGTTTGTAAGTTTGTAATTCTTTCTTTCACCCCTCCCCCTTTCTCTCTTTTATTTTTTTATCTTTTATCTCTCCCTTTATCTCTTCCTCCCTTGACCCCCTTCTCTCCTTCTTTCTCTCTCTCTTTCCCTCCTTCTCTCTCCTTTCCTTCTCTCTCTCTCCTTCTATTTCTCCATCCCTCTCGCCCAAACCCTCCCCCCCCCCAATCTTTCTTTCTCTATATATTTATCAATCTATCTATCTTTCTTTCTATTTCCCTACATCCTTTTTCTCCTTCTCTTTCTCTATCCCCCCCTCTCCCTCTCTCTCGCCCCATGTTTCACCAGTTAATTTTCCTTATTCCATTCTTCTTTCATCCCCCTTTGTCGTTAAGTTCACTTCGTTAATTTCCCTATTTCTTACTTCTTCTGTTTCCCCTTCTCTTTCGTCTTTTTTTTCACTCTTTATGGCTTTGTCTTTCTTTAGGTATATAGATTTATCAATGTTGCTCTCTCTCCTTTCTCATTCGTTTATCAAATGGATTTGATATTCATGTTGCTATTTATGCTTTATTCAGATTTTTTTTTTGTTATATTGTTCATATATGTATTTGTTTATTTTTTCCTGTCTCTTTTTTCTATTTTCGTTTCTGCATATTTCTCCCTCTTTTTCTTTTATTTACCCCTTCTCCATCTCTTCTCCTCCCCCTCTCTTTGTTTTTATGTTTGTCTGTCTGTCAGTCTCTCTCGCTTTCTCTCTCTTTACCTCTATTTCCCTCCCTCCCTCCTTCTTTCTCTTCTCTTCTCTTTCCCTCTTTCTCTCCCTACCCCCCATCCCATCTTCTATCTCCCCCCCCCACCCCTCTCTATATCTCTCACTATCTCTCTTCCTCTCTCTCCCTTTCTTCCTAGTCCCCCCCTGTCTCTTTTTCACATTTTATCTATTTTTGCATTCATTTTTTAATCTAATTCCCTTTCCAGAGTCTCATTATCACCATCCATTAAACTTTACATGCCATTCCCTTTCTTCTGAACGATCGTTTTCTCACACTTTTCACGCATTGCTTTCTTTCTTGTCCCTTTTTCATCGAACTTGGCTGTGCGTTCGGTTCCTTGACGGGTCGTTAGCTTGTGTTTCTTTGTTTTGCTTTTATGTTTTTTTTTTGTTTTTTTTTCTCTAATTTCTATTTTTTTTTTTTTTTTTTTTGTCTCTGTTTCTGTCTCTGTTTGTTTTGTTTTGTTTCTGTCTCTCTCTCTTTCTTTCTCTTTCTCTGTCTGTTTGTCTGATTGTTTTTCTCTCTCTGTCTTTCAGTATCTTTGCTCTAAGTCTCTCTCTCTCTCTCTCTCTCTCTCTCTCTCTCTCTCTCTCTCTCTCTCTCTCTCTCTCTCTCTCTCTCTCTCTCTCTCTCTCTCTCGCTCTTTCCCACACGCATATATACTCATTCAGGTAGAGAGGGAAAGAGAAAAGGAGCGGGTATGTGTGTGTATGTGAGGGAGAGAGAGAGAGAGAGGGAAAGAGAGAGAGAGAGCGAGAGAGAGAGAGAGTGAGAAAGAGAGAAAGAAAGAGAACACCTTCCTCCCCCCCCCCTTAAAAACAAGAAGAAAAAGAAAAGAAAAGAAAAGAAATGACGAAAAAAAGAAAGTAAAACGGGTTTCTGATCTTCACGAAAATGACTAGCGGGAGAGCAGCGAGGGTGGGTCGGTGGGCACTGTGGTGGGTTAGGGGTGGGCGGTTTGATGGTTAGTTTCCGGCTGATAAAACAGCGCTGGTACCGTCATCTCGCCAGATGCCTGCGGGCTGCAGCACGGAACACGCCGAGTTGCGTCGCTTCCACGCCTCAACGGGCACGGAAAAAAAAGAAAAAAAAGAAAAAAAAGAAAAAAAAAAGGAAAAAAAAAAAAATGCAAATTGTTCGCCGATTATCCGGGACTTTGGAATTATTATTTTTTAGGGAATTGTTGATGTGGATGTATGAGTCTTGGTGGTGGTGGTGGGGTGGGGGGGTGGGGGGGGTAGTTGGGAGTGTGTGTGTTTGTTTGCTTGTTTTTGTGTGTCTGTGTGTATGTATGTAGGTATGTATATAGGTGTTTGTATTTGTGTACGTGTATGGCTATATTTGTGTACATGTGCGTGTAGATAGGCATAATTTGAAAAGGGTATTTATGTTCGAAATAATAGTTACGATAAAACAATGATTGACAATCTTAAAATAAAAACAAAAAACAACGAAATGACGAAAAAAAAAAACGTTGATCAAAAATATATTAACATAAAAAAACAAACAAACAAAAAAAAAAGATAAAAACAACAGATCTATTTTTTCTTTAAACCTAAATCATTTACACGCCATTAAACTGTCACATTCAACCGTTAATTTGTATTTTTGTCCATAACGACTGTTCGTTAGCCCCCATACCCCCATACCCCCCATACCCCTACCCCCGTTTCCATTATCTATCTTAATAATTCTTTTTAATTTGTGTTTTTTCTAATGGATGATGTGTTTGTTATTGTGTTCGTGTGTGTGTGTGTGTGTGTGTGTGTGTGTTTGTGTCTGTGTGTGTGTGTTGTGAAGGGGGGTTATGTGTGTGTGTCTATGTGTATGTGTGTGTGTGTTTGTGTCTGTGTGTGTGTGTTGTGGAGGGGGATTATGTGTGTGTGTCTATGTGTATGTATGTGTGTGTGTGTGTGTGTGTGTGTGTGTGTGTGTAATATTTTTATGTACGTGCGCGTGTCTTTAGATAATCCTTTTCACTCCCGATCTTTCCTTTAATATCTATTATAATTTACCTTTTGTTCTGTTTCATTCCCCCTTTGCTTTCTCCCCTGTTTCGCTTTCTTCCTCTCCTTTCTTCCTTTCCCTCATTCCTCTCTGATCTTCTTGTTTTATCATATTCGCTTCGTCATTGCCCTCTACTTTATTTTAATTTTCTGTTCTTTATTCTCCCTTTCTTTTTCTTTGTTTATTCTCTATTTTGCTCTGCCTCTGTCTCTCTCTATTTCCTTTCCCTATCCTTTCCCTTTCTTTATTGTTCGTCTTGCTCTCTCTATCTCTTTCTTGTTCTCTCTTTCGTTGTCCCTCTCTGCCAAGATATTCCTTTCTAATATTCTTCTTCTTCTCCCGCCCCCTCACAATAGTGTCTCGTGCATCATATATATATATATATATATATATATATTATATATATATATATATATATATATATATATATATATATATAAATATATATGTTATATATATATATATATATATAATATATATATGTATATATATCATATATATAATATATATATAATATATATATATATATATATTATATATATATATATATATATATATATATATATATATATATATATATATATATAAACATATTCTTTTATTTTCCTGTCTTTTGTTTCTCTATTTTCGTTTTTTAAATCATTTTTTTTTCTTCTACTTCTTTATTTTTTTCGGCTCTTTATTTTTTATTATCATCATTATATATATATATATATATATATATATATATATATATAAATATATATATATATATATATTTTTTTTTTTTTTTTTTTTTTTTGTGAAATTTTATTTTTTTTTTTTTTTCTTTGCTATTTTAGATACTATATATATATATATTATATATATATATATATATATATATATATATATATATATATATATATATATATATATATATATATATATGTATATATATACATACTGTATATATATAATATATATATATATACATATATATATATATATATATATATATATATATATTATATATATATATATATATATATATAAACATATTCTTTTATTTTCCTGTCTTTTGTTTCTCTATTTTCGTTTTTTTATCATTTTTTTCTTCTACTTCTTTATTTTTTTCGGCTCTTTATCTTTTATTATCATCCTTATATATATATATATATATATATATATATATTTTTTTTTTTTTTTTTTTTTTCTTTTTTTTCTTTCTTTGCTATTTTAGATACTATTGGCTTCATAAGTAGATGATAATGCCAAGTATGATAATGATCATAATGATGGTAATAACAAAAGTAATGATTATGATAATAACAATAATAGTAACAATAACAATACAATAGACATAAACGTAAACTTCTACTGTTGATAATGACGATAATAATAGTAATAGTTGTTACTATTATTGTTGTCATTATCATTAATTATTACTATCATTTCCATCATTACTTATCATTATCATTTTCATCAATAATATTGTCATCATCATTATTACTATCATCATTACTATTATCATTTTCAACAGCAGCATTTTCATCATTATCATAAACATTATCATCATAATTATTATCATTGTTATGAATTACTATTATCGCTATTGTCATCATCACTATCTATAACCTTTTCATTATCATTATCATTATTATCCCTATTTTCATTGCTACTATTTTTATTATTACTATTTTCATCACAATCACCACCATAATCATGACAATTATTGCTATTGTACTTATAATTACTATAAATATCATTAATCATCATAATTCATCCTCGATTATTAACAGGAAAAAGAATATTTACTTTGATAGATAATTGGCTAGGGAGAAATAAAAGAGTGTCCTAATTTTCGAGTTTATTAATCCTTTTTGTTAGTGAGGAATAAAACACTGTCTTTATATATTTTTAAGGTTATTAATAGTCACTCGCCAATGATACTTACAAGCCCCCTTAAAAAAAAAAAAAAAAAAAAAAAAAAAAATCTACTCTCGTGACCTCTTTACGTAGAAAGGCAAGCTACACGACCTAGTATTTGACAAAAAAAAAGAAAAAGGATGTAACGAAGGTTAAACTACATCTAAAACATTGACAAGACTGACCTGATATGAACCTATGTTTTGTTTAATCAATTAACAGTCTTAGCGGATTTCTGCTATACCAATGTTAGCGAATAAGGTGTTGCTACGAAGGAACTTTCGTTAACAAAGGCATTTGGTCTGAATAAATTGAATAAACAGGTGAATATGCGATTTTTGAAATAATAGGGATCAGGTGGGAGGTTAGGTTCGGTTAGGTTCGGTTAGGTTGGGTTAGGTTGGGTTTGGTTAGGTTGGGTTGGGTTGGGTTAGGTTGGGTTAGGTTAGGTTCTGTTAGGTTAGGTTTGGTAGGGTTCGGTTAGGTTAGGTTCGGTAAGGTTAGGTTTGGTTGGGTTAGATTAGGTTCGGTTCGGTTCGGTAAGGTTAGGTTTGGTTCGGTAAGGTTCGGTTCGGATAGGTTAGGTTGGATTTCACTATATTAGATTCGGTTCGGTTTGGTTGGGTCAGTTGGGTTTCGTTATATTAGATTCGGTTCGATTCGGTTAGGTTAGGATGGGTTAGATTAGGTTCGGTTCGGTTCAGTTAGGTTAGGTTGGATTTCGTTATATTAGATTCGGTTCGGTTCGGTTTCGTTATATTAGATTCGGTTCGGTTCGGTTAGGTTAGGTTAGGTTAAGTTAGGTTAGGTCAGGTCAAGTTAGGTTCGGTTCGGTAAGGTAAGGTTAGGTTTGGTTCGGTAAGGTTAGGTTAGTTTAGGTTAGGTTAGGTTAGAATAGGTTCGGTTCGGTTCAGTTAGGTTAGGTTATGTTAGATCGGTTCGGTTCGGTTAGGTTAGGTCAGGTTAGATTAGGTTAGGTTAGATTTTTTATGTTAGGTTAGGTCATGACAGGTTGGGTTAGGTTAGGTTATGCTATGTGAAGTTAAGTTAGGTTAAGTGTGGTCAGGTTAGGTTAAGTTTGCTTAGTTTAGTTTAGCATGTCTTAGCTTTGATATGTTTAGCTTTAGTTCGGTTAGTGCTCTTAGACGATGAGCATAATAATCATCTTTATCATGGTTATCATACATATTATCAATATCATCATACTTTTCTTCATTCTAACAATTGGTATTGATATCACTATCCTCTTTATTATTATAATTTTCATTATTTTCATTATTTTCATCAACATAATGAATACTATTCTAATATATTTGAGTTTTCATCTTCATCATCATTTTGACTTACAAGATTCCATTTTTCTTTTCATTATCACTACAGTTATAGAACACAAAAAATGAATAATAAAATGGGAAAAAAATGAGATAAATAAAATATAAATAGGTCCTTAACACTTAATTCATTTATTTCTACTCATTTTATATCATCTTTTATCCCCCCCCCCCCAACCCTTTTCTATCTCTGTATCGTCTCCAGATTCCTTTATCGTCTTCTTCCTCCTCCTTTCCCTTTCATCTGTGATAATCAAAAGTTATATGCTCTCCTTTGAGGTAAATAAAAATGGTTTTATAAAAGGTACCCCTGCAATTTCCTTTGTGTATCCATCTCCGTTTTCTACGAATTTTCCCAATGTTTAGTAGGAAAATATCTTTATTTAGTTTGGGAGCTATTATTCGACCGAGAGAGAGAGAGAGAGAGAGAGAGAGAGAGAGAGAGAGAGAGAGAGAGAGAGAGAGAGAGAGATTGATTGATTTTGATATGTTTATTCATACTATATACATTGTATACACATGAATAGGCATAGGAACTATGCCTAAATGATTTGTACAGTTCATATTAGTTTCTGAGACATACATTGTTGGTAAAACAGATATTACTGTGACCCTGTCAATCAATAAGCTAGGGCAAAGCTATACATAAGACATAGTAGTGCATGTATATCACTCTAGAGAGGCCTTGCAATTTTATCTATTACAGGCAAAGTCTTTGTGTTTACGTAATATATCTCTGATAAAATGCCGTCCTCTATAAAGGATGTTGCAATACTGTACAATGTTTTACGTTCAATCCTTTCACGAAATTCTTCAATTAGAGGACATATCATTACATAGTGGTCAAGGGTGTGTGAATAGGGCTGACTGCACAACTTGCATTCAGTCCCCCCAGCATTGTTTGAAACACTATACTCCCAGTAATATTTGTAGCCAAGCCGTAACCTTGCGGTCACT
>NW_028234439.1:24893486-24895986 GCF_977035675.1 Penaeus japonicus
CCTTTCGTTCCCTTCCTCTCCCTTGTCTCCCCTTTCCTTCTATTCCCCTCTCTTCTCTTACCCGCATTTCTCTCCCTCTCTTTTCCTTCTCGTCTTCTGTTCCATCTCTTCTGTTTTTCTTTCTTCTTTATTTTCTATTTCTTTTTTAAGCATTTATCTACTTTTTCTCTTACTTGCTTTTTCTCTACTTCTGTTCTCTACCCTTTTTTTCCTATTGTTCCCCTTTCTTACCCGTCATTTCTCTTACCATATAAATTTGTTTTTCCTTTAATCTTATCTTTTTCCTTTCTTTAATCTCTCCTCTCTTATCCCCATTTTTCTATCTTCCTTTCATTTCCTTCTCCTTTATCATCTTCCCTTTTTCTTTTCTTCCCCTCTTCTTCTCTTCGGCTACGTTTCTCCCTTCTTTCATTCTCCTCCTCATTTTACGTTCTCTTCTTATCACTATCTTATTATTTATCATCTTTATTATCCTCGATTTTCTCTCCTCTCTTTCATTTGTCTTCTCTTCTCTTCCTTCTTCATCTCTCTCTCCGTTCTCTTTATCTTCTTTTTTCCCGTATTCCATTTTGCTTATCCCACCTATCATACTTATTTCTTGTCATTTTTTCTTTTTATACATACACTTTAATAGTCGTCTTAATAGAATTAATAAAACAAATAAAATAACACACACACACACATACACACAAACAGAAGTACATATGTGCACACAGATACCAATAAACTTACATACATACATACATACTTACCTCCTAGCCATCTGGTAGTGCAATTGTTAGCGCGCCGGCCTCACATCCCCGTGGTCGTCAGGTCGAGTGCCGTCCAAGCTCATGAGTTTCCACTGTCGCCTGGTGGTCATCGCCGTGGCTGGGCATCTCGGTGGGCAAGGACCAAACTCAGGTCGGGTCGACATTCGTTGGCATACTCTGTCACGAGTCAGTACACGCTGACACAAGCGGGCTCGCCTCAGTGCATATATGCCCAGCGAAGCGTCTGCTCTGTGAATCTAGCTTATTCTTAATTTACCTTCAGGCAAACAAATATATGTGCGTTCATCCGTGCAGACGTATATCTATATATTCATACACAAATACATACATTCATACATGCATACATACATACATACATACATGCATACATACATACATACATATATAAACATACATACATACATCCATACATATACTCATTCATCCATTCATTCACACATAGAAAAGTATTTGATAAAATGTCCTATGCACCAATGAGCCTATATACATATTCAAGTAGGACACAGTAGCATGAATGACAATTCTGAATGCAAATGAGCGTTCACTTAGCAACGGGAGAATTTTATTACCAAGTGGCATTTTTTGGAAGTTGGTAAACGGAATCAAAAGGCCAGTCAAAAATGAAAATAGGATAAAAAAAAAGATAAGAGAAAGAAGATAATCTGGTATGCTCTTTGGCACATAGTTGATGTCCTTGCAAATATGCTGCTTCTTCTGCCTTCCTCTTGTCTCTGTTTCCTCTGTCCTTCTCTTTGCTTAGTCTTTGTTCTCTTTCCTTGTTCTTTCCTCTCTATCTCTCTCTCTTACTCCTGTGCCCCCCTCCTTTCGTTCTCTCTCTTTTTCCTTCACTCTGTGTCTCCATACCTTCATTTTTCTCTCTCTTCCTTCCTCTTTTCTCTCGCTTTCTCTACCTCTATCTCACCCTTTTCTCTCCTTCTCCCCCCCTCTATCCCTTTTTTCCTCTTTTCACCATTCCTCTCCCTTCTCTCCCCCTCCCTATCTCTCCCTCCTTTCCACCCCAACCTTCTCTTTCATCTCTATCCATTCCACAACTTCTATCCCCCACCATCTTTCCCTCTTCCCTCTTTCTCGCCAATCAGAGAAAGAAAGAGAGTGAGAAAAAAAAGGAAGTTATATTATGCTCTTACTTTCTCCTCTTTTCACCATTCCTCTCCCCCTTCCCTGTCTCTCCCTTTCTCTCCTTCCTTTCCACCCCAACCTTCTCATTCATCTCTCTCCATTCACAACTTCTCTCTCCCCCTCCATCTTTCCCTCTTCCCTCTTTCTCGCCAATCAGAGAAAGAAAGAAAGAGAGTGAGAAAAAAAAGAAGTTATATTATACTCTCCCTTTCTCCTCTTTTCACCACTCCTCCCCCTTCTCTCCCCTTCCCTATCTCTCCCTTTCTCTCCCTCCTTTCCACCCAACCTTCTCTTTCATCTCTCTCTCCATTCCACAACTTCTCTCTCCCCCTCCATCTCTCCCTCTTCCCTCTTTCTCGCCAATCAGAGAAAGAAAGAAAGAGAGTGAGAAAAAAAAGGAAGTTATATTATTCATCCTTCCTCTGTTTATCTCTCATACGAGTCGACACGCTTGTTATTACTCGCTACTCGTTAGACGCACCTCCTCTTGTATGCCAAACGCTCTTCAATCTAATTCTTTTTTATTCTTTTCTCCTTTTGTAAGCCTTAGGTCGGAGTTTGGGGCGGGCGAGGGACTCAAGCATGCA
>NW_028234439.1:24903228-24905728 GCF_977035675.1 Penaeus japonicus
ACGAAAGTTCCTTCGTAGCAACACCTTATTCGCTAACATTGGTATAGCAGAAATCCGCTAAGACTGTTAATTGATTAAACAAAACATAGGTTCATATTAGGTCAGTCTTGTTAATGTTTTAGATGTGGTTTAACCTTTTGTTGCATCCTTTTTTTCCAGCAGATAATAGGTCGTGTAGTTTGCCTTTCTATGTAAAGAGGTCACGAGAGTAAAGATAGATTTTTTTTTTTTTTTTTTTTTTTTTTTAAGGAGGCTTGTAAGTATCATTGACGAGTGACTATCAATAACCTTAAAAAAAGGACAGTGTTTTATTCCTCACTAACAAAAATTATTAATAAACTCGAAAATTAGGACACTCTTTTATTTCTCCCTAGCCAATTATCTATCAAAGTAAATATCCTTTTTCTGTTGATATTCGATGATAAATTATTATGAGCAATGATATTTGTAGTAATTATAAGTACAACAGCAATAATTATCATGATTATAGTGGTGATTGTGATGATAATAGTAATAATAAAAATGGTAGCAATGAAGATAGGGATAATAATGATAATGAAAAGGTCATAGACAGTGATGATGATAATAGCGATAATAGTAATTTATAACAATGATGATAATTATGATGATAATGATAATGATAATGATGAAAATGTCTATTGTATTATCATTGTTATTATCATTATCATTACTTTTGTTATTGCCATCATTATGATCATTATTATCATACTTGGCATTATCATCTATTTATGAAGCCAATAGTATCTAAAATAGAAAAAAAAAGAAAAAAAAAGATAATAATAATTAAAAAAAACAATGATAATAATAAAAAGTAAAAAAAAAACGAGAAAAAAATGAAGGCGTAGAAGAAAAAAAAATCGAAAAGAGAGAAACAAAAGACAGGAAAATAAAAGAGTATGTTTAGATATTTATATACATTCATACACATATATATATACATACATATATATATATATTTATATATATATATATATATATATATATATATATATATATATATATATATTATATATATATTATATATATATGATGCACGAGAGACTATTGTGAGAAGAAGAATATTAGAAAGAAATTTCTTGGCAGAGAGGGACAGCGAAAGAGAGAACGAGATAGAGATAGAGAGAGCAAGGCGAACAATAAAGAAAGGGAGAGGAGAGGGAAAGGAAATAGAGAGAGAGAGACAGACAGAGACAGAGAGAGCAAGACGGAGAATAAATAAACAGAAAGAAAAAGAAAGGGAGAATAAAGAACAGAAAAAGAAAATGAAGTAGAGGGTAATGACGAAGCAAATATGATAAAACAAGAAGATCAGAGAGGAATGAGGGAAAAGGATAAAGGAGAAGAAGAAAGGAAGAAAGCGAAACAGGGGAGAAAGCAAAGGGGGAATGAAACAGAACAAAAGGTAAATTATAATAGATATTAAAGGAAAGATCGGGAGAGAAAATTATTATCTAAAGACACGCGCACGTACATAAAAATATTACATACACACACACACACACACACACACACACACACACACACACACACACAGACACAAACACACACACACACATACACATAGACACACACACATAATCCCCCTCCACAACACACACACACAGACACAAACACACACACACACATACACATAGACACACACACATAATCCCCCTCCACAACACACACACACAGACACAAACACACACACACACATACACATAGACACACACACATAATCCCCCTCCACAACACACACACACAGACACAAACACACACACACACATACACATAGACACACACACATAATCCCCCTCCACAACACACACACACACACACACACACACACACACACTATCCATTAAAAAAAAAAACACAAATTAAAAAGAATTATTAAGATAGATAATGGAAACGGGGGTAGGGGTATGGGGGGGTATAGGGGGTATGGGGGGTTAACGAACAGTCGTTATGGACAAAAATACAAATTAACGGTTGAATGTGACAGTTTAACGGCGTGTAAATGATTTAGGTTTAAAGAAAAAATAGATTTGTTGTTTTTATCTTTTTTGTTTTTTTTTGTTTGTTTTTTATGTTAATATAATTCTGATCAACGTTTGTTTGTTTTTTTCGTCATTTCGTTTTTTTTTTTTCAAGATTGTCAATCATTGTTTTATCGTAACTATTATTTCGAACATAAATACCCTTTTTGAATTATGCTTATTTACACGCACATGTACACAAATATAGTCATACACGTACACAAATACAAACACCTATATACATACATACATACATACACACAGACACACAAAAACAAACAAACAAACACACACACTCCCAACTACCCCGCCACCCCCCCACCCCACCACCACCACCAAGACTCATACATCCACATCAACAATTTCCTAAAAAAAATAATAATTCCAAAGTCCCGGATAATCGACGAACAATTTGCATTTTTTTTTCTTTTTTTTTTCTTTTTTTTTCTTTTTTTTTCCTT
>NW_028234439.1:24920728-24923228 GCF_977035675.1 Penaeus japonicus
TGGGTATCGCGGTGGCCACGGGGGAGGGCAAGCCAGCCGGCCGGGTCGGGTCGGGCGAACCACTGGAAGTTGCTGTTGGGATCCGAGATGGCCCAAGAGCGAAGCCTGGCGTATCCTCGAGATCCTCGGCTTGGCTAGAAGGCGCTGGATGCAGGCGACTTCGTGGGGGCATCGGCTTGGGTGAGGAGTTGGCGTGGACAGCTGCTTCAGCGAGGTCTCTGGGGGAAAGCCGGTCTGGTGAAGACATCTTGATCCACTGAACTAACTCTCCGCTTATTTCAATAACTTACTATGCCATGTTCAGTTTAGGGGACTACGAAACGCTGACGAGTGCGTACACTTCATTCTGAAGGTTGGGTTATTAAAATGTTATAAAGATCTAAAAAATATTAATTATAATTAATTTTTTTAATTTATAAATTAAACAGTAATAACGCAAAATCTTCTTTTTTTAAAAATTTTATTATTTAAAATTATATAAGAACAATTTTGTAATTATTTTTAATTAACTAATAAAAGTTTTTATAAATTATATTAAATAAAACTTATTATTACATATAATTTTTTCATTTATTAATTATATTTTTTTTAATTTATAGTAAAAATTTTTTCACTTAAAAAGTTTTATTTTATTTTTATTCAAAATTTTTTTAGGATACTAAAGAAATAATAAAAGATTTATTTTATTAATTTATTTATTCATTCTTTATATTTTACAGATGAGTGGGTGTACTTTATTATGAAGGTAATAGGATTGAAGTACAAAGAGAGTAATGAGAGTACACGACATATGTGTTTCCTTAACAAGCGCGACGGTTAGACTAACCGTTGAGCGTCCCAACCTGTTCGAATCCTCTCGCGTGTTCACTCGCTCTTCATTCGTCAATTACCATTGGTATTATTATTGTAATCATTAATACCAATTTCCAGTCTCATTACTATGACTATTTAGTAGCATCACTAATACCATTATCATTATTTACATCACCATCATCATTATGAAACCATTCCGCGTCTGATTATTTTTCAAAACAGCCAATTAATCATTCAATGATTAATAAGTTCATGGTCTTATTTAAGTGGCACGTTTGTGTTTTAATCATATAATTTATAAGAGTTGTAGATTTATCCTTGTCCTTTAGAATTATCATTATCATCATGATTAGTTTTCTAATTATCCTTATCTTTATTGTTATTGTTATCTTGGTCATTATAATTATCTTATTATTATGATATCATTATCCATATGATTGTCAATATCATTAATTTCATTATTGCTATTGTTACCATTTTTATGTACTAAATCTATCATTATCATCATTAACATAATTATCAATATCATAATCAAAATTATCATTAAAATCATTATTATTTTTATCATTTGTTTTTTCTTATTTTAACATTATTACAATCACCATTATCATTCTAATTACAACGGTTTTATCATTTTCAATTAATTGCTATTATTGTCATTGATATGATAAGTAACACCATAATCTTAAAGTGTAAAATATATTCTTAAAAAGATACATAATTATAATAATAATAACAATTCTTCCTTTATCTCCCAATTATCTCAAGCTTTTTTTTTTTCTTTCTTTTTCTTCGTTCCTTCTTCTTTTTCTCGCGCCCACCTCTCATATCTAAATTTTTTCTGTCCCTTTTTTCTTTGTTCTCTCTTTCCCAAATTCCTTTCTCTCCGCTAAACTGTACCAATCTTACCCTTTTCTTTTGAATTCCTTATTCTATTTTCTCTTTTGTTGCTCTTTCTTCTTCGTTAAATGTTTTCCTTTTCTTCCCTTTTCCCATCCTCTCATAATACTTTTTCTTTTATTTCTCCTCATTTTTCCTTTTTCTTCCGCCCTACTCATCTATTTTCTTTCCTGTTTCTCTTTCAGGTCCCGTCCTAATCTTCATTTTTCTTCCCCTCTCATCTAAGATTTTTCCTCTTTCTTTTGACTTCGGCCTCCATTACCGTCCTTGGTTCTCCCTATCTATCTTTTTTTTTGGCCTATTTCTCTTTCGTCTCTTTCCTCCTTCTCTTCCTGTTTGGCTCCCCTCCTTCATCGTATAGATTTTCTGTCTTTCTTCCTCTCCATTCTTCCTTTTGCTTCTCCACTATACGCTCGTCATCTATTTTTTTCCCTATTTCTCTTTCTTCCCTCCTTCTTGGTTGCTGGCTTCTTCTCCCTCTTCAATCTAATCTTTCCCTTTTCTCTTCTCTGGTTCTTCCGTCTCCTTTTTTCCCCAAACCTTTCCTCCGCTACAGCAAACTTCCGTCATAAAAGAACAACAACTCATGAACAGTATGACCTTTCATAGGAAGTTATGACCTACTACGAAGCTTTTGTTTAGTCCCCCCCAAGTTTTGAAAGCTCATATACTGACCTTAACACTGACCTTGTGTTAGAGTAATGACGGGGGGGGGGGGTTAGGTTGTAAGATTTTTTTTTTTTTTTTTTTTTGTCTGTTTGTATAGTTATATATGTAATTGATTCAA
>NW_028234439.1:24935728-24945728 GCF_977035675.1 Penaeus japonicus
CATCATCTACCTCTCTCCTCTTCCTTCCCTCTCTTTCTCTTTCGAAAACTAATTCCCGTCTACCTCTCTCCCATATACATCACCATCCTCTTCTCTTCCTCTCTCTTTCTCTTTCGAAAACTAATTCCCGTCTACCTCTCTCCCTTATACATCATCATCTTCTTCTCTTCCTCCTTTCCCTCTCTTTCTCTTTCGAAAACTAATTCCCGTCTACCTCTCTCCCATATACATCACCATCCTCTTCCTCCTTTCCCTCTCTCTTTCTCTTTCGAAAACTAATTCCCGTCTACCTCTCTCCCATTTACATCACCATCCTCTTCTCTTCCTCCTCTCCCTCTCTTTCTCTTTCGAAAACTAATTCCCGTCTACCTCTCTTCCATATACATCACCATCCTCTTCTCTTCCTCTCTCTTTCTCTTTCGAAAACTAATTCCTGTCTACCTCTCTCCCATATACATCACCATTCTCTTCCTCCTCTCCCTCTCTCTTTCTCTTTCGAAAGCTAATTCCCGTCTACCTCTCTCCCATATACATCATCATCCTCTTCTCTTCCTCCTTTCCCTCTCTTTCTCTTTCGAAAACTAATTCCCGTCTACCTCTCTCCCATATACATCACCATCCTCTTCCTCCTCTCCCTCTCTCTTTCTCTTTCGAAAACTAATTCCCGTCTACCTCTCTCCCATATACATCACCATCCTCTTCCTCCTCTCCCTCTCTCTTTCTCTTTCGAAAACTAATTCCCGTCTACCTCTCTCCCATATACATCATCATCTTCTTCCTCCTTCCCCTCTCTTTCTCTTTCGAAAACTAATTCCCATCTACCTCTCTCCCATATACATCACCATCCTCTCCTCTTCCCCTCTCTTTCTCTTTCGTAAACTACCTCTCTCCCATATACATCACCATCCTCTTCCTCCTTTCCCTCTCTTTCTCTCTCTTTCTCTTTCGAAAACTAATTCCCGTCTACCTCTCTTCCATATACATCATCATCTTCTCCTCTTCCCCCTCTCTGCTCCTCCTCCTTGCTTGGACGATGGTCTGGTGTCCCCATTAGGCCAAATGAATCCACTTTATGTCCTGCGTTGCGAAGGAGGAAGAAAAAAAAAAAAAAAAAAAAAAGAGAGAGAGAGAGAGACAGAAAAAAAGCCCTCACTTCCTACTCTTTGCAATTGCACCTGCCATCCCATTGTTGCACTTACGTTGACTTTATGAAATATGTACTTTACATTACTGTTGATGGCGGGTTCTCTCCATCACGTGCTTTGGCGTTGGGACGTTCCTAGGGTAATGTGGAACGCTCTTTGGGTTGTTGTTATTGTCCTGTGAGGGATGGTGGTTCTTGGTTCATAGAGATGGAGAGAGAAAAGGGGGGGAAAAGGGGGAGGGTGGAGGGAAAGGAGGGAGGGTGGAGGGAAGGGAGGGTGGAGGGAAGGGAGAAACAGGGAAAAGGGGTAGGGTGGAGGGAAGGGAAAAGGGGGGGGGAAGGGGGGGGGAAGAAGAGAGGAAGGGGGGGGGAGGGGGGGAGGGGGGGGGGGGAGGGGGGGGGGGGAAGGAAGGGGAAGAGGGGGGGGAAAGACGGGAAAAGGGGGAGGATGGAGGGAAGGGATAGACAGGGAGAAAAGGGGGAGGGTGGAGAGAGACAGGGAAAAGGGGGAGGATGGAGGGAAGGGAGAGACAGGGAGAAAAGGGGGAGGGTGGAGGGAAGGGAGATACAGGGAGAAAAGGGGGAGGGTAGAGGGATGGGAGGGTGGAGAGAGACAGGGAAAAGGGGGAGGGTGGAGGGAAGGGAGAGACAGGGAGAAAAGGGGGAGGGTGGAGAGAGACAGGGAAAAGGGGGAGGATGGAGGGAAGGGAGAGACAGGGAGAAAAGGGGGAGGGTGGAGGGAAGGGAGAGACAGGGAGAAAAGGGGGGGGGGAGAGGGAGGGGGGGGTGGAGTGAGACAGGGAAAAGGGGAGGGTGAGGGAAGGGAGAGACAGGGAGAAAAGGGGGAGGGTGGAGAGAGACAGGAAAGGGGGAGGATGGAGGGAAGGGAGAGACAGGGAGAAAAGGGGGAGGGTGGAGGGAAGGGAGATACAGGGAGAAAAGGGGGAGGGTAGAGGGAAGGGAGGGTGGAGAGAGACAGGGAAAAGGGGGAGGGTGGAGGGATGGGAGAGACAGGGAGAAAAGGGGGAGGGTGGAGAGAGACAGGGAAAAGGGGGAGGGTGGAGGGATGGGAGAGACAGGGAGAAAAGGGGGAGGGTGGAGGGAAGGGAGATACAGGGAGAAAAGGGGGAGGGTGGAGGGAAGGAAGGGTGGAGAGAGACAGATGGAAAGAGAGAAGAGGGAGAGACAGGGAAAAGTGGGAGGGTGGAGGAAAGGGAGAGAGGGAAGAACAGATGGAAAGAGAGAAGAGGGAGAGACAGGGAAAAGTGGGAGGGTGGGGGGAAGGGAGAGAGGGAAGAACAGATGGGAAGAGAGAAGAGGGAGAGACAGGGAAAAGGGGGAGGGTGGGGGGAAGGGAGAGAGGGAAGAACAGATGGGAAGAGAGAAGAGGGAGAGACAGGGAAAAGGGGGAGGGTGGGGGGAAGGGAGAGAGGGAAGAACAGATGGGAAGAGAGAAGAGGGAGAGACAGGGAAAAGGGTGAGGATGGAGGGAAGGGAGAGACAGGGAAAAGGGGGAGGGTGGAGGGAAGGCAGAGAGGGAAGAACAGATGGAAAGAGAGAAGAGGGAGAGACAGGGAAAAGTGGGAGGGTGGGGGGAAGGGAGAGAGGGAAGAACAGATGGGAAGAGAGAAGAGGGAGAGACAGGGAAAAGTGGGAGGGTGGAGGAAAGGGAGAGAGGGAAGAACAGATGGAAAGAGAGAAGAGGGAGAGACAGGGAAAAGTGGGAGGGTGGGGGGAAGGGAGAGAGGGAAGAACAGATGGGAAGAGAGAAGAGGGAGAGACAGGGAAAAGGGGGAGGGTGGGGGGAAGGGAGAGAGGGAAGAACAGATGGGAAGAGAGAAGAGGGAGAGACAGGGAAAAGGGGGAGGGTGGGGGGAAGGGAGAGACAGGGAAAAGGGGGAGGGTGGAGGGAAGGCAGAGAGGGAAGAACAGATGGAAAGAGAGAAGAGGGAGAGACAGGGAAAAGGGTGAGGATGGAGGGAAGGGAGAGACATGGAAAAGGGGGAGGGTGGAGGGAAGGGAGAGAGGAAAGAACAGATGGAAAGAGAGAAGAGAGAGAGAGGGAAGAAAAGATGGAAAGAGAGAAGAAGGAGAGAGGGAAGAACAGATGGAAAGAGAGAAGAAAGAGAGAGGGAAGAACATATGGAAAGAGAGAAGAGGGAGAGATGGAAGAACAGATGGAAAGAGAGAAGAGAGAGAGAGAGAAGAAAAGATGGAAAGAGAGTAGAAGGAGAGAGGGAAGGACAGATGAAAGAGAGGAGAAGGAGAGAGAGGGAAGAACAAATGAAAAGAGAGAAGAGAGAGAGAGAGGGAAGAACAGATGGAAAGAGAGAAGAGGGAGAGAGGGATGAACTGATAGAAAGAAAGACGAAGGATAAAGTACAAGCGAGCGAGCAAGGTAGATGGATAGACACAAAGACAGAGAGGGAGAGAATAAAGAGGAAGAGAGAGAGGTACGAAAGATCAGTTGGGAAGAGAGGAGAGAGTAGAGGAAAGGGAGCGATAAAAAAGAAGAGGGAGATATGGAAGAGTAAATGGAAAGAGAGAGAAAAAAGAAGAAAAAGAAGGAGAATAAGAAGAGGCAGAAGAAGAAGTAGAAGCAATACAAGAAGTAGAAGAAGTAGACCTCCACCCCCACCCCTCACCCCCACCCCCACCACCTCACCACCACCCCTACCCCCACCCCCTTGGAGCAGAAGGCGCCCGAACAAAAGGGCGTGGAGAGACAGCTGATTGGGGCCAATTGCTGTTGCCTCGTCTGCTTTTGTTTCCTCCGTCTGCTTGTTATACTTTTTTTTTTTTTTTTTTGGGGGGGGGAGGGGAAGGGTTGGGTCGTTTGGTTAGTTGGTTGGCTTTCGTTGTTGTTGTTGTTGTTGTTTTTTTTGCATGTTGTTGTCTCTTGTTGTGTATGGGATGGTGAGATATGCCCTTTATGTGTGTGTATATATATGTATGTGTGTGTGTGTGTGTGAGTGTGAGTGTGTGTATATGTAAATCTCTCTCTCTCTCTCTCTCTCTCTCTCTCTCTCTCTCTATATATATATATATATATATATATATATATATATATATATATAATATATATATATATATATATATATATATATATATATATATATATAATTAGTCTGCAAAGAAAATAACAAACCCACTTCGTACTCAAGAGTACATTCCCAAAAAAAAAAAAAAAATCTTTCTTTGTTGTTTTCTTTTCTGCTGTTTTTTTTTTTCTACTTCTTCTTCTTCTTCTTCTTTTTCTCCTTCTTCTACTGCAATGATTAGCTACCGAGTTACGTCTTTTTATCAGCTCAAAGCTTTTAAGGACTGCTATTAATTAATATTTTAGTTTATTCACATTTATTTCATTTAGTCATAGTTTCTTTTGTTTCCTTCTTTTTGTTTATGTTATTGTCATTTTGATTTTAATTGTCATTATCTTCATTGTTATCATTACTCTCATTTGTATTATTATTAAGATTACTATAATTTTATAATCATTTTTTGTCATTATTATCATTATATCATTAACTTTAGGCAATATTGATAAAAGAATATTTGATTAATACATCTTTAGAAATGATAAGGATATATATACGTGATAGCTTTTTATATGAAATTTTTGCACTATAATCATATATACCCCTTTTTTATCAATGCTTTTGAACATTAGCTTTATAATTAGCTTTTGAAAAGAGATTTTAGATACGGTCACACATATACATCATACATTTACATGGATTATTCATTATCCATAACCTCATCCCCACCCCCCAACTCCATCCCCTCCCCCAACCACCTCCCACCCCCTCCCCCCTCCCCATCTCCCCATCCCCCCCAAACCACCGTAATCTATGAACATATACCTATTTTGATTCATTTTTTAATCCGTTTTCAATCCTGGATTATATTCTAGTTATCAGAACAACAGAGCTTTTCCGTGTTGTTTTCGTATCGGGAAAATATTTCGAGTGAATGAACAAAACATGCGGGGCTTGTGGGTGGGTGGGGGTGGGGGGGACGGGGAGGGGGAGGGGGAGGTTGGAGGGAGGGGGGCGGGGTGCATGTAACTTTTTTTTTTTTCCTTTTGAGTGTGTGTGCGTGTGTGTGGGTGTGAGGGGGAGGGGGAGGGGGAGGGCGGGGTGCATGTAACTTTTATCTTCTTTTTTTTGAATGTGTGTGCGTGTATGTGTGTGTGTGCGTGTGTGCGTGTGTGTGTGTGTGTGTGTGTGTGACTATGCGCATGTATCTATAGTGTGCATCTACCTCAAACTATATCTTAATCTTTCTCTCTTACCATCTATCTGTCTGTATCTGCATCTGTGTATCTATACATACGTAATAAGATCACATTAATTAATTTGCCTCTCTAAAATCATGGTCAAGAGGCTGTTTGACATCATTGCATGATCTTTCTATACAATCGTGGTCCGGGGGGAATATGTATATATGTATGTGTAGATTGATAGATAGGTAGATGGATAGATAGATAAATGGATTTATACAGATTAGTGTGTGTGTGTGTGTGTGTGTGTAAATATATATATATATTATATATATATATATATATATATATATATATATATATATATATATATATATATATACAGTATATATATACATATATATATATATATATATATATATATATATATATAGATATATATATACTGTATATATATAATATATATATATATATATATATATATATATATTTATATATATATATATATATATATAGTATGTATATACATATATATACACACACATTTATACACGCTGTGCTTATATACATAAAATACGACTCCTCATAGAATTATTTTTAACCTACATGTCCACCTAGAAAAAAAAAAAATGTTCACCATATGTTCACCACAAAGGCAATGCCATACCCCCCCCTCTCCCCATTCCCCTGTCCATGTTCAGTGAGTTCATAGAACAACTCGATATAGGAAATAGATTGTTCATAGCAGATGTAGCCTTTTGGTGAAAAATACCTCTTGTCTTTGTCGATATGGAGGCGCTGTGGTGACAGTCTGACAGATCTGATTGACAGCTGACAGCACTACGTCAGCCATTGTTATGGGATGTTGAGGCGGTGACAGGAGACAGGGTAAAGAAATCAGGGGATAAAAATAGGGTATGGGAAAAAAGGGGGGGGGATAGATTGATGAATTGATAGAGATAGATGTAGGGCAAGTATGAAATTGATTAAGGAAAATATGAATGAATAGAAGTAAACACTGATGAAAAAAGTTTTTTTTTTTGTGAAATGATGAAGATAAAGTTGAATAAATTTGTTTAAAAAATACAAATAATGAAAACTGAAAAAGATAATGATAATTTGGTTTTCTTTTCCTTTTTATTTAATAAAGCAAAAATGGGAAAAAAATATATTTAAAAAAAAAACACACACAGTGACATCATAAAAAAGAAAGAAAGAAAAAAAACTGTGGGATAGAGAGTAGCGTAGATGAAAGGAAATTATAATAATAACGGTGGAAATATGATAATGAGGTCGACCTAGTTGAAAAAAAAATCAATAAGAAAGTAAAGAAATGAAAAAATATATATATTGGTGGAAGGAAATAGCTGAAGAAAAATATTCATATCGAAAAAATAGCAACAGCTTAACGAGGGAAAAAATAGTGATATTAATATGACAGGGATAAAAATCATTATTGTGAGGATGAGAGAGATCTAAGGGGGAAGGAGAGAGAAAGTGTGAGAGAGAGGGAGAGAGAGAGAGAGAGAGAGAGAGAGAGAGAGAGAGAGAGAGAGAGAGAGAGAGAGAGAGAGAGAGAGAGAGAGAGAGAGAGAGAGAGAGAGAGAGAGAGAGAGAGAGAGAGAGAGAGAGAGAGAGAGTGAGATAGAGAGAGAAAGGGAAAGTGAGATAGAGAGAGAAAGCGAGATAGAGAGAGGGAGAGAGAGAGAAAGAGAAAAGCGCGCGCGCGAGAGAGAGAGAGAGAGAGAGAGAGAGAGAGAGAGAGAGAGAGAAAGAGAGAGAGAGGCACAGAGAGAGAGAGAGAAAGCTAGAGACAGAGAGAGAGAGAGAGACACAGAGACATAGAGAGAAAGCGAGAGAGAGAGAGAAAGAGAAAAGCGAGAGACAGACAGAGACATAGAAAGATAGAGAGAAAAAAAGCGAAAGAAAGACCGAGAGAGCAAGAGAGAAAAGCATAGCCAACGAAGTACAAATAAATCTAAATGTATCTATATCCCTAATCAAAAACAAATTCATTTTCATCCCGAGGAAATATAGAAATACTATGTGCCTTCCCACAACCATTTCCAAATGAAATTTATCCGGCCTTCAATAACTCAGTATTTATCAGCTTCTGGAAAAAAAAGGGATAATGTGGAATACTAATCGACCTAATAATCTTGATATGAATTAATATAATGCAATGAAGCTTTCGACTTTTTTTTATCAATAATAAGGTTAATTCACCCACTCGTCTCTATCTTTTGTCTCTCGGTTTATCTTTATTTTTATTTTCTTCATCGTTATTAGTTTTTTTTTTTTGTGTGTGTTTTTGTGTTTTTGTTTTGTTTCTTGTTTTTTTATTTTTTTATTAGCATTTTGATCCTGTTTATTTTTTGTTTGTATTACTAGAACATGGTTGGTTTATTATCATGAAGTATTATTATAGTCATTATAATTATCATTATTATCATTATCATTGTCTTGATTATAATGTTTCATTATTATTGTTAGCGGTCGAAGTATTAGTAGTATTAGTTGAAATAGCAGTAGTAGTTGTAATAGTAATAGTAGTAGTAGTAGTAATAATAGTAGTAGTAATAGTAATAGTAGTAGTAGTAGTAATAGCAGTAGCAACAGTAATAGTAATGGTAGTAGTAGTAGTAATAGTAGTAATAGTAATAGTAATAGTAGTAGTAGTAGTAGTAGTAGTAATAGTAGTAGTAGTAGTAATAATAGTAATAATAATAGTAGTAGTAGTAGTAGTAGTAATAGTAATAGTAGTAGTAGTAATAGTAACAATAGTAGTAATATGAAATTAATGAACTTATTTTGTAACGTAAACATTGCAGTCACCAACCGCGCGGTAATGATATAACCAACATAGCCATATACCTTCTCCCCTCCCACTCCCCCCCCCCTCAAAAAAAAGGTAAACAAGAAAAACAGATACACCGATAAATAAATAGATACATAAACAAAACAAACAAAAACAAAAAAACAAAAAAACAAAAAAATAATCCATAGGCATAGGCATAGACAACACTAGGCCTAAGACAAGATCCAAACTGTTCCTTTATTACGGTTATATGTCAACTCGAGGTGACATAGCTGGCGACACTGGTCATGCTATGGCATCCTAACCAGCCTTTGGCCCGCACAGCCTGTGGGGAATGTATTAAGCGTTGGTGCAGTGTAAGGGGGGGTGAGGGGGGCGGGGAGTGGGTGGGTGGGGGTGGGGGGAGGGGTTGGGTGGGTGGGGGGGTGAGTGGGGGCGGAAGGGGGGGGTGAATATGCTAATGTGTGTGTTTGTGTGGGTGTGTGTGTATGTGTGTGTGTGTGTGTGTGGGTGGGTGGGTGTGCGTGGATGTGTGTGTGTGTGTGTGTGAGTGGGGTAAGGGGATGGGGGTGGGTGGGTGGATATGCTAATGTGTGTTTGTGTGCGTGTGGGTGTATGTTTGTGTGGGTGGGTGTGTTTGTGTGGGTGTGTGTGTGTGTGTGTTTGCGTGTGTGTGTGTTTATGTTTGTGTGTGTTTGTGTCTGTGTGTATGTGTGTGTCTATGTGATTGTGTGTGTGTGGATTTATGTACATACACATAATCTTGTATATGTGTTCCAGCTTATGTATGCACGTTTGTATGTGTAATATCCCTCTCCGAAAATAGCCTGTGCAATCGAAAGACAGAATATCCATATCACGGAAAGTGCTTTCGATTTGATGACAAAGAAAGCACGAACAAGATCACTGCATTTAAGGTGAGTAACGAGCCACTTAAGAGGTCTGAAAGGAAAGCTTAGAAAAACAAGTGTACTGATTAATTTTGTACTTTTTTATTGCAAGCGGAAAATTGATAAGAACGGCAGTATATTATATTATATTTTTTGTGGGTGTGTTGTGATATACTGTATTTGTTTTTTGTTTTTTTCTTTCTTTTTCTTTTCTGAATGATATTCATATCTGGAAAAAAAATAAAGAGAGAAAGATTGAAAGAGAGGAAGGGTGAGTGAATAAGAGAGAGAGAGAAAGAGAAAAAGAGGCAGGCAAATATGACAGAGAATCAAAAGTAAACAAGGAGACACAGAGGCAGACACAAAACCGACAGAGACTGAGAGAGAGAGAGAGAGAGAGAGAGAGAGAGAGAGAGAGAGAGAGAGAGAGAGAGAGAGATAGACAGACAGACAGACAGACAGACAGAGAGACAGACAGACAGACAGATAGACAGACAGACAGACAGACAGACAAACAAACAGACAGACAAACAAACATACAGACAGACAGACAAACAAACAAACAACCAAACAAACAACGACAGAGAGTAAGTTTATCCAAGTATAACATTCGCTTAAGTTCAGGAGTGTGGTACAACAAGTACATTTAGCGTGACTGACATAGTTAGTCGCGCGTGCAACAGATGGTATTAACATGTTAATTAATTGACTGAGGGTAAATCATTTTGATTTAACAACTGGTACAGGCTGTATGGTAGCATGGATATCATTGCATTTGTTTGTTTTGTAGTCTGTGGTCAAAATTATTTCGAATCATTTAAAAAAATAAATTATTCTATAATTGATTTTATTAGATTCGTTATTATTATTGTTAGCGTTTTCATACTCTTGAATTTAATTATGATCGTCAATATTGTAAAAGATAT
>NW_028234439.1:24966427-24973389 GCF_977035675.1 Penaeus japonicus
GGTTTCCATGCTGCCCTTTTTCCCAAAATCTCTCCCGGAAAAATTTAAAAACAGGGGCCCTTTGCATTTTTCTTTGTGCTTTTATTTTTTTTTTCTTTCTGAGTTTTTTATTTGGGCCGGTTCTTTTCATACCCCAGTTCTAAGGGGGTTTTTTCTTGACCCAAAATTTTTTAGGGGTTGGGGTTTCCATTTGGAAGAAACTCTTTAATCTAATATTTTAATTGACAAGAATGACATCAACTTCTTGAAGAATCTCTCGTTGGGTTTTTAGTGTGTTACTTTGGGTTTTTACTTTTTAAAACTTTTAAAGTTTCAAAATGCCCTTTTAAGGCCTTAGAATATGCCCCATACAGATTTTTTCCCATTTTAAAAACCGTAGCAGATTTTAGGTCCCTTTAAAAATTTTTTTTTCTTTCAAAAAAGTTCAAAAAAAAACCCTTTTTTACTGGGGAATGTCCCCTCCCAAAAACGTTTTCCAAATTGGATTTTGCCCTTAGATTTAAAGGGGGGAAAATTAAAAAAAAAAAAAAAAAAAACAAAAAAAAAAAGAAAAATAACTAGCTCGGGGGGAATATGGGGAAATTTCTGTAGTTTTTTTAAAAAATTTAAAAAATTTTCCTTTAATTTTAACGGAAAGCAGAGCGATTTTGTTATTATTTTGGTTTTACTTTCACCCTAGAATTTTTTTGTTTTTCCAATTACCAAAAATTAGGTTTTTTAAATGCCATTTTTTTTTTTTTCTCCATCGATTTTCTATGAGTGGAAAAAACTCGAGTTCTGCTGCAATAGAGAAAAAGACCGCTAAATTTGTTATTTTAAGCGCAAATGTACTTTTTTCCTGAAAAACCCCAGATAGTTTTTTTTCTGTCATATCTGGGATTTTAAAAATAATCACATGTGCTATATTTTTTTTTTTCATATGTACAATATTTGCAAAGTTTGTAAAATTGGGGTTTTGTTATATTAAATTAGGGAAAATTTAATACAGTTATAAAAAACTATTTATGAAATTAGATATTGAATATATCCCATAAAAAATCCCAAACCCCAAAAACACCACACAAAACCCCACACACACCCAACACACACCCCAAAACACGAACATTACACACACACAAAACACCCCCACCACACACAAACACACACACACACACCCCACACACCACCCCCACATTTTATATTTATATATTAAAATATATTTATTTTTATTTATAATTTTTTATTTATTTTTATATAAAATAAAATATACTTTTTTTAAATCTAATATTTTTTCCCCCTGCCATTTTAATTAATATGTCCCAACGTAAGCTTTTAAATTTTAATAAAATTTTTTATTAAAATATATATATATATTTTATATATATATATTTTGGTTTTTTCATTATATTTTTTTTTTTTTGTTTTTTCGGTATGTTATCCGTTTTGCTTGTGATATGAATATCTTATTTACAAATGTTGTTTTTAAATATGTTTTGGTAAAAAGTATATTTGTTTTTTTTGCTTTGTATATATGTTTTCTGGTATGTCCCAGAAAAATCATATATGTATATGAAGGGTATGTCTATATTGAATATTGTATGCATAAAATGTATTTATTATCTGAATAAAATTTTTGTTTCATATATAACCTCTCTCTTTCCTCTTTCCCCCCTCCCCCCCTTCTCGCTTGTTGTAATTCTCTCTCTCTCTTATCTCTCCCCCCCCCCCCCCCACCCCTCCCCCAACACCCCCCCCCCCCCCCCACCACCACCCCCCACCCCCCCCCCCCCCCCCCCCCCCCCCCCCCACCTCTCTCTCTCTCTCTCTCTTTTCTCCTCTTCTCTTACTCTCTCTCTCTATTCTCTCTTCCCCCTCCCCCACCCCCCCCTCTCTTCTCTCCTCTCTCCCCTTCTCCCCCTCTTATATATTTATAATATTATATAAAAATATATATATATTTATTGTATATATATATTTTTTATATATATTTTTAAAAAAAATTTAATATATTATATTAAGCGGTCATTATCAAATGGATGTATTTGTGTTTCGGGTTACCCCGTCTTCATACATACTACAAAAAAGCTTACAAAAACCAATATTACCCTCGTAACCCAAAACCTTTTAATTACATTCTTTGTTGCTAAAATTTTGTCTATTTATACCATTTTTCTTTTTATTAAATATATAATATAATAATCTTTTAAAACTTTTTATATTTTACTATATACATATGTATTTTACATTACCAATATTTATTTTAATTTAAAATATATATTTATATATAATATATATTTTTATATCCCAAAATTATATTTTATATATAATATATATATATAAAATTATATATATTTTTATTTATTTTTCCCTATTGTATATATTTTCCACACATTACAACACATAATGTTTGACATATGAGTAACAAATGTATGATCAGCTATCCGTCAGAAAAAGACAAAGAAATAAACCCTTTGGGAAAAATCAATAGTTGCTCCGTGCTTTCCACTAGCAAAAATAGTTTCAGAAAATGTAGGTTAGTTGAACAGATAACTGGTTGAAATTTAATAAAACATACCCCTCTAAAAATGTTTCTATTATTTGTGAATTTGTGTTGGAAAATAAAAAACTTTGATGTAAAGAAGGATGAATTGTAAAGAAAATTTCTAATATAAAATTATGTAATTAATGTATTAATCAAAGTCGTGTGTTTTCAAAGACAGGAAAAAACCGAAAATGCTGATTTATATAATAAATTTTAATATTATATATATATATTATATATCATAAAATATTATATATATATTTATTTAATTATCATTATATAATTTTAAAATTTATTAATCTAATTTCGTTCACTACTTGTAGTCCCGCCTGTATTGTATTTGCTTAAAAGGGTTCGACTATGACATAATTTAGTCTTTTTCATGTTCATTTTAAGGCGTCTCAGACTTTCCCTATTAAAATCGCCCTTTGCATTGTAATTATCTGTGATTGCCGAAAAAAACAATGTCATCTTTAATCTTAGATTGTTTAAATGTCTTCCCTTTTCAATCCACACCCACACACACACACACCACACCCACACAACACACCACACACAACCAACTATTATATAAATTATTATTTTAATATATTTATATACATATTTGTAGAGAGGGAGAGGAGGAGAGAGGAGGGAGAGAGAGAGAGGGACGGGGCGAGAGTGAAGAGGAGAGGAGGAGAGAGGGAGGGAGAGAGAGAGAGGGGAGAGAGGAGGGGGAGGGTGGAGAGAGGGAGAAAATGGAGGGGAATGCAGAGCAAAGAAATCGATCAGGGTCATAGGAGACGCTGCCAGCAAGCTTGCAATTGCACCAGTCACAAGAAAAAAACCGAAATAAATTAAATTTCAAGGTATTTGTGATTGTTCACAATACTAAAAGTTCCTTTCATAAAGGGTAGTTTTAAATTTAAAAAGGGGGAGTGGAGAGAGAGAGAGAGGGGAGAGGGGGAGAGAGAAAGGAGAGAGGAAGAGAGAGAAGAGAGGAGAGGGAGCGGAGGAGAGGAGGGGGAGAGAAAAGAGCTGGGAGGGGGGGAAGAGTGGGGGTCGAGAGAGGGGAGGGAGTGACGGTGGAAAGTTTTTTGTGAGAGAGGGGAGAGAAAGGAGAGAGAGAGAGAGAAAAGAGAGAGAAAGATAGAAAAAAAAGATGATAGGATAGACAGATAGTAGATAGATAGAAAAGAAAAGGAAAAAGGAAACAAGCTAATCACGGCCATGCCGGGTGCTTCACATTTAAAGTCAGCCTTTGTTGCCCCCGCTCATAAACAGCGCCACTGTATCAATGCCTCGTTCCCCGAAAAATGCGGGGTATTGAACGATGTTGCAAAAAAATTTATGCTGTTGGGAGTTTTAATAGAACAAATATTCTTGGAAATCCCCTTGTTGATCTCTCTCTATTATTAATCAATCTTTTGCGGGTTATCTTTTTCCCCGCTTTATGTGGATGAAATTAGTATCTTTAATGATTTGACATTTTTTTAGACCATAATCTGTCATTTAGTCATTTAGTCTCCATACAGTATACATATACAGTGTAAATATCACAAATTTGTGGAAAGAAGTAAAAAAGTTTGGTGGCTTTTGTAACATTTTTATTGTAGTGAAGAAAAAAAAGTATTTACAAAAATTTTAAAAAAACTTAAAAATCTTGCTAATGGCCAAAAACCCCCCTGTTGGAAAAGTATTATTTTCATAGTTAACTTATCATCATCATTGGTATCATTATTTCCCCATTTTGTTTTCATTATTTCTTATTATCATTTTTTTTTTATCACGGAAAAATTTATTACATTGTTAAATGCTTGGTTTTTTTGAACCCCTGGTTTGTGGACCTTTAAAATTTTTCGATGCAAATGTCGAAAGTCTCAGTTTTGATATTCCTAACATTTTTGCTTGTAATAATTTTCCCTTTGGGAATTTTTATTCATAGATAAACGTATGTATAAGTAAATGAATACAAACACTAAATAGCGGCAACACAACCTGCCAACTTGTGAGATGGAAAATATGTAATCACAATTGCTAAAAATGAACAAATAACAATTTAAACACGTTACTTTTGGTTTAAACAATTCTCTTTCCCTTCCTTCTCTTTTCCCCCCCCCTCCCCCCCCCCCCCCCCCCCCCCTCTTCTCATCTCTCTTCTTCTTTTCTCTCTTTTTTTTGTTCGTTTCTGTTTTTCAAAGAAAATTTTCCCAAAGTGTTTTTCTTTCCTTTGACTCCAGTTGACTTCTTGTAAGAGAGAAACCACTTCGCACCTTACGCTATGGCTGTAAATTCTTGCCTAAAAACAAAGATGATAATATTAATTTCCAATAAAATATTAAATGTAACCTCCATTATCGTGTGCCATATCTTTTCGTTTGAATTTTTCTAGCACAAATACTTAGTTTATGTTAAAGTGGTACAAAAAAACCCGTTGGGAATTTGGGATAACATTAGTAACCATTTTTCGAATAATTGTATGCGGCAGAATCTAAAACTTTTTTAAAGGGCATAGTAATCAAAATAAATAAATATTCCCATATATGATCTTAATATATAGATACGTAGATTGATAGGTGTGTTACCAGATAGATTGACTGTTGCATATATTAGAAAGAATCTTAAGTAGGTGATACCGGGAATATGCAATGGTTTTTCTTTTACTGTATATATATATATTTATTATATTATATTTTTTAAAATTAAAATTTTAAAATAATATTTATTTTTATATATATTGTTATAATTGATTATATTATCTATATAATATTATATATTTTTAATATACTACATATATATAATATTTAAATATATATTTAAAAAATTTATATATTTTAAATTTAAATTTTTACAAAAACCCCTTAGTCTCGGGGGCTACTATTTCTTGAATTATCGAAAATATTTTTTATTAATACTACCTTTACCATCATTACTAACGTGTTTTTTTTTTTTTTTTTTTTTTTTTTTTTTTTTAATTTCCAATTATAAATTCTCTATTCTTCTGCCGGTCCCACAAAAGCTAAAATAAGAAGAAAAAGAAGAGAGAAAAAGAAGAAGAAGAAGAAGAAGAAACAAAAAGGAGCAGAAGAAGCGCAGAACATGGAGAGAACAAACGAAGATCAGGAGGAGACGAGAAGAAGGAAAAGAATGAGGAGTTTCAGACCGGACGGAAGCGAAGGAAGCCGCCCCGAGCTAGACGCTTTGCTGCGATGGGCGGACCAGCGCTGCCCTTCCGGGGCTGTGGTGTGGGCGTGGCTGGGTCGCCGGTGTTGTCGCTCACGCCTGCGTTATTGACGTTCATCCTCTGGTCTTGCGCCGAATACTGCGCCCCCGAAACACCCCGTGCAATCTCGAGCCATGAGTGGAGGAACCTGACGCTGCCCAGGTTGTATATTATGATAGCAGACCAATTATACATAAACCGCAATACACACTTTGGACACGACACGTAATGCACGTAACCTCACCCCAAGCTTAAACCTGCCAAAGCCCGAAAAAGAAAGTACAAGGGCACACGCTTTACACACTCCCCGCCACGTAAGCAGCCCAGAGCACACGTTTCACATATCACACGCCCCCAACACACTGCACGAACGTAACCCCACGCACAAGCCCCAACGGACTTACCCTACACAAACTTGGGTAAGAATTTTAAATTTTTTTCCCTAAAATACAAAGGTTTTTTTTAAAATCTGTTAAAATTTGCATAATTTAAATCAATAGGATTTCATTTGATTTTGTTTGATAGGGAATTGCAATTTCATTTTAAAAAATATTTTATAAACTAAAATTTGATTTTCTCTTATTGGGGTAGCAGGTTCCGATCTGAGTCCCGTATTTTTTAAATTGTTTTTTTAAAAGATTTTTTTAACACAGTTGCGTTTTCCCACAATTTTATGGCTGTAGATTGGATGTTTCCCCCGAAAAATTTGTAATGAAAACACTTGTTTTTAATTGCATTTTAAATTTGGTTTTTTATCGTTATAATTTTTTAAAAATTTTGGGCGGAACTAAAACTTTGCAATGCAATTTGGCAATAAAGTTTTTTAGTCTTTAAACAATGTTAATGATGTTAGATTTTAAAAAAACGAATCTTTGTTGTGTCTTATGAATTTGATTATAAGATGATCAGGGGTTTTTAAAGATAATTAAGTTTTAAGAGTCATATGAAGAAATGTGAATATCGGGTATAAAAATAGGGGTATTTTATATCTTGGTTATAAATATTCTTTAAAAAGTGATAGGATGGGCTAATTTTAGATCCTAAGCTGTTTAAAAAATTTAGAAAGGGGGGACCCCTGTTAGGGGTTACCCGATTGTTGTTTTTGTTGTTTAAATTAATCAGTTTAAACTATTTTAAAAACGCGATTAAGGGGGAAAATTTTTTTAAAACAAAGTTTACTTTGGGCCCCCATAAAGTTGCAGAGATTTGTACAATTTTTTTTTTTTCAAGAAAAATTTA
>NW_028234439.1:24973489-24975989 GCF_977035675.1 Penaeus japonicus
GGTGTGTTACCAGATTATTGACAGTCATATATTAGAAAGTAATCTTACGATAGTGATACCGGTAAATGGCAATGGTTATCATTTCAACTCTGTATATGATATATATGTATAAAAATATATATAAAATATAATAGATAATATTAATATATTATAAATATTATATATTAGATATAGGTATTAAAATGTAATATATCATCATGCATATATAAGATAATTATAAATATATATATATATATATATATAATAAACATACAAGAAATATTAGATATATAATAGATAGATAAATATATATATATATATTTAATTTCTTTAACAAGACCGCTTAGTCTCTTGAATTCACATCCAATTTCTTAATATATTCGGAAAATATTATTTTATTTATTAATACTACCTTTACCATCATTACTAACGTGTTTTTTTTTTTTTTTTTTTTTTTTTTTTTTGTTTTTTGATAATTTTCCACATTTATAAGATTCATCTATTTCTTCCTGCCAGGGGTTCCCCCCCCGACCAATCTACCGACAACAGAAGTCTAACCATAAGAAGAAGAAGAAGAAGAAGAAGAAGAAGAAAGAGGAAGAAGACGTATGATACAAAAAAGGAGGTTGTTAATAAAATAGGAAAGAATAATAAAAGAGAAGATTAGATAAGAAAAAAAAATAAAATTAGTAAAAAAAGAGAAAAAAGAAAAAAAGGGGGAAAAAAGATAAGGGAAGAAGAGAAGAAAAGAAAGAAAAGAAAAGGAAGCAGAAGAAGAAGAGCGGACAAAAAGAAACCAGTCAGGAATGAGCGGAGAACAAACGAAGATCAGGGACAGAGAGGAGAAACGAGAAGAGAAAGAAAGGAAAAAGAATTTATGAGAAAGTTTCGGCTGTCCGGAACCGGAAGCTAGGGTTAGCAGAAGGATACGCGGCCTCCGCCCCCCCGAGCTAGACGCTTTGCTGCGATGGGCGGACCAGCGCTGCGTCTACGAGAGGCTGCTGGTGTGGGCGTGGCTGCTGCCGGTGTGTCTGCTCACGCCCTGCGCTTATATGACGGTCATCCTCATGGTCTATGCGCCGCCACATACCTGCGCCACACCCGAGCCACCCCGTGCAATCTCGAGCCATGAGTGGAGGAACCTGACGCTGCCCAGGTTGGTATACTTATGCATATGCAGACACACATGTATACATACACACACGCACATACACACTTGCACACGCACACGTACATGCACGTACACATACACACACGCATATACACACTCGCACACGCACACGTACATGCACGTACACAGACACACACGTACATACACACTCGCACACGCACACGTACACGCACGCACACAGAGACACACGTACACATACACACACGCACATACACACTCGCACACGCACACGTACACGCACGCACACAGACACACACGGACATACACGTACACACACATAGAGGCACACGAATTCAAATATTTTATTCCATAAAATACAATGGTTATTCTTTTAACATCAATAGTAAATCAATTTGCATAATAAATAATCAATAGGAATACATTTGATTTATGTTTGATCATGCAATTGCAATTGACAATTTAAGAAATATTCTTATAATCTAAAGTTAATGATGTCTCTAATATCATGAGGTAGCAGGTTCCAGATCATGAGTCCACGTATTTGTATTTATAATTTGTATTTATATTGACTTTTTTTAACACAGTATGCGTTTCCTACAATTTATATGGGCTGTAGCCATTGTGGATGATTCTCATGAATAATTTTATGAATGAAAACACTTGTATCATATGCATTTTAATTGGATTTTTTATCGTTATAATTTGTAAAAATGTGGTCGGAACTTACTAACATTGTCCAATGCAATTCTGGCAATAAAGTTTTGTAGTCTTTAAGCAATAGTTAATGATGCTTAGATTTTAAATTTCGAATCTTATGATTGTGTCTATATGAATTTAGATTATAAGAATGATCAGGGATTTTTAAAGATACATTTAAGTTGTTTACTGAGTCACTATGAAGAAAATGTGAATCATCGGCGTATAAAACTAGAGGGTATTTATAGTCTAGGGTTGATAAATCATTCATGAAAATCGTGAATAGGATCGGGCCTAATATAGATCCTAAGCTGTCAAAAACTTAGAAAGGGTGGCACCATGTTAGGAGGTTTACCTGATTGTTGTTTATGTTGTTATAAATTACATCAGTAATCTATAATATCGCTGATTAAGGAGATAAATTATTTCTAAAACAATGTTATACTGGCCTCCATAAAGCTTAGCAGATGATTTGCTACATTTTTTTTTCTCAAGAGCTTTATGTTAAGTAATAAGGAGATAATGCTGGACGTCGTCTATATCTACAAACTTGAAAATTGATGTTGAAATACCACGTTTCCAAAGCGACGGAAAAACACCAATGATCAGAGAGGTGGTAATGATGATCGTTGCATAACAGAATCAAGCACAGAGCAATACCGTATTTCGCACTTGTTTTATGATCAGGTGGGA
>NW_028234439.1:24983489-24988489 GCF_977035675.1 Penaeus japonicus
ATATAAATATATATATATATATATATATATATAATCGTATATATATATATATATATATATATATATACTGTATATGTATGTATATATATACATTATCATATATATATATATATATTTATATATATATATATATATATATATATTTATTTATATATATGTATATATATATTATCATATATATATATATATATATATTATATATATATATATATATATATATATACTGTATATGTATGTATATATATATACATTATCATATATATATATATATATATATATATATATATATATATATATATATATATATATATATATATATGAATCACAAAAAACACAGTAACGTGCGCATAACAGAATTACTAACACAGTCACTATATGAAAGGTAAAACTTGCAGTGTTATTAACATATATACACACACACACACACACGTGTATACACCCATTCGAAGAAACCTCTGACCTCAATGTCTCCGTGACCTGACCTGACCTTCCCAGACTGCCAGTTCGGCTACGCCTTCGACACGCACTACTTTACGGCGACGGCGACAACGGAATTCGAGTGGGTCTGCGCGGAGGAATACTCAGCCACTCGCGTCCTCCAAGCCTCCATGTTCGGCAACCTTGTAGGATGCCTTATATTCGGGCCTCTGGCTGATAGGTTAGTTGTTTTCAATTTTATACACGTACTTACACTCTAAAAGGTTCTCACTTTACACTCTAAAAGGTACTCACTTTACACTCTAAAAGGTACTCTCGTATTACTAACATTCTTACGCGCTTACATATAACGTGTTATCTACAGTGTCACAAACTCACGATTATTACCACTCGCAATTTTATGATAACTGTTATGCTTATAGTGCCACAGTAGCACTATTACTTGTTTCTTCCTCAAATAAAAACACTTTCGAGTTTATAAGACACTCAGGCCAAGGACACTTTATGTTCAGTAGTAAATGTGATTTCCTTTTATACATCAGGAAAATATAGTTTGTTTTTAATCATTCTTATTGGCTTATAAAGTGATGTTGTATATGTTAATTTCTTATTTGTTTTAATCATGAAAAAAATAAGTTTACTTCTTCAATTAGTAATTTTTCAGGTTAGCAGTCAGTAGGTATCCAAATATAATGCATTCCGTGACAGATCAATTAAAGCAAAATGCATCGAATGAGGATAGACATTTTACTTTATTGGCGATTGAATAAAGATAGTATTGAACTTGAATGACAAAAGTAGTATTGGAAATGGATCTTACACGGCACCACGTTACTTGCTAAGATTAAGGATTATCACTGTAATATAATTAAACACAGCTATTTTAGTTTTTACATGACTTATCTATTTGATTTCTCTCGACATGAAAAAAAAGAAAAAAAAGAATAGTAATCATTCCGAAGTGTTTAAAAAATATCGCTTGCTACCCATGAAAACGTAAACAAATTCGATTGTATGACTTTGATTGTGACTTTCATAACCTTTAATTGGCAGTCTGCCGTAAGAATAGCAACAAAAATACGTTCAATACATTTATTGTTCTCGTGCACATATTTTCCAAAACAAAAACTTGTTAAATTGAGTTTAAAGACAAAGGAATTCAAATAAAAGGATTCGAACAATGATTCATCATCTATTTTTCAAAGCTACTTATGATAGTATTTTGTTTTGCTTTTTCATTTATGAACTGGAGTCTTGAAACATATGCTTATTATCATAATGTCACTTCATTTTATCATAAAATTTGCTTTAAACGGTCGAGTTAGACTGCAGATAGCTATTATATACAGACACATATGTAAATGTCAAAATAGTTATAGATTTTTATTTATCTGGTTACTTGACAAACACTTATTTTTGGAAATATGATTTAACATTTATATATTTTCCCTGTAAGATTACTTAATGACCCCCCCCCCACACACACACACGCTCACTATGATAAGTCTCTCTCATTTACTAATATTAAAATTTTATTCCACACCTGTGAACTTCTCTCTGACATATAGAAAAAAATGGTCTGAATAACAGCGAATAATCACACAATCTTTCTCTCTCTTGCACACACACACACACACACACACACACACACACACACACACACACACACACACACACAAAAAAAAAAAAAAAAAAAAAAAAAAAAAATCTCCCTTACTCCTACCCTTCCAGCATCACTATTCTTTTCTCTTTTCCCTCCACCATGCATATTCTTTTCTTTCTATCCATATAAGGATCGGTCGGAGGCGCACGTTCCTCCTGCTGGCGGTAAAGGTGGCGGTGCTGGGCTCAGTGTTCGTGTTGCTGAGGAACGTGTGGGTTATGCTGCTCGTCCGCTTCAAGGTCTCGCTCGGACTCCCTATTATATACCAGATTGTCATAATTTCGGGTAATAGTAATTGTAATAGTAATAGTAATTGTAATAGTAATAATAATTATAATAGTAATATTAATAGTTATTGTAATTGTAATTGTAATGGTAATAGTAATAGTGATAGTAATAGTAATAGTAATTGTAATAGTAATAGTGATAGTGATAGTGATTGTAATAGTAATAGTAATAGTAATTGTAATTGTAATAGTAATAGTAATTGTAATAGTAATAGTAATTGTAATAGTAATAGTAATAGTAATAGTAATTGTAATAGTAATAGTAATTGTAATAGTTATAGTAATAGTAATAGTAATAGCAACAGTAATAATAATATTGATGTTAATTATAATTTTAATGGTAATAGCGAGGGCAATTTCGGTAGTGATGATAGTAATGGCAGTGGTGATAGTAATGGTAATTTCAATGTTGATGACAACTGTAGTAGTAATAATGGTGGTAATAATTACAACTATAATGTTGGTAATAAAAGTGATAGTGATGGTATGAGCAGAAGTAAAATAAATAGTTGTAGTAATAGTGATGGTAAAAGTCAAAGATAATTGTAGTAGTAACAGGACACTAATTAATTATATCCACCTCCACCCCATCCTCCACCTCTTCTCCTCCTCCTCCTCTTCCTCCTCCTCCTTCTCCCTCTTCCTCCTCCTCCTCTCCCTCTCCCTCTTCCTCCTCCTACTCCTCCTACTGCTCCTACTCTTCCACCTCTTTCTCCTCCTCCTCCTCCCTCTCTCCCTCCTCCTCCCCCTCCTCCACCTCCACCACCTCCACCACCTCCTCCTTCTCCTCCTCCTCCTCCTCCACATCCACCTCCTCATTCACGTCCCCTTCTTCCTCTTCCTCCTCCCCCTCATTCACGTCCCCTTCTTCCTCTTCCCCCTCCTCGACCACCTCCACCTCCCCCGTCTTTCCCCTCGTCCTCGTCCTCCTCCTCCTCCTCCTCCTCCTCCTCCTCCTCCTCCTCCTCCTCCTCCTCCTCCTCCTCCTCCTCCTCCTCCTCCTCCTCCTCCACCTTATTTACATCCCCTTCTTCCTCTTCCCCCTCCTCTCCTCCACCTCCTCGACCACCTCTACCTCCCCCATCTCTCCCCTTGTCCTCCACCTCCACCCCTTCCTCCCCTTCCTCCCCCACCTCCTCCTCGCAGCGTCAGAACAGGTTCGTGACGAGAGGCGAGGCACCGTGACGGCTCTCTCCTCCGTGTTCTTCTCCCTGGGCCAGTGCCTGATGGCCCTCGTGTCTTGGCTCACCGGCGACTGGGTCAAACTGGGTCTCATCACGAGCCTGCCGGCGTTCTTGGCACTCGTCTATGTCAGGTAGGGTGGGTGGTGGGTCCGGGGATGGTGGGTGGTGAAGGTAAGTTTAGGGGAGGGAGAAAGAGAGAGTGAGAGAGAGAGAGAAAAGGAAAAAAAGAGGGAGGGAGGGGAGGGAGGAGGGGAGGAGGGTGAGGGAGGGGGAGGAGGGAGAAGAGGGAGGGGAGGGAGGGAAGGAGGAGGGGGGAGAGAGAGAGAGAGAGAGAGCGAGAGAGAGAGAGGGAGGGAGTGAGAGTGAGAGTGAGAGTGAGAGTGAGAGTGAGAGTGAGAGTGAGAGAGTGGGAGAGAGAGTGAGAGAGAGAGAGAGAGAGAGGGAGAGAGAGAGAGAGAGAGAGAGAGAGAGAGAGAGAGAAGGTGAGAGAGGGATGAGGGATGAGAGGAGAATGAGAGAGAGGAGAGAGTGAGAGAGAGGAGAAACGAGAGAGAGAGAGAGAAAAGAGAGACACAGAGAGAGAAGCGAGAGTGAGAGAGAGGAGAGAGGGAGAGAGAGAGGAAAAGAGGAGAGTAATGAGAGGAGGAGGAGAGAGGGGAACAGTGAGTTTGATTTTAGTTTAGATGGATGAGTGAGTGGAGGGAGAAGTGAGAGTTGAGAGTGAGAATGGTAATAATTATAGAGTAATGAGGAGGCATATAAAAGTTGTGAGTGTGACGGAGAAGTGTTATGAGTGAGTGAGGTGTTGAGAGTGAGAGAGTGAGTGTGATGAGTATTTAAGAGAGTGTATATTTTTTAGGAGAGTGATTTGAATGAGAGCAGAGAGAGATTTTTTGAGAGTAGAGAGATGTTTTTTTTATGTAGAGAGAGTAGGAGAGTTTAGAGAGAGTAGAGAGGATTGGAAGAGTGCAGAGTGAGAGTGAGAGATGATTGGTGAGAGTGGAATGAGTGATATTGAGTGAATGAATGGCATGAATGAGTGGAGTGAGTGGAGTGAGTTAGAGAAAGTATAGTGTGCGTAGTGTGAGTGTGCGTGTAATGGGATCATCGGTGAGAGAGTGTGAGAGCCACTTCTTACTCCTCGCCATTTTTTTTCACATTCTCTCACTTTCTCTCCTTCCTCTCCCACCTTCATTTCTTTTATTTATTGTGAGTGTGTGTGTGTGTGTGTGTGTGTGTGTGAGAGAGAGAGAGAGAGAGAGAGAGAGAGAGAGAGAGAGAGAGAGAGAGAGAAGATATCTAGTTTAAGAAAGAGAGAAAGAGAAAGATGTATGATTTAAATATATCAAAGAGCGAGAGATTTTATTTGCTCCATTGCACACTCCTTCCAGGCTACTTCCCATTTGTTCCCATTCTCTCTCTTTCTCC
>NW_028234439.1:25000989-25002096 GCF_977035675.1 Penaeus japonicus
GCTCTTTGGGGACGCTGGTTGGAGTTTACTCTGGCGTTTTTTTTTTTTTTTTTTTTTTTTTTTTTTTTTTTTTTTTTTTTTCGTCTGTGTTTGATGATTGACGCGTTTTACTTTTATTCATGTTTGTGTTTCGTGTGTATATGTGTTTATGTTTTCGGTGAGTCACACATACAGAGAGAGAGAGAGAGAGAGAGAGAGAGAGAGAGAGAGAGAGAGAGAGAGAGAGAGAGAGATTGATGAGATTAGAGAGAGAGAGCGAGAGAGAAAAGAGAGAATATTAAAAGAGGAGATGAGAGTGAGGACACAGAAGGAGAGCAGATGAAAGAGAGGAGAGAGAGAGAGAGAGAGAGAGAGAGAGAGAGAGAGAGAGAGAGAGAGAGAGAGAGAGAGAGAGAAGAGAGAATATAAAAGAGAGAGAGAGAGAGACACACACACAGAGAGAGAGAGAGAGAGAGAGAGAGAGAGAGAGAGAGAGAGAGAGAGAGAGAGAGAGAGAGAGAGAGAGAGAGAGAAAGATTGAAAGAAAGAAAGAAAGAAAGAAAAAAAGAAAGAAAGAAAGAGATAGAAAAAATAAATTGAAAAAGAGAAAGAGAAATCGAAAGAGAAAGAAAGAGAGAGTTATAGAGCTATAACTGAGTCTTAGGCAAGCCAATCCCTGCGTGAAGAGGACCATCGGCCGTCCCTTCGACCGAGGCAATACAAATTAATGAGTGGAGAAAAACCACGACATAATTAATGCTGACCTCTGGAGAGACCTGGCTTGAAATGCAATGGGGATTCCTGGCCAGTGAAAGAGAAGGACCGCTGCAATTGTCAAAACACGATGCGAGATAGAGAGGCCAGAGAGGGTCCTTTTTGTGGGGATGGGTGGGGGGGTGGGGGGGTGGGGGGAATACCTCGCCCGCCCCCTTCTCATCGTCCCACCTAAAAAAAAAGAATGTCTCTTTGGCAATGATTTGCATTTTAAAGTTGTCTGTTCCTATTGCGAGGGATTCACGGAATCTTGCTCTTTCTGCTTTGCCACTTTTGTTTCCTTGCAACATTTTGCAATTGATTAAGCTTCGGGATCAAGTTATTAGTCTGTTTGTCTCCTTTCGAATATACGTA
>NW_028234439.1:25007196-25012196 GCF_977035675.1 Penaeus japonicus
CTAGCACTTGTTATCCTACTGCGGTTTCAATAATGCAATATGGAATGTGAAAAGTCTCTTGCAACCGAGCGGGTAAGCTGGGGTTCGTTATACGATAGATGGATAAGATGAAGAATGACGTCATACAGTTCTACGGGTATATATTTCGTCTTCCATTACTGCTTATTCAGTATTCATTATCATTCATTCTTTTATCATGTCTTATTACTCTTTATTCTCATGACATTTTCCTTAGTATTTATTCGCATGACATTTTCATTATTATTTATTCGCATGTCATTTTCACTGCTATTTATTCTCATGACATTTTCATGACTATTTATTCTCGTCATTTTCATTACTATTTATTTTAATGTAATTTTCATTATCATTCATTCTCATGACATTTTCACGACTATTTATTCTCATGACATTTTCATTACTATTTATTTTCTTATCATATCTTATCACTATTTATTTTCATGTCATTTTCATTACTATTTATTCTCATGTCATTTTCATTACTATTTATTCTCTTGTCATTTTCATTACTATCTATTCTCATGTCATTTTCATTGCTATTTATTCTCATGTCATTTTCATTACTATTTATTCTCATGTCATTTTCACTACTATTTATTCTCATGTCATTTTCACTACTATTTATTCTCATGTCATTTTCACTACTATTTATTCTCATGTCATTTTCACTACTATTTATTCTCATGTCATTTTCATTACTATTTATTATCATGTCATTTTCACTACTATTTATTCTCATGTCATTTTCACTACTATTTATTCTCATGTCATTTTCACTACTATTTATTCTCATGTCACTTTTATCTCTATTCATTCCCATGACATTTTCATTACTATTTATTCTCATGTCATTTTCACTACTATTTATTCTCATGTCATTTTCACTACTATTTATTCTCATGTCATTTTCACTACTATTTATTCTCATGTCATTTTCACTACTATTTATTCTCTTGTCACTTTTATCTCTATTCATTCCCATGACATTTTCATTACTATTTATTCTCATGTCATCTTCATTACTATTTATTCTCATGACATTTTCATTACTATCTATTCTCATGTCATTTTCATTGCTATTTATTCTCATGACATCTTCATTACTATTTATTTTCATGTCATTTTCACTACTATTTATTCTCATGTCATTTTCATTACGATTTATTCTCATGACATTTTCACTACTATTTATTCTCATGTCATTTTCATTGCTATCTATTCTCATGTCATTTTCATTATTATTTATTCTCATGTCATTTTCATTATTATTTATTCTTATGTCATTTTAATGACTATTTATTCTCATGTCATTTTCATTATTATTTATTCTCATGTCATTTTCATTATTATTTATTCTTATGTCATTTTCATGACTATTTATTCTCATGTCATTTTCATTATTATTTATTCTCATGTCATTTTCATTATTATTTATTCTTATGTCATTTTCATGACTATTTATTCTCGTCATTTTCATTACTATTTATTCTCATGACATTTCATTACTATTTTTTTTATCATATCTTATTACTATTTATTCTCACGTCATCTTCATCACTATTTATTCTCATGACATTTTCATTACTCTTTATTCTCATATCATTTTTAATACTATTTATTCTCATGTCACTTTTATTTATATTTATTCTCATGACATTTTCATTACTATTTACTCTCATGTCATTTTCATTACTATTTATTCTCATGTCACTTTTATTTCTATTCATTCTCATGACATTTTCATTGCTATTTATTCTCATGTCATTTTCATTATTATTTATTCTCATGTCATTTTCATTATTATTTATTCTTATGTCATTTACATGACTATTTATTCTCATGTCATTTTCATGTTATTTTCATTATTATTTATTCTTATGTCATTTTCATGACTATTTATTCTCATGACATTTTCATTACTATTTATTCTCATGACATTTTCATTACTATTCATTATCATGTCATTTGCATTGCTATTTATTTCCATGTCATTTTCATTACTATTTATTCTCATGTCATTTTCATTACTATTTATTCTCATGACAATTTTATTATCTTTTTATTATCTTTTCCTTATCAGAGAAGCGATAAAAGAAGAAAAAAGTAGTAGTAGTATTGGTAGTATTAGGTTTTACAAATCTGAAGAAAAAAAAACTTCTAAAACATACCTATCAAAAAAAAAAAAAAAAAAAAAAAAAAAAAAAAACGCAAAGAAAACGGTCAGGCTCTTCCTTTCGAGGACAAACTAACTTAAATTTAACACGAGTACCTTCCTCTCGGTTAGCCTGCATTCTCTCCCGACTCTCCCGAAGTATCCGGAAGTATCCTCTATTACCAGACATTACTAAGGGGGCGAGGAGTTAGGTCGCTTGTTTCCGCGGTCCTGTTTCCTGCCCCGTCACATCACGGACTGATTCGGTTCCACGAGTGTGAAGAGGGACCTTCGACCTGCATAAAACTATACCCCTTTAAAAAATATATATACCCTTTTAAAAACTATAAAACTATACCCCTTTAAAACTTTACCCCTTTAAAAAAAACTATACCCCTTAAAAAAAAAAAGCGAAACTATACCCCTTTAAAAACAAAAACAAAGGGGGTGAGATATGTGAAGGTGTAAATATACAAAGCAATATCAAGGAAGATGGAGAAAAAATAAATAAATAAAAGATAAACAAAAACAAAAACACGTCGAGGAAGTATAAAGCCGGACGATGGTTAACATAACTCGCGAAGAAAAAAAAGTGAAGAACAGAATAGGGAAAGTGATTAATGATTGCTAGGGCTGTGAAGAATTTCCCCCAAAAAGTAATTCAAACTACTATGAAACTTGGCATTTACTTCTTAACATCAGTAGAACCAGTAATATAGGTGAGGTTTGCTGGTTATGTACTGTACTTCGTGAATACAGCATTGATCTTGTTAAAGGGATATTGATAAAAGTAAATGATAAAGATAATGATAAAAGGAAAAAGAGGAAAACAAAAGGATTGAGAATTAAGATTTTTACCTTTTGGGAGAAAGTGACAATATATATATATATATATATATATATATATATATATATATATATATAAGTGATAATAATGTATATATAAGATGATAATAATATATAATAATGTATGATTATAATATATATAAGTTGTTCCAATTGAGAAGGAACTTACTTAGTCACTTAGAACAACGTGATTGACAACCATCGTCCTGTTACTATATAAACTTGAGGATTTTCCTGTCATGAATATATGGTGCACTTAAATCACACTTCAAATCGGTGAAAGATAATTCATTTCGCCTCTTAAAATTAATTGCATTTGGCAGTTATAAGTCTATGCTTTGGAAAAAAATATATATACACATATACAATGATAAAGAGATAGAAATGAAATAATACACAAAGATCGTTATCAAAATTGCATTATAAAAAAAAAAACAAAAAAAAAAAACAGTCACCTGAATGACAATATAATGAAGAAGAATCCAGAAGCGTGAAAGAGTCAAGGCAACTGAATATCGATCTGTTTATCCAAGACTGGCTGGCTTAAGATGGATAATATGATGGATGGAAGGATCCAGGAGAGTTATTAAAGCTTGTGACGAAGTGGACCAACTTTGCAAGGATTTTTAAAGTTATGACCGAGAATTTCTTTCTTGAGAATCCCTCTCTCTCTCTCTCTCTCTCTCTCTCTCTCTCTCTCTCTCTCTCTCTCTCTCTCTCTCTCTCTCTCTCTCAATATCTCTCTCTTCTCTTCCTTTCTTTGTTACTTTCTCTCTCTCCCTCTCTTTCTCTCTCTCTCTCTCTCTTTCTCTCTCTCTCACAATCTCATTCTCTCTCTCTCTCTCTCTCTCTCTCTCTCTCTCTCTCTCTCTCTCTCTCTCTCTCTCTCTCTCTCTCTCTCTCTCTCTCTCTCTCTCTCTCTCTCTCTCTCTCTCTCTCTCTCTCTCTTTCTATCTCCAACCAATCTCTCTCTCTTTCTCTCTCTCTCACAATCTCTCTCACTCTCTCTCTCTCTCTCTCTCTCTCTCTCTCTCTCTCTCTCTCTCTCTCTCTCTCTCTCTCTCTCTCTCTCTCTCTTTCTCTTTCTCTCTATCTCACTCTCTCTCTCTTTCTATCTCCAACTAATCTCTCTCTAACTCTTCTCTTTCTTATTCAGTCTCTATCTCCTCTCTTCCTTTCTTTATTTCTTCTTCCTCTCTCTCTCTCTCTCTCTCTCTCTCTCTCTCTCTCTCTCTCTCTCTCTCTCTCTCTCTCTCTCTCTCTCTCTCTCTCTCTCTCTCTCTCTTTCTCTCGCTTTTTCTCCAACCCACACCATGCCTCAATAAATATACTTTTTGCTTTTGTTTTGTACCTAGTGAGAGGAAAGACTTTATAGCTATACCTCTTTGATGTGTCGCAGCTGCATTCGGCCATCCCTGCTTTTTAAACGTTTTGGGACCCATGCCTCTCCTTTTATTGTTCGTAGTTTTTCTATTCATCAAATATTATTATTTTATTATTATTGTTTTTATTTCATTTTATTTTATTTTTATTATCTTTTAATTTTTTGTATACTAGTTTAGTATAACAGGTAAATTATCTGCCGTTTCATTTAATCTTCTTTTGTCTTCATTTGTTATTGTTACCCCTTTTTCTTCCACTCTCTTTTCTCTCTTCTCTATCTGTTTCTCTTTCCTTCTCTTCTTTCTCTCTACTTTCTTTGTTCTTTCGCTCTCGCTCTCTCTCTCACTCATTCACTCTCTCTCTCTCTCACTCTCTCTCTCTCTCTCTCTCTCTCTCTCTCTCTCTCTCTCTCTCTCTCTCTCTCTCTCTCTCTCTCTCTCTCTCTCTCTCTCTCTCTCTCTCTCTCTCTCTCTCTCTCTCTCTCTCTCTCTCTCTCTTACTAATAATAATTTTGCATTATACACATCCATACTTACCTATACCACTTTGATTATTTTTTGTTCTTTTTGGGGGAAGTAATTTGTACTTACGAAAGTTA
>NW_028234439.1:25017196-25019696 GCF_977035675.1 Penaeus japonicus
AGAGAGAGAGAGGAGAGAGAGAGAGAGGGGAGAGAATGAGAGAGAGAGAGAGAGAGAGAGAGAGAGATGGATAGATAGTTTAGAGAGAGAGATTGATCTATATATATATTATATATATATATATATATATATATATATATATATATAATATTATGGTGTGTATATATTATTATTAGTGTTTGTGTGTATGTTTTATTGTATGTATGTGTGTATTGTGTATATATATATATATTTTATAATTATAATAAATATATATATATTACACAATATTTATATTTATATATTTATATATATCTAATATTATATTATATATATATATATTTATATATTTATGTATATATTATATATGTAATATATATATTTATTTTATAATATATATATATATATATATATATATATATATATATAGATATATATATATATGTATATATATATACATATATTCATCCATCTATTTATATACGTATGTTTATGTGTTTGTCCATATGCGTATGTGTATCTGTGTGTTCTAACAATTCCCCCTAGAGGTCAGAGGTCAGATTCTTTGACCTAGCAACTGATAGTAAAAACGAAAAAAAAACGAAAAATTCTTTCTAAACACCACTTGCTCTTGATTGCAACTGCATTTGACAAGCATGTTGGACAAGATGAGATGTCTTTGTGTTTTCACTTTTATGAAATGTCATTAATATTTCATGTTGCATTAACTCGCTGACTTGTCTTTATGATTTAGTTATTGTGTTGAGTGAGTCGGAGCTTAAGAGAGATAGAGGGAGGGGAGGGAGAGAGAGAGGGGAGGGAGAAAGGGGGAGGGAGGGAGGAAAAGGGGGGGATGGGGGGGAGAGGGAGAGGGGAGGGAGAAGAGGGAGGGGGGGAGGGAAGGGAGGGGGGGGGGAGGGAGAACGAGGAGAGAAGAGAAGAGAGGAGAAGAAGAGAGGGGAGGGAGGGAAGGGGTATGGGTTGGGAGGGAGGGATGGAGAGAGAGTGGGAGGTAGTAGTAGAGGGAGAGTGGGGGGGAGGAAGGAGAAGAGGGAGAGAGAGAGCAGAATGAGAGAGAAGGAGAAGGGATGGGAGAGGGAGAGAGAGGGTCGAGTGAGAGAGAGAGGGGGGGAGAGAGAGAGAGGGGGGGGAGGGAGACAGAAAGAGAGAGACAGACTGATAAAGAAAAAACTGGAAACAAACACACAAACAGAAAGAGAAGAGAGAGAAATGGGAATGAGAGAGAGAAGGGAAAAATAAAGAGAGACAGAGAACAATAGAGATAAAAAAGGAGGCAAAATTATTGAGAGAGAGAAAGGGAGACGGGAAGGGGAAAAGGAAAGAGAGAAAGAGAAAGGGAAGAATATAGCGAAAAAGCGAAAGAAAAAGAAAACGAAAGAGAGAAAGAGAAAGGGAAGAATATAGCGAAAAAGAGAAAGAGAAAGAAAACGAAAGAGAAAAAGACTAAGATGAGAGGAAGAAAATAGCGAACGAGAGAGAAAGAGAGCGAGCCAGCGAGCGGGCGAGCGAGAGAGAAAGAGAGAGAGAGAGAAAGAGAGAGAGAGCGAGAGAGAGAGTGAAAGATGAGAAGCGAGAGCGAGATAGAGGCAAGAGAGAAGTGAGGATAGCGATGAGAGGAGTGAGAGAAAGAAAGAGGGAAAGACGAGAATAGACGAGAGATGGCGAACGGCATGCGATAGGAAAGAGAGGCGTGGCCAGCGAGAGAAGAGAGCAAGCGAGCGAGCGAGCGAGCGAGTGAGAGAAAGAGAAAGAGAGAGCGCGAGAGAAAGAAAGAGAAAGAGAGAAAAAGAACGAGTGAGAGAGCAAGAGAGAGAAGAGAGCAAGTGAGCAAGCGAGCGACCAAGTGAGAGAAAGAAAGCGAGAGAGAGAGCGAGCGAGAGCGAGAGAGAGAGCGAGCGAGCAAGCGAGAGAGAGCGAGAAAGGCATCGGCCAAGAGGGTTTCCCGCTTTGAGTCTCGTCTTAGCATTTTTTCAAAGCCTCTCAAGGAGGCGTCGGGTAATGGCTCTTTCGCGCTGGCTCGACACACGCGGCGGGGAGAGTGGGCTGGAGGTGGGCGGGCGTGCGCGATGGGAGGTGGGCGGGGCGTGGGAATGGCGTTGGGACTGCTGGAGGTGGGTGGGAGGTGGCGAGGAGTGGGGTGGGATGGTGGAAGAGTGGTATTGGCACGGCGGGGAGGATTGGGTAGGGAGGGGGGAAAAGAGGGTGGGACGGCGGAGGAGGGAGAGTGGGTAGTGGGGCGGGTGAGAGAAGGGGGCTGGAGTGCTGTGGAGGTGGGACGGCCGCGTGGGAGGGATGAGTGTTGGAAGGGGGTTGGTGGCCAGGGGGGGAGGGTGGTGGAGTGGGTTAGAGTGTGGGTGGGGATGGAGGTGGGCGGCGTGGGAGAGAGTGGATGGTGATAGGTGGGCTGGAGGTGGGCGGTGGGCGGCTTGGGAGAGAGTGGGCTGGAATTGTGCCGTGTGGAAGAGAGAGGGTTGGAAGTGGGTGGTGGGGGAGAGTGGGT
>NW_028234439.1:25029696-25037196 GCF_977035675.1 Penaeus japonicus
ACGCAGACAGACAGACAATCAAAGAGAGAGAGAGAGAGAGAGAGAGAGAGAGAGAGAGAGAGAGAGAGAAAGCAAGAAAAAAATAGAGACGCAGACAGACAGACAAACAGAGAGAGAGAGAGAGAGAGAGAGAGGCAAACAGACAATCAAAGAGAGAGAGAGAGTGAAAGTGAGAGAGAAAGAGTACCAAAGAACATCCACCAAAAACAATCTCGTTAGTGGTTAGCAAAATGTCACAGAGAGAGAGAGAGAAAGAGAGAAAGAGATTCAGATTCAGTAACAAGATTCCTTTGACAAACAACATTGTTATCCCGTACAAAAATATGCTACCACGAGAGCTCACTTTACATCAAACCTTTAACAGCCTTTCGCCTAAAAAAATAAATAAAGAGAAAGAGAGAGAAAGAAAGAGAGAGAAAGAATCAGGAATAAGTCCTTTGAAGACAGTCCTAACAAGTGGGGGAACCATCTTAGATTTACCTTTGAGAAACCGTGCAGCGTGAGGCCCTAACTGGAAGACAGGAAAGAAAGGGGAGAGAGAGGAAGAAGGAAGGAAGAAAAATGAAACGTAGTTAGAGGAAGAAGGAGAGAAGGGAGAGAAAGATTGAGAAGGAGAGAAAGAGAGAGAGAGAGAGAGAGAGAAGGGAAAGAGAGAGGTACGGAGGGAGGGAGAGATTGAGAGAGAAGAGAGAATGAGAGAGAGAGATTGAGAGAAAGAACAGACAGAAATAAGAATGAGAAATATAACAAAGGCAGAAAGAAGTGATGGTCGGGGGGGGGGGGGAGAAAGAACGATTGGGAGAGAGAGAGAAAAAAGAAATCAAGGAAAACGATGGATAATCAGAGGGAAGAGGAGAAGGAAAGATATATGATAAGAATGAGGAAAAAAAGAAACAAGAAAACTAACGTTGACGTAGTGAAGATGTTGAGACTGTTAACATTATCATCATTATTATCATTATTATCATTATTATTATTATCATGATCTAAATTACTACTGCTATTATCTTATTATCATTTTTATTAGTGGTATTCTCAGTATTATTATAATCACCATTATCCTTATTATTATTATTATTATTATTTTTTTTTTTTTTATTATTATTATTATTATTATTATTATTATTATTATTATTATTATTATCATTATTATTATTATTATTATTATTATTATTATTATTATTATGATAATTACTATTATTATTATTATTGTCATTATTATTATTGTTATTTTAATTGTTGTTTTTGTTATTATTATCATTATTATTACTATCTTAATTGTTGTTTTTGCTATCATTATCATTATTATCATTATTTTTATTATCTTTATTGTTGTTTTTGCTATCATTATCATTATTATCATTATTTTTATTATCTTTATTGTTGTTTTTGCTATCATTATCATTACTAATATTGTTATCGATATGATCATTACTGTCATCATTACTATTATCATCATTACCATTTTTTATCAAGAAAATAGTTATCCTTTTTATTATTTTATTATCTATATTTATATTATTATTGTCATTATTCTTACTATCATTATCATCGTCATTATTGTCATCATGATCATTATCATTACCATCATTATATTATTACTACCTTTTCTTTAAAATTATCAACATCATTATCAACATTGTTATTATCATATCATTATCATCATCATCAAAAATTATCATCATTTTCATTATTGTCATTATTATCATCACTATTATCATTATCATCATAACTATTATTTTCAATATAATCATCATCATTAGCATCACCATAATCATCACCATATCATTTTCATCATCACCGTAACTATCAAAATCACCAACATCATTACCATTATCATAATAGCCATTGTCATCACCATCATCATCACTATCACCATAACCAACGTCATAATCCCCACTACCCCCAATCCCCAACTCTTCATCCCTAGAATCATCACCATCATCACAACAACCATCACCATTACTATCATAACAACCATCATCGTCACCATATTCACCATAATCATCATCAAAGTCATCCCCACCACAGCCAAAACTATCATCACCATATTCACCATAAGCACCACCATTATTATCACCACCATCCCAAATACCTTAAGTAGTCATCACATCACATCATCCCAAATACCTTAGGCAGTCATCACATCACCACCGTCCCAAATACCTTAAGCAGTCATCACATCAACACCATCCCAAATACCTTGATTAAGCAGTCATCACATCACCACCATCCCAAATACCTTAAGCAGTCATCACATCACCACCATCCCAAATACCAAAAGCAGTCATCACATCACCACCATCCCAAATGCCTTAAGCAGTCATCACATCACCACCATCCCAAATACCTTAAGCAGTCATCACATCACCACCATCCCAAATGCCTTAAGCAGTCATCACATCACCACCATCCCAAATACCTTAAGCAGTCATCACATCACCACCATCCCAAATGCCTTAAGCAGTCATCACATCAACACCATCCCAAATACCTCAAGCAGTCATCACATCACCACCATCCCAAATACCTTAAGCAGTCATCACATCACCATCATCCCTAATACCTTAAGCAGTCATCACATCACCACCATCCCAAATACCTTAAGCAGTCATCACATCACCACCATCCCAAATACCTTAAGCAGTCATCACATCACCACCATCCCAAATACCTTAATTAAGCAGTCATCACATCACCACCATCCCAAATACCTTAAGCAGTCATCACATCACCACCATCCCAAATGCCTTAAGCAGTCATCACATCACCACCATCCCAAATACCTTAAGCAGTCATCACATCACCACCATCCCAAATACCTTAATTAAGCAGTCATCACATCACCACCATCCCAAATACCTTAATTAAGCAGTCATCACATCACCACCATCCCAAATACCTTAATTAAGCAGTCATCACATCACCACCATCCCAAATACCTTAATTAAGCAGTCATCACATCACCACCATCCCAAATACCTTAAGCAGTCATCACATCACCACCATCCCAAATACCTTAAGCAGTCATCACATCACCACCATCCCAAATACCTTAATTAAGCAGTCATCACATCACCACCATCCCAAATACCTTAATTAAGCAGTCATCACATCACCATCATCCCAAATCCTTAAGCAGTCATCACATCACCACTATCCCAAATACCCTAATTAAGCAGTCATCACATCACCACTATCCCAAATACCTTAATCAAGCAGTCATCACATCACCATCATCCCAAATCCTTAAGCAGTCATCACATCACCATCATCCCAAATACCTTAAGCAGTCATCACATCATCATTATCAAAATACCTTAAGCAGTCATCACATCACCACCATCCTAAATACCTTAATCAGTCATCACATTCCCATCATCCCTAATACCTTAAGCAGTCATCACATCATCATTATCAAAATACCTTAAGCAGTCATCACATCACCATTATCCCAAATATCTTAAGCAGTCATCACATCACCACCATCCCAAATGCCTTAAGTAGTCATCACATCACCACCATCCCAAATACCTTAAGCAGTCATCACATCACCATCATCCCAAATGCCTTAAGCAGTCATCACATCACCATCATCCCAAATACCTTAAGCAGTCATCACATCACCACCATCCCAAATGCCTTAAGTAGTCATCACATCACCACCATCCCAAATACCTTAAGCAGTCATCACATCACATCATCATCATCCCAAATGCCTTAAGCAGTCATCACATCACCATCATCCCAAATGCCTTAAGCAGTCATCACATCACCACCATCCCAAATGCCTTAAGCAGTCATCACATCACCACCATCCCAAATACCTTAAGCAGTCATCACATCACATCATCATCATCCCAAATACCTTAATTAAGCAGTCATCACATCACCATCATCCCAAATGCCTTAAGCAGTCATCACATCACCACCATCCCAAATACCTTAAGCAGTCATCACATCACCACCATCCCAAATACCTTAAGCAGTCATCACATCACCACCATCCCAAATACCTTAAGCAGTCATCACATCACATCATCATCATCCCAAATGCCTTAAGCAGTCATCACATCACCACTATCAAAATACCTTAAACAGTCATCACATCACCACCATCCCAAATACCTTAATCAGTCATCACATCACCACCATCCCAAATACCTTAAACAGTCATCACATCACCACCATCCCAAATACCTTAATCAGTCATCACATCACCACCATCCCAAATACCTTAATCAGTCATCACATCACCACCATCCCAAATACTTTAATCAGTCATCACATCACCACCCGGCGCCAATGCAGCCGCTGTTGCCATCAACAGAGCAGATAATTTCTCACCGGCGGGAAAGATATTCACTCTGGCGGTAACTTTTTTTGGCGAAGTTTGGCACGAAGTTAAGCATCGCTAGATTTATTTTGCTCTTGTTTTTATTTTTTTATTATTTTTTTTTTTTGAGGGGGGGGGGTAATGGGGAGGGGTGAACGGTTATTTTGCTCTTGTTTTTTTTTTATTATCATTATTTTTTATTCTTTTCTTGCGGGGGTAAGGGGGGGGGGGGGAAGATTGAGGGAAGATTGATGGAGGGGAGGAGAGGGAGGTGGATGGAGGGGTAAGGGGTGAGATGAGGGCGGGAGGAATATCATATATATGTATATATATATATATATATATATATATATATATATATATATATATATATATATATATATATACATATTTTATATGTCTATATATAACATATATATATGTATATATATATATATATATATATATATATATATATATATATATATATATATATATATGTATAATATATATATTTTATATATATATATATACATATATATTATATATATATATATATTTATATATATATATATATATATATATATTATATATATATATATATATATATATATATATATATATATAATATATATATATATATATATATATATATATATATATGTATATGTATATATATATATATATATATATATATATATATATATATATATATATAGTGTTGTGTGTGTGTGTGTGTGTACGTGTGTCTGTGTGTGCGTGTGTGTGTGTGTTTGCGTGTGTGTGTGAGTGTGTGTGTGCGTGTGTGTGTGTGTGCGTGTGTGTATGCATGTGTGTGTGCGTGTGTGTGTGTCTGCGTGTATGTGTGTGTGTGCATATATCCATATCTATATATATATCTACATATATATGTATATATATATATATATATATATATATATATATATATATATATATATATATAGAAAGAGGTAAAAAAAAAAAAAGACAAATATTAAAGAAAGAAAAAAGAGAGAAGTTACATCAAGAAAGGGAGAGCAAAGAAAGCGCTAAAGAAAGAGCCGCTCGGAGAGAGAATAAGAGTGATGCTTTAGGACATTTCCCTGGCCATAGATTTTCATCTCCGTCACTTTAGGATGGGACAGCCTTCCCGCACAGCATCCACGACGAAGAGCATCCCTATCACAAGGTTGGAAGGAGAAAAAGGAAGGATGGGTAGAGAGACAAATGGATAGACAGACTGGAAGATAGAATAGTAGGTATGCTGCGGGTAATTAGATTGAGAAGTCTACGGGAAAGCTCATAACATTTCATTTACTTGTGATAGGCAGAGCTGGTTGTCTCAACAAGAACAGGATTTAGATATTTTATAATGTTTTAGCCTACTTTTATTTGCCAAATAATGTTTAGGATGGGGTTGGCTTGATTATTTGTATGTGTGTATGTATATAGATGTATGTGTTCACATGTATATATATATATATATATATATATATATATATATATATATATATATATATATATATATATATCTAATTATATATATATATATATATATATATATATATATATATATATGTATATATATATATATATATATATATATATATATATATATATATATATGTGTGTGTGTGTGTGTGTGTGTGTGTGTGTGTGTGTGTGTATGTGTGTGTGTGTGTGTATTATCTCCTGATTAGTGCCAAATTGAAAGCGTCTGGATCTATGCCTATGGGTAACTCCCCCCCCCCCCCCCCCCCACCCCCCAAAAAAAAAAAAAAAAAAAAAAAAAAAAAATCTTAGACAAAACCATACCTTACTTGGTGAAATTGATAACATATTATTCTAAAATGTAGTACCAAAGACCAGCGAAAAAGTGAATTATGCTAATCACAAAACGCAACAGATCTAGATGCACAACTCTCTACACACAAAGCTTTGATATATAAAGTATTTAAATGAGCTACGTCAGTACAATCTTTCCTCATAAAATGTTCATAAAATGAAAAAAAGAAAAATAAATACTATACAGTCCACTATACAAGAAAAAAAAGAAAAAAAAAAAAAGAAATCAGACTAGCTTCTGGAAGTAGTCTGATTAGAATAGACTCAACCTATGGATTAATATAGGATATTAGGGTAGGATTGAGATAGGATTGGGGTAGGATCTTAAAAAAAAAGAGGAAACTGTGCAAGGTAGAACGGTGTGTGTGGGGGTGGGGGGGTGGGGGGGATAGGAGAGGCGGAAACGAATTTAGGAGTTGAGGGGAAGTGTTAAACCTAAAAAAAATAATAATAAATAAATAAATAAATAATAATAACAATAATAAATTAATAAAACGAGATGAACCGAGGAGGGGTAGGAAGGTAAGGAAAATATGAGGGGAAGGTTGACAAAAAAAAGAAGGAAGTGGTGGATGAGGAAAGGTTCAGGAGAATATGAGGAGGAGGAAAAGATGAGGGGAATAAGAGTATGAGGTGAGAGGGTGGTGAGATAAAGATCAGAGGAGAGGAGAATGGTGGAAAATGAGGGGAGAGGAGGATGAGTAGAAGATGAAGGGAATATGAGGATGAGGGGAGAGGAAGGATAAATTTGAGTGGAATGTAGTCGAATTCTCTGCTGTATCCCGCACGATTATATGCAACCTGCAGTGAAATAATAAATAATAAACAGAGAAAGAGAGAGATAAAAAAAAAGAGAACATTCCCATGCAAAAATCTGTTCTTGTAAACACCGATGAGTTTTTTTTTTTTTTTTTTTTTTTTTTTTTTTTTTTTTTTAATATACGAGCTAATTCAGCTGCCATGCATTCCCTTTAATGTTGCCAAATTATGAAGGAATAGGTGAATGAGGGAAGGAAATGGGGGAGAGGAGAAGGAGGAGGTGAAGAAGAAGAAGAATAGTAGGAGAAGTAGGGAATTATATCGGGAAAAAGGAGAAGAGAAGATATGAGAAGAATGAGGTTATGAGGGGATTAAATTGAGGAGAGGATGAGAAGGAGGAAGAGGAGGAGGAAGAGAGGAGGGGAATAAGAGAGGGAACCAGCCTCAGTGGATGAAAAAATATGAATAAGTTATTACTTGTTATTATATTAAAAATATGCGATAATTTGCTTTTGAATTTTATATATTCGTAAATATAGGACAGAAAATAAAGAATTCTACAATATTTTTCATAGAATTGA
>NW_028234439.1:25049696-25059696 GCF_977035675.1 Penaeus japonicus
AACGCTACCATTAACCCACTGAACGCTTCCATTGACCCACTGAACGCTATCAATGACCCACTGAACGCTTCCATTGACCCACTGAACGCTTCCATTGACCCACTGAACGCTATCATTCACCCACTGAACGCTTCCATTGACCCACTGAACGCTACCATTGACCCACTGAACGCTACCATTGACCCACTGAACGCTACCATTGACCCACTGAACGCTACCATTGACCCACTGAACGCTACCATTGACCCACTGAACGCTACCATTGACCCACTGAACGCTACCATTGACCCACTGAACGCTATCATTGACTCACTGAACACTACCATTGACCCACTGAACGCTACCATTGATCCACTGAACGCTACCATTGACACACTGAACGCTATCAATGACCCACTGAACGCTATCATTCACCCACTGAACGCTTCCATTGACCCACTGAACGCTACCATTGACCCACTGAACGCTACCATTGACCCACTGAACGCTACCATTGACCCACTGAACGCTACCATTGACCCAATAAACGCTACCATTGACCCAATAAACGCTACCATTGACCCACTGAACGCTACCATTGACCCACTGAACGCTACCATTGACCCAATAAACGCTACCATTGACCCACTGAACGCTACCATTGATCCACTGAACGTTTCCATTGACCCACTGAACGCTACCATTGACCCACTGAACGCTTCCATTGACCCACTGAACGCTACTATTTACCCTATGAACGTAACCACTGACCCAATGAACGCTACCATCGACCCACTGAACGCTGCCATTGACACACTGAACGCTACCATCGACCCACTGAACGCTACCATTGACCCAATAAACGCTACCATTGACCCAATAAACGCTACCATTGACCCAATAAACGCTACCATTGACCCACTGAACGCTTCCATTGACCCAATAAACGCTGCCATTGACCTAATAAACGCTACCATTGACCCACTGAACGCTACCATTGACCCAATAAACGCTACCATTGACCCACTGAACGCTACCATTGACCCACTGAACGCTACCATTGACCCACTGAACGCTACCATTGACCCACTGAACGCTACCATTGACCCACTGAACGCTACCATTGACCCACTGAACGCTATCATTGACCCACTGAACGCTACCATTGACCCACTGAACGCTATCATTGACCCAATAAACGCTACCATTGACCCACTGAATGCTACCGTTGACCCACTGAACGCTACCATTGACACACTGAACGCTTCCATTGACCCACTGAACGCTACCATTGACCCACTGAACGCTTCCATTGACCCACTGAACGCTACCACTGACCCACTGAACGCTACCATTGACCCACTGAACGCTACCATTGACCCACTGAACGCTTCCATTGACCCACTGAACGCTACCATTGACCCACTGAACGCTTCCATTGACCCACTGAACGCTACCATTGACACACTGAACGCTACCACTGAGACCAGTCGAAAGAAATTTATCTAAACCTTTTACTGAGTCAGTTATCTTCCTCACTAATATTCTCCGTAATTAATACTTTTTCTCTACTGATATTATTCATCACTCATTCTCTACTCTTTATCAACATCATTTCTTATTAATATCATTCGTAATTAATGGTATGATTAATGATAAATATATAATTCTGCTTTCTGCCTCTGGGGCTTTGGAGTGTCTGCTTATTTTCCTTTTCTTCAATTATCTTTTTTTTTCTTCTTCTTCTTCTTTTTTTATTATTCTTGTCTTCTCTTTTCCTTCTCTCGTTTTTTTTTTGTTTTCATGTCTCTTTCCTTTTTTTTATAATACTTTTCTTCTCGTTTCTTTTTTTTTTTTTTGTGTTATGTCCTTTTTTTCTTCTTCTTTTTCTTCTTCTTCTTTATTCTGCTCTAAAAGTTTATTTCTTTCATCTTTTCTTCTTTGTCTTCTTCGTCTTCTTTATCTCTTCCTGTGTTCTAATCTACATTTTGGTCTTCTTTTTTCTTACTCTCCCTTTTATTCTCTTCCACTTCTTTCTTCTTCTGTTTCTCTCCTTTCATTCTTATCCCTACTTTTTATCCCTCTTCCTCCCTCCCTCCCTTCCCTCCTTTCCTTCATCTCTCTCTTACTATCTCCCTCCCTTCTTTCCTTCCATCCTCCCTCATTTCCTCCCTTCCTTCCTTCCTTCCTCCCTCGATTATCCACCATATTCCTCCCCTCCTTCCCATCTTCATCGTCCCTTCCCTCCTCCCTTGCTTCTTCCCTTCCCTCCTACCTCTCTCTCTTCCTTTCCCACCTTATCCCTTCCCTCTTTTCCTTCTTCCCTCCCTCTCTACGCCATCCTTCCCTCCCTCCCTTCTTCGTCCCTTCCCTCCTCCACTGCTTCTTCCCCTCCTACCTCTCTCTCTTCCTTTCCCACCTTATCCCTTCCCTCTTTTCCTTCTTCCCTCCCTCCCTACGCCATCCTTCCCTCCCTCCCTTCTTCGTCCCTTCCCTCCTCCACTGCTTCTTCCCCTCCTACCTCTCTCTCTTCCTTTCCCACCTTATCCCTTCCCTCTTTTCCTTCCTCCCTCTCTTCCTTTCCCCATCTTATCCCTTCCCTCTTTTCCTCCTTCCCTCCCATCCTACGCCATCCTCCCCTTCCTTCCTTCCTTCCTCCCTCCCTTCCTACGCCATCCTTCCCTTCCCTCTTTTCCTCCTTCCCTCCCTTCCCTCCTCCCTTGCTTCTTCCCCTCCTACCTCTCTCTCCTCCTTTCCCACCTTATCCCTTCCCTCTTTTCCTTCCTCCCTCCCTTCCTACGCCATCCTCCCCTTCCTTCCTTCCTCCCTTCCTACGCCATCCTTCCCTCCCTCCCTTCTTCGTCCCTTCCCTCCTCCCTTGCTTCTTCCCCTCCTACCTCTCTCTCCTCCTTTCCCACCTTCTTCCTTCCCTCTTTTCCTTCCTCCTTCCCTCCCTACGCCATCCTTCCCTTCCCTCTTTTCCTTCCTTCCTCCCTCCCTTCCTACGCCATCCTTCCCTTCCCTCTTTTCCTTCTTCCCTCACTTCCTTCCCTCCATCCATCTTCCCTTCCTCCACAGCGACATTGCAAAAGCGATAGCAACATTTCTGCAATGGGAGTGTTGCCTTTGATGTCCCGGGGTCCACGAAGGAGGCCCCGAACAGAGTGGTTGTGCGGGCTGATTAAATGACTGACAGAGCGAGAGAGAGCGAGAGAGAGAGAGAGAGAGAGAGAGAGAGAGAGAGAGAGAGAGAGAGAGAGAGAGAGAGAGAGAGAGAGAAGGAGAGAGAGAGGGGGGGAGCGAAAGAGAAGGAGGGAGAGAGAGAGAGAGAGAGAGAGAGAAGGAGAAAGAGAGAGAGAGAGAGATAGATAGAGAGAGGGGGGGAGCAGCGAGAGAGTGAGAGAGAGAGAGATGGGGAAGAGAGAGAGAGTGGGGGGGAGATACAGCGAGAGAAAAGGAAAGAGAGAAATAGAAAGAATGCGAGAGAGAGGGGCAGCGAGAGAGAGAAAGAGAGAAGAAGAAGAACAAGAAGAACAAGAAGAAGAAGAGATAGAGAAAGAGCAAAGAGATGGAGAGAAGAAGAAGAAGAAAAAGAGAGCGAGAGAGAGAAAGAGAGAGAGCGAGCGCGAGAGCGAAAGTACGCATCTCGGATAATACTCTCGGTAGAGGAGGAGGAGGAGGCAGGTTACAGGCTGGCAGAGAGAAATGAAGATGGCTGATAGGGTGACGCTGGACGAAGGATAGTCGAAGGATGGACGAAGGATGGCAGGATGGCAGGAGAGCCTCTGACGGGTGTTAAAGGCATTCTCGCGGTGACGGCAAAGAATTAGGTGGCTTTTGGCCGTTGTTCCTGGACCTTCCTTCTTTCCTTCGTTCCTTCGTTGTGTTTTCCTTTTTCTTATCGGCGAGAAGGGAGGGAGGGAGGGCGGAGGGGGGGGGGGGGAGAGGGGTTTATGGGTATACAGGAGAGGGAAGGAGAGAGGGGCGAGGGGAAGGGAGGGTGAGAAAGAGAGAGAGAAGGGATGGAGAAGGTGGGAAAGAGGGGGAGAAGGGTAAGGGAATGGTGGGTAAAGAAGGAGAGAGAGAGGGAGAGAGAGAGAAAGAGAGAGAGAGAGAAAGAGAAAGAGAGAGAGAGAGAGAAAAGTACAGAGAGAGTAGAAGAAAAACAAATAAAAATAAAAACACACACATACGCGACACACAAAGAGAGAGAGAGAAACAATCACAAACAAACAAAACAAAACAAACCAAAAAAAAAAGTGACGATAATAACAAAACAAAAACAATAATACACAAAAGAAAGAGTGAGGAAAAAAACAAACAAAATAAAAACGAAATACGAACACCAAGCGAACCCTAAAAACGATCAATGGTAAATGCAAGAGACCAAGAGAAGAGAGTGAAGTGCCAGACGTATTTGAGCTTCGAACTTGAAGGAGCTCAATGAGGGAGGAGTTGGAGTTGAGGGATGGAGTTGAATGAACGAATGAACGAAGGAGGAGGAGTTGAGGGATGGAGTTTGAATCGATGACCCAAGGAACCAACGCCCCCTCCCCCTTCCTCCCTTCCTCCCTCCCTTCTCCCCCTCCCTCCCCCCTCTCCCCCTCCCTCCCTCCCTCCCTCCCCCCTCTCCCCTTCCTCCCTCCTCACCCCCCTCTCCCCTCCCTCCCTCCCTCCCTCCGTCCCTCCCCCCCTTCCCCCTTTGGAAGGCCACAAACTTTGGGGGCATGGGGGGGGGGGGAAATGGGGTGTGCGGTTCACTCTGAAGATGGTTCGCAAAAATGGGTCTTCATTCGGGGGTTCGTTATGGCCCTGAAAGGACAAAGGTCGGAACTGTTTCGAATCGGGAGTTTACAGAGTGGTTCAGGATGCTGATGATTTGGAAGGAGGAGGAGGAGGAAGAGGAGGAGAAGGAGGAGGAGGAGGAGGAGGTGAGAGTAGGGGGAGGTGAGAGGAAGAGGAGGGGGAGGTGAGAGGAAGAGGAGGGGGAGGTGAGAGGAAGAGGAAGGAGGTGAGAGGAAGAGGAAGGAGGTGAGAGGAAGAGGAAGGAGGTGAGAGGAAGAGGAAGGAGGTGAGAGGAAGAGGTGAGGAGGTGGGAGGAGGAAGAGGGGAGGAGGTGAGAGGAGGAAGAGGGGAGGAGGTGGGAGGAGGTGAGAGGAGGAAGAGGGGAGGAGGTGGGAGGAGGTGAGAGGAGGAAGAGGGGAGGAGGTGAGAGGAGGGGGAAGTGAGAGGAAGAGGGGAGGAGGAAGGAGGAAAAGGTGGAAGGAGGAAGGAGGAAGGTGGGAGGAAGAAAAGGAGGAGGTGGGAGGAGGAAGAGGAGGGGGAGGTGAGAGGAAGAGGAGGGGGAGGTGAGAGGAAGAGGAGGGGGAGGTGAGAGGGGGAAGAGGAGGAAGAGGGGAGGAGGTGAGAGGAAGAAGAAGGGGAGGTGAGAGGAGGAAGAGGAGGGGGAGGGTGGAGGAGGAAGGAGGAAGCTGGGAAGAGGAGGAGGTGAGATGAAGAGGGGAGAAGGTGGAAAGAGGAAGGAGGTGGGAGGAGGAAGGAGGCAGGTGGGAAGAGGAGGTATGTGGAAGGATGAGGACGGAGATGGATGGAGGAAGAGGAGGGAGGGGGAGGACGAAGGTGGGAAGAGGAGGGAGGAGGAGGAGGAGGGAGGTGGGAAAAGGAGAGAAGAGGGAGGTAGGAGGAAGAGGAAGGAGGTGGAAAGTGGGAAGAGGAGTGAGGGGGGGGGGAGGAAGGAGGGAGGTGAGAAGAGAAAGGAAGTGGGAGAACGAAAGTGGGAAGAGGAGTGAGGAGGAAGAATAAGAAGAAGAAGAATAGAAGGAAGTGCAATTCGAATCAGAAATGTTTTCAGAGTAGTTTTGGATGTTGATGCTTTGAAAGGAAGAGGAGGAGGGGGAGGAGGAAGAGGAGGAGGAGGAGGAGGAGGAGGAGGAAGAGGGTGGTGAGAGGCGTGAGGAGGAAGAGGGAGGTGAGAGGTGTGAGGAGGTATGATGAGGAAGAACTATTTCGAATCAAGAGTATTTTAGAATGTTTTGGGATATTGATGACTTGAGTGGAGCAGGAGGAGGAGGAGGAGGTGGGAGGAGGAGGAGGAGAAGGAGGAGGTGGGAGGAAGAGTAGGGAGGAGGGGGAGGAGGGAGGAAGAGTAGGGAGGAGGAGAAGGAGGGGGAGGAGGGATGTTAGAGGTGGGAGGAAGATGAGGAGGGCGAGGAGGAGAAGGTGGAAGGAAGAATATTAGGTGGAGGTGGAGAAGAAGGAAGAGGAGGAAGAGGGGGAGGACGAAGAGAGAGAGAGATGAAGAGGAAGAAGAAATATAGAAAGAAGAGAATGAGGAATTATTGAGGATCAGGAGTGCAGTGGAATGGAGTTGGATGCTGAGGATATGAGTGGAGGAGAAGAAGGAGGAGGAATAGGAGGAGAAAGATGGAGAAGGAAAAGGATGGAGGAGGAGGAGGAGGAAGAGGAGGAGAAAGATGGAGAAGGAGAAGGATGGAGGAGGATAGAGGAGGAGAAGGATAGAAGAGGAGGGAGGAGGAGAAAGATGGGAGAGGAGGAGGAGGAGGAGAAGGATAGAGGAGGAGGAGGAGAATGATAGAGGAGGAAAAGGAGGAAGAGGAGAAGGGGGAGGAGGAGAAGGATGGAGGAGGAGTATGAGAAGGATGGAGGAGGAGGAAGAAGATAAAGATGGAGGAGGAGAAGGAGGAAGAGGAGAAGGAGGAGAAATAGGAAGAGGAGAAGGAAAAGGATGGAGGGGGAGGAAGAGGAGCAGAATAGAAGAGGCGGAGGAGGAGGAGGAGGAGGAGAAGGATAGAGGAGGAGAAGGAGAATGGAGGAGGAGGAGAAGAAGGATGGAGGAAAAGGAGGAGGAGAAGGATGTAGAAGGAGTAGAATGGGGAGGAGGAGGGGAAGGATGGAGGAGGAGGAGGAGAAGTGGGAATAGGAGAAGGATAGAGGAGGAGTAGGAGAAGGATGGAGGAGGAGGAGGAGAAGTAGGAAGAGGAGAAGGAGAAGGATAGATTAGGATGGAGAAGGATAGAGGAGGAGAAGGAGGAAGAGGAGAAGTAGGAGGAGGAGGAGTAAGAGAAGGATGGAGGATGAGGAAGAAGAGAAGGATGGAGGAGGAGAAGGATGGAAGAGGAAGAGGAGGAGGAGAAGAAGAAGGATCGACAAGATGAGAGAGAAGCGGTGGAGAAGGAGGAGGAGGAAGAGGAAAGAGAAGCGGTGGAGGAGGAGGAGGAAGAAGAAGAAGAGAAGGAAGTGGAGGTGTAAGTAGAGAAGGTGAAAGAAGAAGAGGAAGAAAAGGGAAAGAAGAAAGAGGAGGAAGATGAAGCTGGAGAAAGTAAAGTAAGAATGGCGGAGATGAAGTATTGAAATAAAGATGAAAATATGAAATAAAAAAAAGAAAACATCGAGTGATAGACGTAAGAGAGATGAGTAAGAGAGAAAAAAAAGGAGAAGAGAAAAGCAAAAAGAAGAAGAAGAATAAGAGAACAAGACGATATACCAACAACGAAAACAATTCAAGAAAAAAAAGAGAAGAAAAGAAAAAAACACACAAAAATAAAAATATATATATAGATAAAAAAAAAGAGAAGAGAAGAGAAGAGAAAACACCAGAATAAAAAATATATATAGAGATAAAAAGAGAGAAGAGAAGAGAAGAGAAAACACCAGAATAAAATATATATATATAGATAAAAAAATAAAAAAAAGAGAAGAGAAGAAAAGAAAAAACACCATAATAAAAAAATATATATAAACCCAAAAAAATAAAAACAAAAGATAGAAAGAGAAATAAATACACAAGAATGAGCGAGCGCGCAAGAAGGCGAGAGACACATAATGGAGCCGTTCTTACCGAAATCACCCATTAAAGTAAACTTTTTCCTCGGAACAGCTTTCGAAAGAACGACGGAGCATTTTCCGAAGCACAATAGATCGGACCGTTATCGAGGGCAGTACGCCGAGCGAGTTCCTAAAGGGCAAAGAGTTCTGATCCGGAGAAATAAGACGGCATCAGAAGGCATATCCAAAGGGCAGGGCCTCCTTGGTTCTTCGTATCAACTGAGGAGACATGCGCGAAGATTAAGTGTTGAGGCGTGTTCCCGTGTTTTTTTTGTTTTTTTTTTTCTCTCTTCTCGTTTTTGTTTTCTTTTTGTGTTTTTGTTTTGGTTTTTGTTTTCGTTTTTTGTTTACGTTTTTTTTTCTCTCTCTTTCTCTCCTTCTCTGTTTATCTGTCTATCTATCTATCTATCTACCTCTTCTTCTTCTTCTTCTTCTTGTTTCTTCTTCTTGTTTCTTTTTCTTTTTCTTCTTTCTCTTCTTTTCCTCTTCCTCCTTTTCTTCCTCTTCTTTCTTTCTTTTTCTCTTCCTCTTTTTCTTCTTTCTCTTCTTTTCCTCTTCCTCTTTTTCTTCTTCTTCTTTCTTTATCTATTTTTTTTTTCTTTCTTTCTCTCTTCTCTCCTAACCAAACAAGAAAAGTAGATGAGAGGGGAAGAAGGAGGCGAAGAAGAAGGAAGGAAAAGAACGAAAGAAAATAGAAGGATGTAAATAAATGAAGGAAGAAAGAAAAGCACAAACCCAAAAAATGTCTAAAAACAAATCCAGCTTCTAATTGAATAAGACTTCGCCACGAATCTTTAAGGTATATGCGAAAGAAAAAAATTCTCAAGCACTGATATTGAAAGTAAATTACAAGTTCGAGTTATAAGACATTTATAAATGTATTTGTCTTGGCACGAAGGCAAACATTTCACATCAAATCTTGGTATGTGGGTACAGACTTTAACTCCGATTTCAAGAAACGAGATACTTTTACCATGAAGACAAGACTTCCTGTTGAAACTTTTAAGCTTACAAATATTGTAGTCTTTTCTTTTCTCGTGCAATGAAGGTCGTCAGTTTATTTTTATTATATTTCTTTTATGTTATTTTATTATTTTTCTATTATTATCATTATTTTTTTTATTTATTTTTTTTTTTTTTACATGACGGCAAAGATTTTGATTCTCTCACTTCCTGTAGCTAACAAAAAAGTCATTGGAAAATACATATACGAGAGGAATTAATGAAATAAAAAAAAGAGGAAAAGAGAAGAAGCTGTCATTATAATCTAATGTTTTTTATAATTTATTCATCTATTCAATTTTTTTTTTTATGATTTATAAAGACTCGTTCAACCAAACTTAGAGGGAAAGATAGAACGGAAAAGAATCATGATAATCATCATAATAATGATAAAATTATTAACAAAAGACATGCCACAGAAAAATTACAATAAATAATAACAAAGGGCGGAGGAAGAGGAGAATGACATTCAGAATAAAAAAAATAGAATGTGTTAAAGCGAATAGAAATCGATTGAAGGAAAAGAGAGATAGAGGAAAATCAGAGAGAAAGAACACCAAATAAACAGGAAAAGATAGACAGACGAGAAGGATTTAAGATAAAAAGGGAGGAAGAAGAAGGAGAAAGAGAGGGGACAAGAGCCAAAGAAATGGGAGATATAAGAGAATGGACAATAAGAGAAAGAACACAAGAATGAAAAAAAATAGAAGAGATATTAAAAAAAAAACACTAAAGCTGATAAAAGAAAAAGATACAATCACTAAAGATAAGAGACTAAAGATACAATAAATAGATTAAGATAAAGATATGTATTTGCAAGCTTAATCAAATACGTTTATTGTTAATTCTTTCGTCCAGTGTGTGTGTCTCTGTATTTGTTTGCTTGTGTATGTGTATGCGTGTGTGCGTTTGTGTGTGTGTGTGTGTATGTGCGTGTGCGTGTATCTCGGTGTGCTTGGCTCTCTATTTGTGTACGTGTTTGGAAATCTGCAATATTGAAAATACCAATATATGAATGAGAACATATTTGCAGGTTGTTAAAAGCGACACAGGCGCGTGTATGCCCCCCCTACCCCCCTCCTGATCCACACAATCATACTAGTAATGAAGAGAGTCATAGAAGGATGATAAGAAGATGTAGGATTAATGATAAGGATGATGGCAATGATGATAA
>NW_028234439.1:25064696-25069696 GCF_977035675.1 Penaeus japonicus
TTGTTATATAAGATAATTATTTATATATGTGTGTGGTGTGTGGGTGGGTGTGGGTGTTGGTGTGTATACATATATATATGGTTATAGGCGATATATATATAATAGAATATTTATATATAGATAAATACTTAGATCATATTAGCATATATTATTATATATATATATATATATTTAATACATAGTGATATATATGATTTATATATATGATATGTAATATATTATATGTATGTTTTTTATGGTACATATCACATAATATCTTTGTTTACATCACAAATACGCACACACACACCCCACACCACACACACACACACACACAGAGCGGCCAACACACACACACAGCGACAGGCACACACACACACACACACAACACACACACACACACATATAGTATTATATATATATATATATATTAATATATAATTTTACACACACATACACCGACAAACACACAGCACACAAACATAACACACACAACAAAACATGACACACACACACTCAACAACTAACACACACACACATAAGCAAGCAGACCACGCCCTCCGTTCCGGTAGACTGTGTGTTCACGCCCCCTCGCTCCCTTCCCCCTCTTCTCGTTTCTCCCTTCCCCTCTTCCTCCCTTCCTCGCGCTCACGCCCCCCTTGTCTTCCTCTCTCCTCCCCCCAACCCCCTTCTGCCTCCCCTGGTCCTCGCGCTCACGCCAAAAAGATATACTCTAAATATCCCTACCTCCCTTCTCCCTAAAATCCCCTTCCCATTAATTACCTCCTTTGCCTCTCCCCTCTAGTTCACCCAACCCCTACCGCCCCTCCTTCCTCCCTATCTCTCGCTCTCGTCTCCTCTCTTCTCTCTCCCAGCACTCTCCTCTCTCTCTCTCTCTGTATGTATGTATATAATATCATATACTATATATAGATAAATATATATATATATATATATATATATATATATATATATATAATATAGTATATATATATATATATGTATTAGTGTGTATATATGATATATATATATATAGATATATATATATATATGATATATATATATATAGATAATATATATATATATATATGTATACATGATATCTGTATATATATATATATACATATAGATTTATCTATATATATTATAATATATATATATAGAATATAGGTATATATAATATAAGTATTATGATATATATATACATATATATAATATATATATATATATATTATATATAGATAATATATGATATATGCGTATTTATATATATACATCTATACTGTATATATGATATATATATATATAAAATTTATACAATATATATTTAGAAGTAGATATATATATACTTATATATTATATATATATATATCTATATCTATCTATATATATATATATAAATATGTATGTATATATATATTATATATATTTATATATATATATATATTCTCTCTATATATATAATATATATCTATATATATATAAAAATATGTAAATATATATACGAGTATATATAATAGTAAGCATATATAAATATATATATATATATATATATATTAAGATATAGGTATAAATATTAGTATACAAGATTATGTATATATATATATACATATATAAATATATATAATTATATATATTTAGATATAGTATATAATATATATAGGATATATATATACTTAATATGTATATAGATTATTATAGGATATAGAGATATAAATATATATATATGAGACGATGTATGATATATAGTAGATAGATTATACTTATAGTATGTTATTGATAGATATTTGTAAATATATATATATTATATATATATATATATATTGTATTTATATATATATAATATATTTAGATATATATATATATATATAAATATATTATATATAATAATTAGATATATAATAGATATGAATATATATATATATATAAGAGGATATATATATTATATATATTTATATAGATATATTTGTAGTATAGATAGGTGATTTATAGATATATATATATATATATATATATAGTATATATAGTGTGGTGTGTGTGGGTGGTTGTTGGTTGTGGTTGGTTGTGTGTGTGTTGGGGTAATACATTTATAAGATATATATGATATAGTTAGTTATATAGGTTATATATATAGTATATATTTGTATTTAAGGTACAATTATATAAACTTATGATTAGTATATGTTGATTTATATATATTATATGTTATATATATGTTATATATATAATATATATATATATGGGGTGTGTTGGGTGTGTGTGTGTGTGTTGTAGGTGGTTTTACAGATTTATTGATAATATATATAAGTGTTATATATTTTTATATTTATTTTTGATATTTTATATAATATTAATATATATATATATATACATATAGTGTGATTATATATTGATATATTATATAATATATATGTTGGTAATATATTATGTTTGTGATATATCTTTTTTTTACACACAGACTTTCGCTAATCATCAATAACACACTACAAGCACAAAAAAACACCACAGGACACACACAAACACAGACAACACACACAATCATCACACACACACACACAACACTACACAAACAAACATCTCTCACAATATATATTCTTTATATATATATATATATAATATAGTTATTTACCAACACAACATACACTCAACTCACACACTCTCAACACACACACACATCGCCAGAAACACACATAAACAAACACTAAACTCAACATAAATTCTAACACACACACACACAGCGTCACACACATCGACACACATCACACACACACACCACACAGCGCGCGCACATATATATATATAGATAGATAGATAGATTATTTTAGATAGATAGATTGATAGATAGATAGAGAGATTGAGAGATAGATAGATTAAAGATAGATAGATAGATAGATAGATATAGATATGAATAGATAGATAGATAGATAGATATTATATATATTATATATATTACACATATGGAGTATGACACACACACAGTAGGTATGTATGTATACCATACAAATATAATATATAGTATATTTATATATTAGATATATTTATATATTATATAGTCAGATATGCGTAGATAGAAAGATAGATTAGATAGATATACACATATATATGCACACACACATCACAACACACTCCACACACACCACACACACCGCACAACTCACACACATCCAACACTCTTCTCCACACACACACACAACACACACACACACATACCACACTCACACACAGCACACACACACACACACACGTGACGACAGCACATGCACACACACACAACACACACACTCAAACATCACACACATCTAGTATAGATAGATATATATATATATATAATTATATATATATATATAATATATATATATATATAATATTATATATACATGGCATGTGTATGTATGTGTGTGTGTTGTGTGTGTGTGTGTCCGTGATGTGTGTGTGTGTGTGTATAGATAGATAATAGATAGATAGATAGATGGATATATATATATATATATAATATATATATATATATATATAATATAAGATATATATACATAATATATATACATACATGGCAGGTGTAATGTGTGTGTGTGTTGTGTGTGTGTGTGTGTTGTGTGTGTGTGTGGGTCTGTATAGATTAGATAGATAGATAGATGGATATATATATATAATATATATATATATATATTTAATATATATATATGTTTGTTGTGTGTGTGTGTGTGTGTGGTGTGTGTTGTGTGTGTGTGTGTGTGTTGTGTGGTGTGTGTGTGTGTGTGATTGAGTGTGTGTGTGTGTATATATAGTTATAATATAAGTGATATATAGATATATATTAAATATATATAAATATATATAGTAAATAGATATATATAGTTATAATATATTTATATATATATTCATTACATATACATATAAACATAAAGGTTGATAGATATCTGTAAGTCTTCACCATATCTCTCTCTCTCCCTCTACCTTCTCCCGCTCCCTCTCTCTCTCCCTCTCCCTCTCCCTCTCCCTTTCTTTCTCTCTCTCCTTCTCCCTCTCCCTATTCCTCTCCCTCTCCCTATTCTAATCCACTTTCTCTCTCTCTCTCTCTCCTTCTCCCGTTCCCTGTCCCTCTCCATCTCTTCTATCGCTCTACTACCATACCTTCTTCTCTGCTCTCTGTTCCACTTTCTACCTCAGTACCCCTCTCCTCTCAACCAACATTCTCTCCCCGATCTCCCTCTCCCTTTCTTTCTCTCTCTCGTTCTCCCTCTCCCTATTCCTCTTCCTCTCCCTATTCCAATCCCTCTCCCTCTCCCTCCCCATCTCCCTATCCCTCTACCTCTTTCTCTCTCTCTCTCACTCCCTCTCCCTCTCCCCCCTCTCTCTCCCTCTCTCTCTCTTTATCTATCTATCTATCTATCTATCTATCTTTCTCTCTCTTTATTTCTCTCTCTCTCCCCTCTTCTCTCTCTCATCCTTTCTCTTTCTCTCTCTCTCTTCTTTTCTCTCACTGCTTTTCCTTCTCTCTCTCTCTCACCCTCTCCCTCTCCTACCCCCCGGCTGCACCTCTCACCCTCTCTTCTCTTTTCTTCCTCCTTTCCTCTTGCTGTAATCTTTCCTGCACTGCTACTCTCTCCCTCTCTGGGCTCTCCTCTCCCTGTCCTTCCAAATCCTCCTCTCTCTCGGTTGGGGTTGGGTGGGGGTGGGGGGGTGGAGGGGGGGGGTGGGGGGGGTGGGGGGGGGTAGTTAGGGGTGTCTCGTCCTCTTTACTCTCCCTCCATCTCCCTCTCACTCTCCTTTCCTCTCTCTTTCTCTCTCTCCATCTCTCTCCCGTCATCAGCTGCTGCTGCGTCTCCAATCTCTCTCATCTCTCTTCTCTCTCTCTCTCTCTCTCGGGGGAGGGGGTGTGGCCTCTCTCTACTCTCTCTCCCTCTCGCCGTCTCTCCTCTCCCTCCTCTCCCTCTCCCTCTCCCTCTCCCTCTCCCGCTCCCTCTCCCCTCGTCTCTCTCTTCTTTTTCGTCCTCTCTCTCTTTCCTCTCTCCTCTCTCTCA
>NW_028234439.1:25094696-25102196 GCF_977035675.1 Penaeus japonicus
CCTTCTCCCTCCCTCCCAACCTCCATCCCCCCTTCCCTCCCCTCCCATCCCATCCCCTTCCCTCCTTCTCCATCCCCCTCCCCTTCCCTCCCCCTCGCCCCCTCCCCTTCCCTCCTTCTCCATCCCCCTCCCCTTCCCTCCCCCTCGCCCCCTCCCCTTCCCTCCTTCTCCCCCCTTCTCCCTCCCTAAACCCATCATTACAAAAGAGATAAAAACATTCCCCGAGACAGTAAAGTTGCGTTTTATGGAAAGATCTTCCGCTTTACTGCACAGAATTGAAAATTATGCGACGGAACAACATCTACCCTGATTAAGTCCTCCCGGCGTGCAACTTACTCGCTGTAGTCTTGGACTTGGTCCCCTCGGCTGCGGGAACTTTGGGGGAGTAAAGGGAGTCAAAGGCAGTTATATAAGGATGGACGGGAGGGGAGGGGAGGTGAGGGGGGAGGGGGTGGAAGGGGTGGGTTGAGGAGGGGGGAGGGGTGGGGGTGGAAGGGTTGAGGGGGTGGGATGGAGGGGGAAGGGTTGTGGGGGGAGGGATGGAGGGGGAAGAAAGAGTTGAGGGGTTGAAGGGGTGGGGGGATGGAGGAGGGTTGAGGAGGAAGGGTTGATGGAGGGGTGGAGGAGGAGGAGGAAGGGTTGAGGGGGGAGGGATTGAGGGGGAAGGAGGGAGGATGGGGAGGGTTAATGGTGGAGGAGGTGGAAGAGTTGAGGAGGAGAGGGTAAGGGGGTGGATGACGAGTAGGGCGAGGAGAAGAGAAGGAGAAGGGAGTAGAGAAAAGAAAAGAAGATAAAAGAAAGAAGAGGAGGAGAACAGAAGGGAAGGGATATAAGGAGACAGAGACAGTGACGGGGAGGGGGAGGGGAGGAGGAGGGGAGGGACGGTCATATGGATTTCGCAAAGGGTGGTCGAGGGGGAGGAGGAGGAGGAGGAGGAGGAGGAAGAAGAGGGAAGACTTCGTATGGGATCGGAATAGGGCTCGTAGTAGTGTGTGAAGTTGGAGGGAAGTTTAAATAGGAGATTTGATATATATATATTCTTTGGGAGAAGGAGCAGGACAGAGAGAGAGGGGGGGGGAGGAGAGAGAGAGAATGGGGGAGAGTGAGTGAGAGAGAAGGACAGAGATGGGGGGGAGGAGAGAAATAGAGAGAGAAAGAATGGGGGAGAGTGAGTGAGAGAGAGGGACATAGAGAGGGGGGAGAGAGAAAGAGAGAGGGACAGAGAGAAGGGGGGAGGATAGAAAGAGAGAGAGGGGAGAGAGAGAGAGAATGGGGGAGAGTGAATGAGAGAGATGGAGAGAGAGAAAGGGGGGGAAGAACCGACTAAAGAGGGAGAGGGAAAGGGAGGAGGCAAGAGAGAAGTGGGAGTGAAGGAGTGAGCGAAGGAAGGAGGAGAGAGGGCGTGAGGGATGATAAGGGGAAGGAGGGAAGGAGGGAAGTGAGAGGGGGAGAGGAAGTAAGGCAAGGAAAAGGGAGAGAGAGGACATGGGGAAAATGGAAGAAGAGATTGGGCATTGGGCAAGAAAAAAAGAAAGAGAGTAGGAGAGAGGGCACTAAGGATGAGGGGAGAGAGGGAGACAATGAAGGAGAGAGGGAGACAATGAAGGGAAGAAAGGGGGAGAGAGAGAATAAAGGAAGAGAGGATGAAAGAAAGGATAACCAAAGAGGGTAAGGGGAAGGAGAAGAGAGGGAGAATGCGTGATCGAAGAGAGAAAGAGTGCGTTTAAAAGAAAAGAGAGAGAGAGAGAGAGAGAGAGAGAGAGACGGAGAGAGAAATGGAAGGAGGGAGATAGAGAGAGAGAGAGAAAGAGAGGAGAGCGCGATCGAAGAGAGAGAGTGTGCTAAAAGGAGAAAACGAGAGAGAGATGGAGCGTAAGAGAAGAGAGAGGAGCTGAAAGAAAGAAAAAGAAAATCAGAAAGATCCTCGAACATAAATGAAACAGGTTTAAAACACGAATGAGAAAAAAAAATCAAAGTAAGTTTGGTAAATAGATAAATCGGTTAAATTTAAAAATAGATGGAGAAGTGACTTGATGATAAAAAAAAATCCAAAAAAGCAAAGAGAAAGGTGAAAGAGGGAAAGAAAGTAAAAATGTTATCATCTCTTATTCTATATTTTCTTATCTCCCTCCTTTATTATTTTTTTTTCTATCTTCGAGAAAAAGAATAATAACAAAACGAATCACAAAACGAAGAAAAAATCAATAAAAAAACATTAACCAACATTTTCTATCCACGATGTTTTAAACTCACCAACCGAAGAACTTTCCCTCGTTCCTTCGTTTCCTTCGTTTGTCTCTCATTCCCTTTCGCTCTCTCCTTTTTTTTTTTTTTTTTTTTTTTTTTACTTACTAAATGCTTTAAAAAAAAAAAGGCACGAAAAAAGTCCTTCGTTCTTTCGTTTCCTTCGTTTGTCTCTCATTCCCTTTCGCTCTTTTTCTTTTACTTACTAAATATTAAAAAAAAAAGGCAGAAAGAAAGAGTGGTTAAAGAAGAAGAAGAAGAAGAAGAAGAAGAAAAAAAAAAAGAAGAAGAAGAGCGGTTGCGATATGAAGACGGCGATGAAATTTGGCTCCGTTTTATCAGCAGGGAACGCCGAGACGCTACGCACCCACCAGGGGAGGGCGCTCGTGTCTCTATCAGTTTTATTCTTTTCACTCGCTTGCTCGCTCGCTCGCTCGTTTGCTCTCTCTTGTTCGCTTGCTCTGTCAGCTCGATCGCTCGCTTGCTCGCTTGCTCTCTCTTGTTCGCTCGTTCTGTCAGCTCGCTCGCTCACTCGCTCGCTCGTTCTGTTAGCTCGCTCGCTTGCTCGCTTGTTCTGACTCTCTCTCGCTCGCTCGCTCGCTCGTTCTGTCACTCTCTAGCTCGCTCGCTCGCTCTCTCTCGCGCGCTCTCGCTCGCTTGTTCTGTCGCCCTCTCGCTCTCTCGTCGTATCTCCCCCTTTCTCTCTTACTCTTTATTTTTCTCTTTCTCTCTCTCTATCTCTCTCTATCTATCTATCTATCTATTTATATATCTATCTATCTCTCTATCTGTCTGTCTGTCTATAAATTTGTCTATCTATTTTTTAACTATATCTCTATCTCTCCCTTCCTCTATTCCTCCTTTACAGATAAAATTATAAGCTTAACGGAAACATAAGAGAGAGAAAGAGAGAGAGAGAGAGAGAGAGAGAGAGAGAGAGAGAGAGAGAGAGAGAGAGACTGCTAAACAGACAGAGACAGACAGACGGAGACAGACAGAGAGACCGAGACAGACAGACAGAGGCAGACAGATATACAGAGACACACAGACAGAGAGAGACAGAGGCAGAGAAACAATGAGAGAAAGAGAGAGAAAAACAGACACATACGGACACAGGCAGACAGACAAAATATATACTGTAGCAAAACGACAAAAGAGCTGAAACAAGTCAACCAGTATGTTGGAACACAAATCTCTCTCTCTCTCTCCCCCTCTCTCTCTCTCTCTCTCTCTCTCTCTCTCTATCTATCTATCTATCTATCTATCTATCTATCTATCTCTATCTCTCTTTCTCTCTCTCTCTCTCTCTCTCAAAAACCGGAAAATATCGAAAGAAAAAACATTAATAAAGGTTTGGAGAGAGACAGGGGGGGAAGAGAGAAAAAGAAAGAAAGACAAAAATAAAAATCGATGGGAGGGAGGAGAGAGGGGGAGGAGGGGAGAAGAAGGGGAGGGGGGAGGGGGAGGAGGGGAGAAGAGAGGGAGGAGAGAGGGGGAGGGGAGGAGGGGAGAAGAAGGGGAGGGGAGAGGGGGGAGGGGGAGGAGGGGAGAAGAGACGGAGGAGGGGGGAGGGGGAGGAAGGGGTGGAAGGGGGGAGTCAGGGACAGGCCTAAACGCGTTGCAGATGGTAGCGTTGCCGATGCGTTAGTTTTCATTTTAGGGGCGTGTTTTTTATGATTTAAAATAAAGGAAAAAGAAAAGAAAAGAAAAAGACATTCATTTCAAGGGGAGGGGGGATAGGCTGGGGAGAGAGGGGGGGGGTGAAGTGAGGTGGTGGCAGAAGGCATATGTAGATTAGATAATATGATACGTAAGGAAGTTTAGAAGTTAAAAAAAAGAAGTTAACTGTACAGACAATTTTCTGCTATTCCTTATACTAAGAAACTGACAATCAAGAAAATAAAGTGATAATTAGAAGGCAGAAAAAATAAGATTAGTACCTTCCAAGGAACAAAGACTAACTAAATAAGGAAGAGAGAGAGAAAGAAGTAAAAGCTTTAATAAATGGTTAAAAATAAGAAAAAATAAATAAAATCTTCCACATCAACTTTTACTTGATGAGCGAAAGAGAGAAGTAAAATAAATAGATAAAGTACAAGGGGTGAAAGAGAGAGAAGGAGGAGCCTAATGGAGATTCAATTAAATCAGTCATTACAAGAAATATTAAAGAACATTACGATAATGAATACACGGTTTGTTGTTTGTTTGTTTGTTTGTTTGTTGTATGTTGCTGTGAATGTATATAGTGTTTTATATGTGTGTTTTAGAGGTGAGGGAAGTAGCAAGGAAGATTTGTATCTATTTTTATCTATCTATGATTTTTATGTAAGATTTTTATTTATGAGAAATAAAAATATTTATGTATATGGAGTTCTTTTCTATTCTCCCTTTCTCTTTTCTCTCTTCACTTTCCTTTTTTTTTTCTTCTTCTTCTTTTTCGATTATTTTTTTCTTCTTTTTCTTACTCCCTCTCTCACTCGCTTCACCTTCTCTCCCCCCCCCTCCTCTACCCCTCTCCTCCTATCATTCCTCTCTCTACCTCTCTACTAGAGAAATAAAAAACTATAAAAAAAAAATAAAAGTATAAACTCTCCTAAAACTAAAAGAGGAAGAAGGAGGAATCGCTCTAACGACATAACCAGTCTAAAACAAAAAAAACGTCTATCGTTAACTAAGAGAGAAACTCAATAATAAAAACTTGACAAAGATGATGAAACACTCTCAAATAAAAACAAACATACAAAAAATACACCATAGCTACACACCCTCCACCTGCGCCAGCACACCAGCACTCCGGCTCAAACACCCTGCCCCCGCGCCCCTTGCCCCACCACTCCACCCTACCAGGCGGAAATCACACGCAGCGCGGGCCCCTTACTCACCGACTCCTCTCCCCCCCCCTCTCTCTCTCTCTCTCCTACACTCTCTCTCTCTCTCTCTCTCTCTCTCTCTCCCCCACACTTTCCTCCTCCTCTTCTCCCCCCCTCTCTCTCTCTCTCTCTCTCTCTCTCTCTCTCACTCTCTCTCTCTCTCTCACTCTCTCTCATCTCCTCCCCGGCCCTCCCCGCCCCCCCCCCCATCGCCGCCCACCCCCCTTCGCCCACCGCGCCCCGTGGGGGCTCCGGGCCCCCCCCCCCCCGCCTCCCCCACTTCACCCCCCCCCCCACCCCCCCCCCCCCCACTTCCCACCCCTCTCCGGTGGTTGGGGGGGGGCCAGGGGGTACCCTCCCTACAGGTCTTCTCTCCTCTCTCCACTAACGAGGTAGAGATCGCCACTCTCTCTTTTCTCTCTCTCTCTCCCTCTCTCATTCCCCCCCCCATACAAACTCTTTTTCCCCCCCCCCATTTTTCCCCCCCCTCAATTTAAAAAAAAACCCCCCCCCTCCTAACTCTTTCCAAAATAACGAAAAAAAATCCCTAATCACCCTTTACTATTAAAATTTACAAATTACTCTCTTCACCATACATTTTCAAACTTTACCCCACAATCCCTTTTTAAACAACTTCAAAAAAAACAAATATCCTTAAAATCCTCACACCCATATCTCTCTCTCTCTCTCTCTCTCTCTCTCTCTCTCTCTCTCTCTCTCTCTCTCCCTCTCTCTCTCTCTCTCCCTCTCTCTCTCTGACAGGTGATGACGCCCTTCCGATGACGACACAGGGGCGTTCTGGGGACCTGTACTGACAGAAGGTTGAAGAAAAACAGATGGAAGGAGGTTGTGTGATATCGTAAATTTTTGCCATTTTCTTTTCTTAAATTTTGAAGTCTACTCTTTTTCAGACGAAGAGTAAATACATAAGGGGGATGGTGATAAATAAGGGCTAAAAAACAGAGAGAGAAGAATGCAGAAATGCGAAGAAATAAGGAAGTATTGTGCATTATATGCCGACCACTAATTACGATTGTCAGAACCGAAGGTGAAAGAAGTTATTATCACAAATATACTATGCTTATAACTACAGTATTTTATTACTTCATTTAACTCACAAATATGTGCATGAAAATCCTACAGCAAATCGTAGTGTTTTTTGCATGAGAAACCCAAGTATCTCAGAGTCTGCATGTTTAATTAAATAAATGACTGAGAGAGTAAATGAGTGAGCAATTTTTGAAGAAGAAAAAATATATCATAAACACGAAAGATCAGCATCCATACAACTGCTACTAAAATGACAAAAATGACAGTAATACAAGGTTAAGGAAAACTACCATATTCACCTCAACACAGAAACGAAATGCGAAATGTTATTTGCATTGGTGAAACGATGACATGATAGTCTGTTGCACATCAATGGATATCCCTGCAATAGCAACACGGCCTAGCAAGGTTTTTTTCCCCGGATCAGAATTTCTCTTATAATTTCCTATTCAAAATACGGATTCCCTTATCCACAATTGTGACAAATAACCTCTAAGAAAAACATGATTATACACGAAAATCACCTGGATATCCTTTAATAATAAGATAATCAACAATAATAAGAAAATAAGAAAATCAACATTAACACGAAATTAATCACTATATAATAATCTTCATTAACTATAATTATTGGAGCAAAAAGGACACTTCTAAACACAAACAAAGACCATCAGTTTTACATACTAACTTACTATAGTATCCGTTGGAATGCACCAATCTATAGAAAACGGTATCCATGTAACCACAGCCTGTCAAAACATGTGCCAGAATAAGAATAATTATGTAGATTTTACATATAAACTTACTATGGAATCCGTTGGAATATAACAATTTATTTAAAAAAAGGTATTTATGTACCCCGTCAAAACATCTTTGTATTGTAATGAGAGTAATTACTTAGATTTTACGTACTAACGTACTATGCTATCTTTCAGAACGCAGCAATTTATATATAGAAAAAATGACATTAATGCACATCATTAGCCCGGGCGAAGGAAAGCCTTCGCAAATCTCTCTGAACTGAACTGAAATGCACATCAAACCCGTCAGATCTTGCATCTTTATGCAAGAATAAGAACGGAAAATACAGCTGTGGATGCAAGTGTCATAGAGAATTCATTCTAAAAAAAGAAAAAAAAAAGAAAAAAGAAAAGAAAAAAAAAATCGTATAAAAAGTAAACACACGTGTCACCCTGGAGCTTAGTGACGTCACCTTATCTCTCCTAGTCACGCCCACGCTCCCTGATCAATGGGTGCAATGGATGAGGCTACCGGATGACTCTGAGGATACCTGCATCCGCCCAGATCTCTAATTAGACTCTGTAGATCGGGATGC
>NW_028234439.1:25109701-25114701 GCF_977035675.1 Penaeus japonicus
TTTCCTTTCCTGAGTCAAAAACATGTTTTCTTTCCTGAGTCAAAAACATGTTTTCTTTCCTGAGTCAAAAACATGTTTTCTTTCCTGAGTCAAAAACATGTTTTCTTTCCTGAGTCAAAAACATGTTTTCTTTCCTGAGTCAAAAACATGTTTTCTTTCCTGAGTCAAAAAATATTTTCTTTCCTGAGTCAAAAAATGTTTTCTTTCCTGAGTCAAAAACATGTTTTCTTTCCTGAGTCAAAACATATTTTCTTTCCTGAGTCCAACACATGTTTTCTTTCCTGAGTCAAAAACATGCTTTCTTGAATGAGTCAAAAACATTTTTAATTTTTCCAGAGTCAAACACATTTCTTTGGAATGACATTCCTTGTGCATGAGGCGTCACCCTAACCATGATTTCATATCCTTTGTCTTTAAATGTGAAACGGGATTTTGACGATCGTCTGTTTGTGAAAAGAAAGATAGATTATGTGTAGGATAGGAGGGTATGGTATCTTTCTTCCTTCTCTCTCTCTTTTTCTTTCTTCTGTTTCTCTATTCTTCTCTACCATTCTTCCTTTTCTTCACACACTCACTCAATTACCCTCCCCCCCTACACACACACACACACACACACACACACACACACACACACACACACACACATATATATATATATATATATATATATATATATATATATATATATATATATATATATATAATTACACACACACACACACACACACACACACACACACACACATATATATACACATATACACATACACACACACATAAACATACACACATTCACCCATTCACATCCTCAACCACCCTTTCTCTCCCCCATCTTCGCTTCCCAGTCCACTTTCTCGTCCATTCCTCCCTCTCTCCGTCTCTCTCCTCCCTCCTCTCTTCTCCCCAATCTCATTTTTAATGCATGACGCCATCCCTCATCTCAAGATTGCCCCCCCTCCCCTCCTCTCCCCTCCCCTCCCCCTCACCCCGCCCCAAAATGATACTTTGAAAAGTTTAAAGGTTTCCGATAACTTTTAACATAAATTGTGAGAAGCTAATATTTTGCAGAATGATGTGTGTGTATTTCTTTTAGCAGTTTCTTTGCATTATCATTATTATTATTATCATTATTATTATTATTATCATTATTATTAGTAATTATTACTTTTATTATTATTATTATTATTATCATTATTATTATTAATCATTGTTATTATCATTATTATTATTATTATTATTATTATTATTATTATTATTATTATTATTATTATTATGATCATTATTATTATTAATCATTGTTATTATTATCATTATTATTATTATTATCATTATTATCATCATTATCATTATTATCATTATCATTAGTAATTATTACTTTTATTATTATTATCATCATTATTATAATTATTGTTATTATTATCATTATTATCATTATTGCTATTATCATTATTATTATTATTATCATCATCATTATTATTATTATTATTATTATTACTATTATTATTATTATCATTATCATTATTATTATTATCATTATTATTATTATTATTATTGCTGTTGTTGTTGCTTTTGCTATGATCGTTATCATTATTCTTAGTATTAGCAATATGATTATTCTTGCTTTTATTGAATTTTCATTATTTCTTTTATTGTTTTATAATTTTTTGTCATTATCATAATTGTTGTCTTTTATCATCATTATCCTTATTATTATTGTCATCATCATCATTATCATTACTATCATGACATTATTATTATCATTTTTATCATTATTGTCATAATCATTATTATTATCATCATTATCATTATTACTATTATTAGGATAATCATTATCACTGTTATTATGGTAATAACAATTATCATTCAACAAATATTAACAACAATTATTCTAATTTTCAGGCTTATGGAAATTTTTATCATTATTTCTTTTTCAACTCCTGTATTTCTTTTATTTTTAGTTTATACGGAAGTTCGAATGAAGGCTATTTCAGGTCAATAGTTGTTGCATGATTTATGATTTAATATGATAATTACGATAATCATAATTATCACTCCGCAAATTGATAAAGAGAAGAATAAAAAAAAGAAATCTTTAATAATTTTCCTATCGCTTGAGGTCAGCCACCACTTGACCTGACCTTGAACCGACTATCAATCAATACTATATCAAAAGACTCTATCTCTATCATCTATCTTATATCTCTATTCCCCTCAATGTAAAAAAAAAAAAAAAAAACAAACAAACATAAATTAATTGTTATTTCACCATCCTCGCAAAATGTTCACCTGTGTTCTCTCTCTCTCTTTACGTCCGTCCTCTGCATTAGTTATAACTCTGCGCTAAGCTCCGTTAACTTATGCTTGCAGGCAATATTTGTGGCAAGGCTGGCTAGCTAGTGCCCGTCCTTGCAATGCAGGCCAGTTGAAATTAGCTAAATGTTTGGGAACTATGAAACTCTAGAATGAGGTGTGGGTGTTAACATGTTAGGCCGATGGTGAAAATATGGATGTATTTTAGCTAATTAAATGTTTTCTAACTATGAAACTCTAGGATGAGGTGTGGGTGTTAACATGTTAGGCCAATGGTGAAAATAAGGATGTATTTTTAGCTAATTCGTTCGTTTGTGTTATAGTTATGTTTGAAGGTTAAGATTAGTGTGTTTTTGGAATCGTTATTCGTTAGGATCTTTTGCATTGAGTGAATGATTTAGGTGTTTTTTTCAGTGTTTATGTATGTAGGAATACACACACACACACACACACACACACACACACACACACACACATATACATATATATATATATATATATATATATATATATATATATATATAAATATACACACACATATATTAAATATACATGTGTGTGTGTGTGTGTGTGCATGTGCGTGTGTATGCGTATCTGTACATATATATATACATATATATATACGTACCTCCTATACCATACCAAACCCAAGAAACCAAAACCAAAACAAGAGGCGACGAAATGACAACACGACACAAAGTACAAACTCACTGCAATTTTTACACGATTTTTTTTTTTTTTTTTTTTTTTACGAATTTACGACAAACTCGAACTCGCAACGAATGCAGAGACGACGAATATAGTGCAATAAAATTATCTCCCGGCTCGGGCTATGAAGTGAGGCTGTTTTGCTTAATGGCTCAACATGACTATGATGTTGATGGAGTGAAAAAAAAAAAATTGTTGGAAAAAGGAATGGAATGCAAATTGAGTGCCATAAACGGAATTTACGAATATATGTGTGTGTGTGTGGTATGCACGTATATGTGTGTGTGTGTGTGTGTGTTTGTGTGTGTGTGTGTCTTTATGTGTGTGTCTTTGTGTGTGTGTATTTGTGTGTGAATTTGTGTGTGTGCGTGTGTCTTTGTGTGTGTGTATTTGTGTGTGTGTGTTTGTGTGTGTGTATTTGTGTGTGTGTTTGTGTGTGTGTGTGTCTTTGTGTGTGTGTGCGTATTTGTATGTGTATTTGTGTGCGTGTGTCTTTGTGTGTATGTGTATTTGTGAGTGTGTGTGTGTTTCTGTGTGTGTGTCTGTGAGTCCGTATTTGTGCGCGTATGTCTTTGTGTGTATTTGTGTGTGTGTATTTGTTTGTGTGTGCCTTTGTCTGTGTATGTGTATTTGTGTGCGTGTGTCCTTGTGTGTTTGTGTAGTTTTGCGTGTGTGTTTTTGTGTTTATGATTATTATGCTTGTTTATCTGTGTGTGTGTGTATCTGTGTATTCGTTGTGTGTACCTGTGTATGTGTGTTTATATATATGTATGATGCACATGTGTCTGTGCATTTGTATCTCTATAAAGACAAATATCCTTGTATTCATACCTATCAATGGCTATATCTTCCTACATAAATGCAACCATAAAATTACTATTTCAATATCCAATTATTTATACAATTATACAAATTTATATACAATATATAACCAATATACAATTTTATATACAATATGTAATCAATATACAATTTTATATACAATATATAACCAATATACAATTTCATATAATCCTTTTTCCAAACCCTCACCCCCTACACACACACAACAAAAAGAAACCTAGAACAGCAGAATCTTTTGTACCCTGACAGCCACAGCACCACAATTCCTATTCCCATTGCTAGTCCAGGAAACTAGTCTCATGATTTTGATATAACTTACTATTACGTACTGTATGTTACCGTTTATATGCAGTGCTAGTACGCTGTGCTATTTTGCCCTTGCTGTTTATATAATGTGAGGTGTAACTTCACTTTTAAAATACAAGGAAGGTGTAATTGAGTTTTGCAATGTAATTTGAGGAAAGTGGACTAAAATGTCCCTCACCCCCCCCCCCAAAAAAAAAAAAAGTAAAAAGAGAAAAGAGAAAAAAGGGGGTTGTTTTCATATGTTCTTTATTCGTCTCTTTTCGTATCCGTTTTTTTTTGTTAAATAATTCACTTATCTTAACGATTAACTTTAAATGAAAAAAAATATGTATAAAAAACAAAAAAAAACAAACAAGAAATGAAAGAAATGGAAAAAAAAGAAAAGAGATGTGACAATAGCAAATATTATTGAATAATGATAATTATAAATGATAATGAAACAAAATATTATGATAGGGATTCAGGAAACATTTTCGAAGCGAGGAGGAAGAGGAAGAGGATGATGATGAGGTGGAAGAGGAGGAGGAGAAGGAGGAGGAGGAGAAGGAGGAGGAGGAGGAGGAGGTGGAGGAGGCGGAAGAGGAGGAGGAGAAGGAGGAGGAGGAGGAGGAGGAAGAGGAAGAGGAAGAGGAGGAGGAGGAGGAGGAAGAGAAGAAGAAGAAGAAGAAGAAGAAGAAAGAGGAGGAGGAGGAGGAGGACGAGTAGGACGAGTAGGAGGAAGAGGAATAAGAAAAAGAAGAAGAAGGAGGAGGAGAAGAAGGCGGAGGAGGAGGGGGGGGGGCAATATAATCACAACCCTCCACAAAATAATAATTATTTTTTTCTAATAAGCC
>NW_028234439.1:25119701-25129701 GCF_977035675.1 Penaeus japonicus
CCACTCATAATCCACTTCAATGGGATTTTCTGCATTGACATCCACTCATAATCCACTTCAATGGGATTTTCTGCATTGACATCCACTCATAATCCACTTCTACGGGATTTTCTGCATTGACATCCACTCATAATCCACTTCAATGGGATTTTCTGCATTGACATCCACTCATAATCCACTTCAATGGGATTTTCTGCATTGACATCCACTCATAATCCACTTTTGCGGGATTTTCTGTATTGAAATCCACTCATAATCCACTTCAATGGGATTTTCTGCATTGACATCCACTCATAATCCACTTTTGCGGGATTTTCTGTATTGAAATCCACTCATAATCCACTTCTACTGGATTTTCTGCATGGAAATCCACTCATAATCCACTTTTGCGGGATTTTCTGTATTGAAATCCACTCATAATCCACTTCAATGGGATTTTCTGCATTGAAATCCACTCATAATCCACTTTTGCGGGATTTTCTGTATTGAAATCCACTCATAATCCACTTCTACTGGATTTTCTGCATGGAAATCCACTCATAATCCACTTCTACGGGATTTTCTCCTTTGAAATCCACTCATAATCCACTTCTAAGGGATTTTCTGCATTGAAATCCTCTCATAATCCACTTCTACGGGATTTTCTGCATTGACATCCACTCATAATCCACTTCTACGGAATTTTTTCCATTGAAATCCACTCATAATCCACTTCTACAGGATTTTCTGCATTGACATCCACTCCTCATCCATTCCTACGTAATTGATGTTTTTTCCCCCCAATTAGTTTGATTTTCTCCCCTCCTATCGTAAGTTCATGTTTTCTCTTCGTTTTCCTTACTGATATTATCTCTCTCGCGTTTATTCGCTGTTGCTTTCCACTCACTACGGTGGACTATCTTGCAGGGATTTCTGTTGCACTACATTGCATCACCTGGATAGACAACCTATTCTGTCTCTTCAGTATTTCTTATACACTTATCCATATCTATTAAGAAAGGAAGAAGTAAACATATATAACAATTTTCTCCCCTTTTCACTTCTCTGTTGTACTCTATATCCACACTCTTGATAACCTGACAAAAAACTGTCGTAATGCCCATCTTCAAGAATCTTCTAGAGTACATTTCTATCTCTTGATATCTCTTCACGTCGCAATAAAGTCGCTGGTGCATATCCTGCATCTCAAACCGTGCTATCAATTGCTCAACTTCTCTTATTGTGTTCTGGCTCCTTTCTCGTCGACGTCAAAACATGTTGAGACACGTTCCTGGTTTTAAGTTGCGTTGCATTGCCGTTTAAATGGACTTATCGTTTTTTTCCATCCTCATTATTTCTCTTGGCGTTTCTCCGAAGTTTTTGTTTTTTTTTCAACTTTTTTTCTCTTTTTTTTCACCCCGCAGAATTTGATGTTTATTTTTCCATCCTTATTATTTCTCTTGGCGTTTCTCCGAAGTTCTTTTTTTCTTTTTTCTTCAACTTTTTCTCTTTTTTTTTTTTTTTTGCTCCGTAGAAATTGATTCATTGGTTTGTATCCTATTCTCTCTTCCGGCATGTTGTACAACTTACGAAAGTAAACCCAACCTGTATTTGCAATTTTCTTCTTGCTAGATGAACAGATCTCCCTTTCTATAACCCACAGCGCAGGATGATGTCTGAATTAAGCCTTTTTTTTTAATTTTATTATTATTATTATTATTATTATTATTATTATCATCATTATTATTATTATTTTTTTTTTTAGCTCATAACAGTCTCGTGCAAAAGCTTTCTGTTTCCTGCAAGATGCTGCACCTGTTTCTCCGCAAACCTTCAGTAGGCATAGTAGTCTCTGGCTCTCCGTTTCACGCCCTCCGCCTCCTTTTACATTTACATAAACGTCTTTATCTTCTTCCACTTCTTCGGGTCTCTCTCCATCTCCCGAAAAGTTTAATGTCATCTCAGTCAGCCGTCTGTTGCATCATTTCAACAAGTTGTGCACTTTTTCTTCTTCAAACCAAATGTTATCTGTTTACCTCTCTCGCCATCTGCTATACTGTTGGGTTCTGTTGGTTCTCCAGACGGAAACAGCTGATCCTTTTGTTATATTAGATTTGATTATTATGACCCTGTCGTCTTGTGGTATCGCCTTGGTATTAAGAAAAAATGAAATAGAAATAGAAATAAATGAAAATAGATGAAGATGAATATAGGTTTGTGTTCGATATGTATTTTTTTTTCACGGATAAGTCATCTCTTTGTTCTATTTCTTTGTGTCTATAATAGGTCTAGAAATAATTAGTCTTTCTCATATCCTATGTGTTCTATTTCCAATAGTTTATACTTCTATTATGTTTCACATATCCTTTATGTCACAACCCACATGACATATAACTAGTATTTTCCCTTTATATTCAACAATTTCCGAAACTGTACCTCTCTCTCTCTCTCTCTCTCTCTCTCTCTCTCTCTCTCTCTCTCTCTCTCTCTCTCTCTCTCTCTCTCTATATATATATATATATATATATATATATATATATATATAAATCTCTAACATATGTCTCCCTTGATATGGTACGTAGAACAGTATCAAAACATCTACCACATTCCAATTTGAAAAAAAAAAAAAAAAAAAAAAAAATCCTCTCGCTCATACATCCCACTTCATCAGCTCCTACAGAACACGCCACCTGTGTGGACAGTTATACATATTGTAGAATCCTTCCCATGTAATATTCACCATCTGATTCTCACTCTTGTTCTACCTAACCCCCCCCCCTCCCCAGCCGATGGAGTCATCTCTCCTGCATGACTACATGTTCAGTGTTGCAATATTGAAGCGAGATATGTTTTCCTTTGAACTTTTCTTGTGGGTTTCCGGTCGTCAACGGAAAGGTTTGGTTGATTTCTCTTCCTGTTTGTAATTTCTTGAGTAGGATTTCGGGGTTGTAGTGACGAAATTGGTCAATTGAGAATGGGGGAAGTATCCACGAAGTGTGTTTCCCATTTGTTGATTAATAGGGTTTAATCCAAGCTGGATCTTTTTTATGAATTGATTATATCTCGCATTCCTATTTAAATGATAGTGATAATTACGAAACTATATTCAAATTAGCAGAACTATATCCTCGGAAATGCAACACCTCAAAGGTATAAATCCTCTTTAACATCATACATAATTATCCACATATCCTGGTTTATTCATATCGTTAATCCCGTCTGGTCTAGCAATCTATTTCTCTACAAATCCTGCACAGTCTTCACTCTGTCGTAATTAGCTGTTACACCTATTTTATTCTTAAAATTAGCATATATGTTAGATACTATGTAAAGTATTCTACGTGACATAACTCCGACTCTTCATAATAAAAATTTACATCTTGCAAAAAGAGGTTTATCAAACTTAAATAAGATAAACACTCAATTATATACCCTATATGCATGAATAATACATAAATTCCATAGATATATGCAAATAATTTGAATACAAACAAATAAACAAGGATTTTCCATATCTAGAATGATATGATATTTATGTGTCTTACGTTTAAAAAACAAAAATTAATGATAATAAAAATTGATCACGTCAAAAGAACTGTATTTCAACCAACAGACTAGAATGTTTTATTTCCCCATCACTTTTATTATTATGTCACACCTTTCGATACAACAGGTTTTGTATGCAAAGTATTTCTTTTAATTGTACATACCTATTTAATTACAATATTATTTCGATGCCTTCAATAAGTCGCTGTTTACTATGCCCCCTCCCCCAACTGGTACCCACAATTCCCAGATACCCCAGATCTTTTTTCTTCAACTTTTTCTCTTTTTTTTTTTTTTTTGCTTCGTAGAGATTGATTCATTGGTTTGTATCCTATTCTCTCTCCCGGCATGTTGTGCAACTCGCTAAAGCAAACCCTCCCCGTATTTGCAATTGCTTCTGGCTAGATGAACAGATATCCCCTTTCTATAAGCCACAGCACAGGACGATATCTGAATTTAGCTTTTTTATTATTTATTTATTTATTATTATTATTATTATTATTATTATCATTATTATTATTATTATTTTTTTTTTTAGCTCATAGCAATCTCGTGCGATAGCTCTCTGTTTCCTGTCGGATGCTACACCTGTTCCTCCGCAAACCCACGTTAGGCATCGTCTCTGGCTCTCCGTTTCACACCCTCCGCCTCCGTTTACATTTGCATAGACGTCTCTATCTTCCAGTTCTTCGGGTCTTTCTCCATCTCCCGAAAAGTTTAATGTCATCTCAGGCATCGTCTGTTGCATCATTTCAACAAGTTGTGCACTTTTTCTTCTTCAAATCAAATGTTATCTGTTTACCTATCTCGCCAACCGCTATGCTGTTGGGTTCTGTTGGTTATCCGGACGGAAACAGCTGATCTTTTTGTTATATTAGATTTGATTATTATGACCCTGTTGTCTAGTGGTATCGCCTTGGTATTAAGAAAAAATGAAATAGAAATAGAAATAAATTAAAATAAATTAAGATGAATATAGGTTTGTGTTCGTTTTGTATTTTTTTTTTCACGGATAAGTCATCTCTTTGTTCTATTTCTTTGTGTCTATAATAGGTCTAGAAATAATTAGTCTTTCTCATATCCTATGTGTTCTATTTCCAATAGTTTATACTTCTATTATGTTTCACATATCCTTTATGTCACAACCCACATGACATATAACTAGTATTTTCCCTTTATATTCAACAATTTCCGAAACTGTACCTCTCTCTCTCTCTCTCTCTCTCTCTCTCTCTCTCTCTCTCTCTCTCTCTCTCTCTCTCTCTCTCTCTCTCTCTCTCTATATATATATATATATATATATATATATATATATATATATATATAAATCTCTAACATGAGTCTCCCTTGATATGGTACATAGAACAGTATCAAAACATCTACCACATTCCAATTTGATAAAAAAAAAAAAAAACACGATCCTCTCGCTTAATACATCCCACTTCATCAGCTCCTACAGAACACGCCACCTGTGTGGACAGTTATACATATTGTAGAATCCTTCCCATGCAATATTCACCATCTGATTCTCACTCTTGTTCTACCTACCCCCCCCCCCCCAGCCGATGGAGTCATCTCTCCTGCATGACTACATGTTCAGTGTTGCAATATTGAAGCGAGATATGCTTTCCTTTGAACTTTTCTTGTGGGTTTCCGGTCGTCAACGGAAAGGTTTGGTTGATTTCTCTTCCTGTTTGTAATTTCTTGAGTAGGATTTCGGGGTTGTAGTGACGAAATTGGTCAATTGAGAATGGGGGAAGTATCCACGAAGTGTGTTTCCCATTTGTTGATTAATAGGGTTTAATCCAAGCTGGATCTTTTTTATGAATTGATTATATCTCGCATTCCTATTTAAATGATAGTGATAATTACGAAACTATATTCAAATTAGCAGAACTATATCCTCGGAAATGCAACACCTCAAAGGTATAAATCCTCTTTAACATCATACATAATTATCCACATATCCTGGTTTATTCATATCGTTAATCCCGTCTGGTCTAGCAATCTATTTCTCTACAAATCCTGCACAGTCTTCACTCTGTCGTAATTAGCTGTTACACCTATTTTATTCTTAAAATTAGCATATATGTTAGATACTATGTAAAGTATTCTACGTGACATAACTCCGACTCTTCATAATAAAAATTTACATCTTGCAAAAAGAGGTTTATCAAACTTAAATAAGATAAACACTCAATTATATACCCTATATGCATGAATAATACATAAATTCCATAGATATATGCAAATAATTTGAATACAAACAAATAAACAAGGATTTTCCATATCTAGAATGATATGATATTTATGTGTCTTACGTTTAAAAAACAAAAATTAATGATAATAAAAATTGATCACGTCAAAAGAACTGTATTTCAACCAACAGACTAGAATGTTTTATTTCCCCATCACTTTTATTATTATGTCACACCTTTCGATACAACAGGTTTTGTATGCAAAGTATTTCTTTTAATTGTACATACCTATTTAATTACAATATTATTTCGATGCCTTCAATAAGTCGCTGTTTACTATGCCCCCTCCCCCAACTGGTACCCACAATTCCCAGATACCCCCCCAAAAAAACAAACAAACAAACAAACAAAAAACAAACAAACAAACAAAAAAAAAATACAATACAAATCATTCCAGACACATCTTCAAAATTCCATTTCTAGAGACAAAGTTTCTGAAAGTCAATGATAATCACCTCTTTGTGTACAATCTACTATACAATTCGACCGTGTCATGTCACTCAACAAAACAGCAGTTACCGCTTTACCATACCATACCTAGTCCCTATTAAGACTACCAATTTCCTCACAAAGGTCAAAGAGTTTCCTAACATGTTCCAGACAGGTTTTCTGATTGTAGTAAGTCACTATACTTCGCCAAAGTTTACATAGGTTGTCATGGTGGCGTGTGGGTTATGACTGTATCATCAATAATCATTCTAACCATTTCTGTATTTTGTCCATTTTTAACTCAAGAAATTGTAATAACAACGATAATGATTATGATGATCGTAAAAATGATAATGATAATCACATAGGAAATGATATCTATGATGGTGTTAGTAGTGATGATAATGACATTATTACTAATATTGATAGTGATGATAATCATAGGAATTTTTTTAAACATAATAACAGTAGTGATAAAAATTAAAATGATGTTACTAATGACAGCAATGATGATGATAATGATAATAATGATGATAATGATAATGATGATATTAATAGTAATAGTAATTATTACGATAATAATAGTAATGGCAATAATAATGATGATAATTAAATAACAATTATAATAACATAAATGATATTGATAATAATCATGATTATAATATTTATAATGATAATAATGATATTGATAATATTGATAATGATAATATCAATAATGATAATAATGATAATGATAAGAACATGAATAATAAGAAAGATAATGACGATTTTGACAATGACAATATGATGACAGATGGGTCATAATTCCATATTTATCTTTCTATATCAACTCTCTCTTAAAAAATATATATATAATAATAATAATAAATAAATAAAACCTGTAACAATGAATAAAGTCCTATAAAAACAAAACAATAAAACATCATATGCTTCATTTTATCCAAAGATCATATTTCCCCTTTTATTAAAACAGGAAAGGAAACCAAACACTAACACATTCAAATTCATCATAGAATGTGATGTTTTATTTTTACATGCATGCTATCTCTTACTCTGAATAATTCATGCACTAACTGATACACGTGTGTTTTTACTGACCGTCATGCATGCACAAGACATGAATATGTGTAAATATAGTCACTTCGATAAGGATGGAAGGGAGAAGGAAGGAAGGAAGGAAGGAGAAATAGGAGAGGGAGAGGGAGAAGGAGAGGGAGAAGGAAGGAAGGAGGGAGAAATAGGAGAGGGAGAGGGAGAAGGAAGGAAGGAAGGAGAAATAGGAGAGGGAGAGGGAGAAGGAGAGGGAGAAGGAAGGAAGGAAGGAGAAATAGGAGAGGGAGAGGGAGAAGGAGAGGGAGAAGGAAGGAAGGAAGGAGAAATAGGAGAGGGAGAGGGAGAAGGAAGGAAGGAAGGAGAAATAGGAGAGGGAGAGGGAGAAGGAGAGGGAGAAGGAAGGAAGGAAGGAGAAATAGGAGAGGGAGGGGGGAGGAATAAGGTAGGAGGGGAGGGAGAGAGAGTGAGCGAAAGAGAGAAAGGGGTAGGGGCAAAGAGATGGAGAAGGGGGGGAGTGCGAGTGGGGAATGGGAGAGAGAGAGGGAGAGGGAGAGGGAGAACGAGAGGGAGATGGAGAGGGAGAGGGAGAGGGAGAGGGAGAGGTATAGGGAGAAGGAGAGGGAGAGGGAGAGGGAGAGGGAGAGGGAGGGGGAGAGGGAGAGGGAGAGGAAGAGGAAGTGTGAGAATGAGGGATAAGAGAGAGAGAGGAAAGGAGGAAAAAAAAAAAAAGACAAACTAAAACTTACCTAAAAAGAAGGCTAAAGAAAGGCAAAAAGAAGAAGAAGAAGAAGAAGAAAAAAACAACAAAAAAACAGAAGAACAAAGAAAATTTAAGAAATAACGTAAATACAAGACAATATAAATCATATAAACCCATTTGTTTAGTCACTGATTATACAACATAATTCACACATATGTTCTCTCTCTAAAAGAAAGAAAGAAAGAAAGAAAGTAGATAAAGGGAGATAGATAAAACCAAAACGTTCTTAAGGAAGGATGTGATCTATACAAACCAGTGATCAACAATGAAAAAATTATACTAATAAGGAAATAAACTAAAATAAAAGAAAAAAGAAAGAAGAAAAATCGAAGGAAAAAAAAAGAAAAATCGAAGGAAAAGAAGAAATCGAAGGAAAAAAATCGAAGGAAAAAAAAGAGAAAAATCGAAGACAAAAGCAGAGGAAAATCAAAGGAAAAGAAGAAACTCGAAGGATAAGAAGAAGAAAAATCGAAGGAAAAAAGAAGGAAAATCGAAAGAAAAACAGAAAAAATCGTAGGAAAAGAAGATAAGAAAAATCAAAAGAAAAGAATAATAATAATCGAAGGAAAACAAAAGAAGGAAAATCGAAAGAAAAACAGAAAAAATCATAGGAAAAGAAAATAAGAAGAATCAAAAGAAAAAAAGAAGAAGAAAAATCGAAGGAAAAAAAGAAAATAAGAAAAACCAAAAGAAAAGAAAGAAAGAAAGAAAGAAAGAAAAAAAACATGCCCCATACCGGCCCTCCTTCCCGACAGATCCATCGGCGAGTCCAGAGACGTGAGGAGATTCACCATAACTCCCCCCCACGCCCCCTCACTCCCCCTCACTCCCCCCCACTCTCCCTCACTCCCCCCCACTCTCCCTCACTCCCCCCCTCACTCCCCCCCTCACTCCCCCCCACTCCCCCTCCCTCCCCCCCACTCCCCCTCACCCCCCCCTCCCCCTCACTCCCCCCCCACTCCCCCTCCCAATCTCCCCCACTCCCCCCCACTCCCCCTCCCTCCCCTCACTCCCCCCCACTCCCCCTCCCTCCCCCCCACCCCCCCCCCCCCCCTCACTCCCCCCCACTCCCCCTCACTCCCCCCCACTCCCCCTCCCTCCCCCCACTCCCCCCCCCCTCCCCCCCACTCCCCCTCCCTCCCCCCCACTCCCCCTCCCTCCCCCTCACTCCCCTCACTCCCCCCTCACTCCCCTCCCCACTCCCCCTCCCTCCCTCTCGACCCTCCTCCTCAAGACGTGGGGGAAAAAGCAGGTCACTCCCCCTTGAGACGTGGGCGTTGACCTCGCTCTACTCGGAGGAGAGGTCAGGTCAGGGGGCGTGTCTTATTGTTACCTGTTTCTCATTGGCTTCATTCTGACTATTCGTTTATTTATTGGTTATTCGTTTATTTGTTTATTTGTCGTGTGAGGAGGTAAAGGAAAGGAAGTTTTGTTGGAGAAAAGAGAGATGGGAGGATTGAGGACGAAGGGTGATAGGAGTAAATAGTGATGATTGCGATAAGATAGTAGGGAGAATAAATGTCTTTAAAAAAAAAAAGAAAAAAAAAGAAATAAATGAAAGGAGAAGAACTAAATAATTTTCGTATTTCGATCTTAATTCTGAGACATAATTATTTCATGAAGTTATGAAGTTTACTCTCCTCCCTACCTTTGTATTATTATTATTATTATCATTATTATCATTATTATTATTACTTCATAGTGACCTCTCTCGTCAGATCAAAGAAATAAAAAAAAGAACACCAGAATAAAAACAAAAAACAAAAAAAAACAAAAAAACTCTGCGTTCGGGTCAAAACGAACGTCCAAACCAAGGCACAATGACCACTATAGTGAGGTAAAAACAAACAAACTCCCTTGTCAGTTAGGAAAAAAAGAACACTTGTAACCGCTGTCCTGACCTTCCCCTCCACTCGATCAAGGTCTTGTCAGGTCAAACCGAACGCTGGAGACTTGCTGACAAAGACGAACCTTG
>NW_028234439.1:25132201-25134701 GCF_977035675.1 Penaeus japonicus
CTTCTAATCATGCAATCAAATAAAGAGGAATCAAGAGGAAAACTTATCCATATTTATCCCAAAACATCGTAATTTAGAACACCGAGAATGAGATATAAATGAAATCAAGAAAATCATGCAACATTTAAAGATAAGATTAATTTTATATAACATTTTAGTGGTATGATTCACACGATTTCTTGCAACAACATAACAATGCGATAATTCGACGTGTTATAAGATTTATCCATGAGTGACCGTGTGGTTTTGTCTTTAATCATTTAATCATTGTTGAGTTTGAGTTGTCTTATAGTCTAATGGTACATGCATGAAGTCAAGCGCGCATTTTAGCTACTCGAGCACCTTTTAAAAAAATATTAATAAATAGATAAATGAATAAATGTAGATAATAAAAAAAGAAAAAAAAGAAGAAAAAAAAACAAAAAAACAGCCTATCCTGTCTGCTTTATCGAGCCCCGAAGGCAGACCTTTTGCTCTTACCAAGTTTTACAGCAAGAGTAAATCTTAATTCTCACTACATCGTTTCCCAAGATTCTTACCAGTCGATATAATCTCTCAATAAAAGAACAAACGCAATACGAAAGCGATAACGCGATCGCTTTCAGTCACTACAGTGAATATCCTCTCAAATAAGCAAGCAAGAATGACGTAAACTAGTGTGCATTGGCGTTTGCGTCCCTCTAGCACGCAAGCAGACTCGAGTCTTTTCTTTCGTCTTCTCGCTCGGATCACAAAAAAAAAAAAAAAAAAAAAAAAAAAAAAAAAAAAAAAAAGATGCCGATGACTTGAACGCCAAACCATGTGTATATTTGTTTTTTTCTTCTTTCTTTTTTATTCTTTGTCTATGAGTGTCTTAAACCGTGTTTATTTGTTCACTTAAGCTGTTTTTATTTGTTTACCCGCTTTCGCTTCGGGTTGTCTGGGTGAAGGGATAACTAGTTTATTATTTCGGTTTATTTGGGGGTTATTTCGTTCTATTTTTTAATGCTGTTTTTTTTTATTTATTTTTATGATTTTATTTTTTTATTTTAGTGATTTGTATCTCATTTTCATCCGGGTTTAAAAAGAAAGTAATTTCCACCGTGTTACCGTGTTTTTGATATCAGGATAATTAATTACCGTATTATATTTTTGCCCTTAACAGCACGTCGATTGGAATAGTCAGCAGTTGTACTTTGCATTATACATAATACAATGGCGTTACAGCTGTTAGTGTATCATTATTCATTTTTTAAAATTCATTTATCTTGTTCATTTTTCTAATTGGGTATATAAGTCACTCTCTCTCTCTCTCTCTCTCTCTCTCTCTCTCTCTCTCTCTCTCTCTCTCTCTCTCTCTCTCTCTCTCTCTCTCTCTCTCTCTCTCTCTCTCTCTCTCTCTCTCTCTCTCTCTCTCTCTCTCTCTCTCTCTCTCTCTCTCTCTCTCTCTCTCTCCCTCTCTCTCTCTCTCTCTCTCTCTCTCTCCCTCCCTCTCTCTCTCTCTCTCTCTCTCTCTCTCTCTCCTCATATGTAAATCTTTAGTATTTCCAGTTTCATCAATAGCGCCTTGTGATATTAAGCCTCGAACGTTTTAATCGCTACCTTTCACCTATATTTCCCCCCTTTTACAATCTTTATTTTCTTACTCGTTTGCATTTGAAGAATCAATCAATTTTATCCTCTGTCTGTTGAAAGAAAACATTTCGCGTCAGCTAAGTTGGCGAACGGGAGATAAAGCATAAATAGAACGCTCATTTAATCAATTGGGATATCATGTAATGCTTCATTTATTTTTCTATCTTTAGAGATTGATATTATTTGATCTATGACAAATTCGATGCGTTTGTGATTTTCTCCCGTTCTTGAGCGTTGATGCATCTCTGTTCATTTCTTAATTTCTGTTAATATCTCTCGGCCAATTTCACGAAAATATACGAATTTCGTATTTTTTTGAAAGAAATTCTAACGAGTTTCGTAAAACTGACTGTTAGAAATTCGAATATTCTACTCTTTCAACCCGTTTTATCCACTCGCTAGTTCACTCACTCACTCACTCACTCACTCACCTCATATAATCTTACTACAAATTTATCTCGTTCGCCTCAAGCATCCCGATCTACAGAGTCTAATTAGAGATCTGGGCGGATGCAGGTATCCTCAGAGTCATCCGGTAGCCTCATCCATTGCACCCATTGATCAGGGAGCGTGGGCGTGACTAGGAGAGATTGAGTGACGTCACTAAGCTCCAGGGTGACACGTGTTTTTTTTTTTTTTTTTTTTTTTTTTTTTTTTTTTTTAATGAATTCTCTATGATACTTGCATCCACAGCTGTATATCCCGTTCTTATTCTTGCATAAAGATGCAAGATCTGACGGGTTTGAGGTGCATTAATGCCTTTTTTATATATATAGATTGCTGCGTTCTGAAAGATACCATAGTAAATTAACATGTAAAACCGAAGTAATTACCCTCATTACAGTACAAAGGTGATTTGAAGGGGTACATAAATACCTTCTTTAAT
>NW_028234439.1:25139701-25144701 GCF_977035675.1 Penaeus japonicus
TCTTTTTCTTTCTTTCAGCTCCTCTCTCTTCTCTTATGCTCCATCTCTCTCTCGTTTTCTCCTTTTAACACACTCTCTCTCTTCGATCGCGCTCTCCTCTCTTCTTCTCTCTCTCTATCTCCCTCCCTCCATTTCTCTCTCATTTTCTCCTTTTAACACACACTCTCTCTTCGATCGCGCTCTCCTCTCTTTCTCTCTCTTTCCCTTCCTCTCTCTCTCTCTCTCTCTCTCTCTCTCTCTCTCTCTCTCCCTCCCTCCCTCCATCTCTCTCTCTCTCTCTTTTCTTTTCTTTTAAACGCACTCTTTCTCTCTTTGACCACTCTCTTCTCCTTTCCCTTCCCCTCTTTGGATATCCTTTCCTTCATTCTCTCTTCCTTTATTCGCTCTCTCCCCCTTTCTTCCCTCACGCCCTCTCTCCTTCATTGTCTCCCTCTCTCCCTTCTTTCTTAATGCCCTCTCTCCTACTCTCTTTCTTTTTTTCTTGCCCAATGCCCACTCTCTTCTTCCATTTTCCCCATGTCCTCTCTCTCCCTTTTCCTTGCCTTACTTCCTCTCCCCCTCTCACTTCCCTCCTTCCCTCTTTCCCCTTATCATCCCTCACGCCCTTTCTCCTCCTTCCTTCGCTCACTCCCTCACTCCCAATTCTTTCTTGCCTCCTCCCTTTCCCTCTCCCTCTTTAGTCGGTTCTCCCCCCCCACCCTCTCTCTCCCTCTCTCTCATTCACTTTACCCCATTCTTTCTCTCTTTCTCTCCTCCCCCCTTCTCTGTCCCTCTCTCTCACTCACTCTCCCCCATTCTTTCTCTCTTTCTCTTTCTCCCCCCCCCTCTCTCTCACTCACCCCCCCCCATTCTTTCTCTCTCTCCCCCCTCTCTCTCTTTCTCTCCTTCCTCCCCCTCTCTCTGTCCCTCTCCCTCACTCACTCTCCCCCATTCTCCCTCTCTTTCTCCCCCCCATCTCTATCCCTCTCTCTCACTCACTCTCCCCCATTCTTTCTCTCTTTCTCTTTCTTCCCCCCCTCTCTCTCACTCACTCCCCCCCCATTCTTTCTCTCTCTCCCCCCTCTCTCTGTCCCTCTCCCTCACTCACTCTCCCCCATTCTCCCTCTCTTTCTCCCCCCCCCCCATCTATATCCCTCTCTCTCACTCACTCTCCCCCATTCTCTCTCTCTCTCTCTCCCTTCTCTCTCTTTCTCTCCTCCCCCCCCCCTCTCTCTGTCCCTCTCTCTCACTCACTCTCCCCCATTCTCTCTCTCTCTCTCCCTTCTCTCTCTTTCTCTCTTCCTCCCCCCTCTCTCTGTCCCTTTCTCTCACTCACTCTCCCCCATTCTTTTTCTCTCTCCCCTTTCTCTCTTTCTCCCCCCCCTCTCTCTTTTTTTATTTGTTTTTTTTTTTTTTTTTTTCTTTTTTTTTTTTTTTTCTTTTTTTTTTTTTTTTCCTCCCTTTTTTTTTTTTTTTTTTTTTTTTTTGGGCTTTTTTTTTTCTTTTTTTTTTTTCTCTTTTCTCTTTTTTTTTCTTTTTTTTCTTTTTTTTTTCTTCTTTTTTTTTTTTTTTCTTTTTTTCTCTCTTTCTTTCTTTTCTCTTTTCCCCTCTCTCTTTCTCTTTTTCTCTCTTTCTTTTTTTTTCTTTGATCCTTTCTTTTTTTTTTTTTTTTTTTTGTTTGTTTAACTTTTCTTCTTTTTTCTCTTTCCCTCTCTCTCACTCACTCTACCCCATTCTCTCTCTTTCCCCCCTCTCTCTCTTTCTCTCCTCCCCCCCTCTCTCTGTCCCTCTCCCTCACTCACTCTCCCCCATTCTCTCTCTCTCTCTCCCCTCTCTCTTTCTCTCCTCCCTCCCCCCCCCTCTCTCTCTGCCCTGCTCCTTCCCCCAAAGAATATATATATATCAAATCTCCTATTTAAACTTCCCTCCAACTTCACACACTACTACGAGCCCTATTCCGATCCCATACGAAGTCTTCCCTCTTCTTCTTCCTCCTCCTCCTCCTCCTCCTCCTCGACCACCCTTTGCGAAATCCATATGACCGACCCTCCCCTCCTCCCCCTCCCCCTCCCCGTCTCTGTTTCTGTCTCTGTCTCCTTATATCCCTTCCCTTCTGTTCTCCTCCTCCTCCTCTTCTTCCCTTTATTTTCCCCCTCTTCTTCTCTAGATTATCTCTTCTCTACTCCCTCCTCCTTCTCTTCTTCTCCTCCTCCTCCACCCCCTCAACCCTTCCTCCACCCTCCTCCCCTTCCTCAACCCCTCCAACCCTCCCTCCCCCCTTAACCCTCCTCCATCCCTCCCCCCTCAACCCTTCCATCCCCCCACCCCTACCTCCACCCCCATCAACCCTTCCTTTTCCTCCCCCTCCCCCCTCCCCCACCCCCCTCAACCCTCTCCCCCCCTCCTCCCTCCACCCCATCCCTCCCCTCTCCCCTCCCCAGTCCATCCTTATATAACTGCCTTTGACTCCCTTTACTCCCCCAAAGTTCCCGCAGCCGAGGGGACCAAGTCCAAGACTACAGCGAGTAAGTTGCACGCCGGGAGGACTTAATCAGGGTAGATGTTGTTCCGTCGCATAATTTTCAATTCTGTGCAGTAAAGCGGAAGATCTTTCCATAAAACGCAACTTTACTGTCTCGGGGAATGTTTTTATCCCTTTTGTAATGATGGGTTTAGGGAGGGAGGAAGAAGGGGAGGGACAAGGAGGGAGGGGGAGGGATGGGGGGATGGGAGAAGGAGGGGATGGGATGGAAGGGGGAGGGGGAGGGAGGAGGAGGGGATGGGAGGGAAGGGGAAGGGGATGGGGGGAGGGGGAGGGATGGGGGAGGGGATGGGGATGGGGAGGGGAGGGATGGGAGGCGAGGGGATGGAGAAGGGGAGGGGAGGGGAGGGGATGGGGAGGGGGAGGGAGGGGGGGATGGGATGGGAGGGAAGGGGGAGGGGATGGGGGGATGGGGGGAGGGAGGGGAAGCGAGGGGAGGGATGGGAGGGGAGGGGATGGGAGGGTGAGGGGGAGGGAGAAGGAAGGAGGGAAGGGGAGGGTGAGGGGGCTGTTGTAGGTACTTACTTCCTCCCTCCTTCCTCCCCCCCCCCCCCCCCCCCCCCGTAGCTCTCTCTCTCTCTGTCTCTCTCTCTCTCTCTCTCTTTTCCCCTTCATGTATCTTCATCCCTCTCACTTTCCCTCTCTTTTCTCTCCTTCATCTCCCTCTCTCTCATGCATACCTTTTCCTTTTTATCTCATTTCCTTCTCCCTCTCCCCCTCCCCTTCCCTCCCTCTCCTTTTCTTACCCTTCCCTTCTATCTCCCTCTCCCTCCCCTCTTCCTCCCCCTCCCCCTCCCTCTCCCTCTTCCTCTTCCTCTCCCTCTTCCCTCTTCCCTCCCCCTCCCTTTCCTTCTCCCTCCCTCTCCCTCTCCCTCCTTCTTCTTTTCTTATCCTTCCCTTCGACACTTTTCCCCTTTTTCCCGTTTAGCTTTCTCGGTTATTCTTTCTCTCTCTTTTTTGGTTGCGTTTGTGGTTGCAGTGAAGCACTGGTTGAGTTTGTGGTTGTTGCTAGGGGGAGGAAGTTTTTTGGTTGCGTCCTTCTTTGTGGTTGCAATGAAGCACCGGTTGAGTTTGTGGTTGTTGCTAGGGTGAGAACATTTTTTGGTTGCGTTCTTGTTTGTGGTTGCTATGAAGCACTGGTTGAGTTTGTGGTTGTTGCTAGGGTGAGAACATTTTTTGGTTGCGTTCTTGTTTGTGGTTGCTATGAAGCACTGGTTGAGTTTGTGGTTGTTGCTAAGGGGAGAAAGGTTTTTGGTTGCGTCCTTGTTTTTTCTTTTTGTTTTTTTCTTTGTTTTTTTTGTTTTGTTTTTACGTTTTTGTTTTGTTTTTCTCTTTTTTTCCTTTTTTTCTTTTTGTTTTTCTTTTTTCCTTTTGTTTTCTTTTTTCCTTCTTGTTTTGGTAGTACTTGTTATCATTAACGCAAGTAGATTGATTTGTCTGATCATTAAAGTTGAGAATTATATCCGTTATCTTTATTGTTTTCACTTCAACTTTACTATTCACATAATCACAGGTATCACTTCATTATCACTATCATGTTACTACGATAATAATCCCTGTTATATTTCATTTTGGTGATATTCATTGCAAACATAATTATATCCGCCATTAATAATGTTGCATAATTAAAACTATCAATATTATTTATATTCACAATACTCCAGTTGTTCATACTCGGAAAATATATATGAGTAAATGGATAAAACATAGTAATTCTGAGAACTTGCAAGAGGAATAAATCAACAAAAAAGGGAGAAAAATATTGCTCTTTTATCAAAGTTGTTGCTAAGAAATCAACGTTTTTGTTAGTGTTTTTTTTTCTTCAAATTACTACATCGATTTCATATCCAATTATGTTTTTTTTTTCGTTTTTTTCCCTCTGTGTTGAGGTATATATATATATATAACATTCTCGGAACTATTAGTCTTCAACATCCAATATGCTTATCCTGACTCTCTCTCTCTCTCTCTCTCTCTTTATACTACTCTCTCGTTCTCTCTCTCTTTCTCCCTCCCTCCATCTCTCTCTCTCTCTCTCTTTCTCCTCCCCTCTTTTTCTCTCTCTTTCTCCCTTTCTCTCTCTCTCTCTTTCTCCCTCCCTCTCTCTCTCTTTCTCCCTACTCCCTCTCTTTCTCTCTTTTTCTCCCTCCCTCCTTCTATCTCTCTCTCTCACTTTCTCTCTAGCCCCCCACCCCCTCTCTCTCCCTTTCTCTCTCTCTTTCTCTCTACCCCCCCCTCTCTCTCTCCCTCCCTCCCTCTCTCTCTCTTTCTCCCTCTCTCTTTCTCTCTCTCTTTCTCCCTCTCTCTCTCTCTCTCGTTATCATCATATTTCTCTCTTTCTCTTCACGTCTCATCTCTCGAATTATGACAATCGCTCAATTATTCCAAATTTCTCTCTGTCTCTCTCTACCAATAATACGTAAACAATATGCCACCCTGTTACCTCTCTTCCTCTCTCTTGCTTCCCTCAAATCATCAC
>NW_028234439.1:25146055-25152699 GCF_977035675.1 Penaeus japonicus
CAAAATGAACCAAAAGGAAAAACAAATCTATATTGTAGTTTATTTTTTCCCTTTCATTGCTAGCAGTTTTTTTAAGGAAATATAAAAAACATATCTTTTGGACCCCCCCAAACTCTCTCCAAAATTCACAAAAGACTAAGCTCATATAATGAAAAAATTATTTAAACAAACTTCTCATTTCGGTTTTTCACCCCCCCGGGGTCGGGCAGCTGTTGCTGTTGCAGACAGCCAAACCTACGAATACACCACCACGGGTTTAGTCATACTAAAAAATTCATCTGCTAGGGATTTTTTTTCTTCTTCTTTTTTCTATCATTATCATAAAGGGAGTATTTTGCCAGCAGTAATATCAGCAAAAAAATTTTCCGCCCGATTGAGCAACGAGCTTTAAATCTCATTATTCTTTTTAAAAGAAAACGTTATTCCTCTGAGGAATCCTACGAATCCGGAGAGGCCAAAAAACGATTTTAACTGGGCTGTCAAGCACGACGTTTCGGGGCAACGACTTCGGAAAACCAGGGGGCCCCGGGTAAACGGCGAAGACACTCAGGGACCCCTACTAGGGTGCACCTTCCCCGACGGCCGTTTTCAGACCGTCAATACGTCGTGGACGGTGACAAAGGGGGTTTAAGGGTCCCGAAGTCAACAAACGATGGCGAGGCCTCGTTTCCCCCCCCCGACTCGTATAAAGTCCGTTTTCCCTTCGAGTCTCGGGAATACAGGCCACGATACGTCTATGACTCCAACGAGTCCAAGTAAAGATTGACGAACAAAAGATTGATACAAAGAAGACTTTTGGAAATCATGAAAATATTTATGTATTTATTTGAATAAATCTGCATTTTCAATCTTGCAATTTTTCTTAAGGAAGTATAATGTTATTAAATACATTCCGTCTGGCCAACCAATCACACAAGCCTAAAATCATAGTTAATAAAGCGAGATGAATTATCAAAAAGAGATAACTAGAGAAAGTTCAGAATCTAAAGTTTAAAAATTAAAATAAAAACTTTTAATTATAAAATTTAAAAATTAATATATATATAAAAATTTATATTTTAAAATTTATATAATAATATTATAAATATATATAAAAATATTATATAATAATATATCAATTTTTATATATATATAAAAAATATTTTATATATAATATATAATATAAAATTTTAAAAATAAAATAATTTTATATATTTTTTATAAATAAATAAAATAAATATATATAAATATATATAATATATATAGTATATATATATATATATATTGTTTAATAATATATTTTATATATAATTAAAATATATATAAATATAAAAATATATATATATGGGGGGGGGGGGGGGATGAAAAATATTTTTTATATTTTAATATAAAAATTTCTTTTTTAGGGTGTGTGTGTGTGTGTTTTTTTTTTTTTTTTTTCCCCAAACATATTTTAGTATTTATTAAAAATAAAAAAAATATAAAAAAAAGATAATATATATAAAATTAAAATTTTAAATATATTTTTTTTGGTTTATATATATATTAAAATATAAAAATAAAAAAAAAACTATAATTATATATATATATAAAATATAAAAATATATTTTTTTTTGTTTGTGTGTGTGTGTGTGTTGGGGTTGTGTGTGGGTGGTGAATGCACCAAACAATTGTAAGTATATATATAAAATAAATATATATAAAAATAAATATATTTTTTATATATATGTGTGTGTGTGTGGTGTGGTGTGTTGGGTTGTGTTTGTGGTGGGGTGTTTGTATCACCAAACATATGTGTATTTGTATATATATATAAAATATAAAAATATAAAAATAAAATATATAATATATTTTATATATATTTTATTTATATTTTATATAATATATATATATATAAAAATATATATTATTATATATATATATTTAAAATTTATAAATATTAAAATTTTATTATAAAAATATATATATATAAAATATATTATATATTTTATATATAAAAATAATATATATATATAAATATATTAAATATTTTTAAAAATTATATTTTAAATATAATATTATATAAATATAAATATATTTTATATTAAATAAAAATATATATTTTAAATAAAAATATATATATAAATATATAATAAAAATATATATATAAAATAATAAAATATAAAAATAATATAAATTTTTTAATTTTTTTAAATAGAGAGAAAAGGGGGGGTTAAATTTGTATACTTTTAAGGTTAGAACAAATATGAATCCTTTATTACTGTTATTTTACTATTTATTCTAATTTTATTTTATAAATAAAGTAACTGATAAATCTTTAGCATATTCCTTTTAATCCCGTCCCTTTTAGATTTCTTTCCCCAAAAGCAAAAAAGCCCTTATAAATAAATATTTTTTTTTTTTTTTACTATTGATCTTTACCACTCTGGGATAAAAGGAAGAATACAAATATTTGAATATTATTTTTCTTTGTATCGATCAATGTTGCTCCACGAAGCATCTTTATTGTCCAGAAAAAAAGACACTTCAACTTCATATGTTAATTGCTGTATCTATCCTTTACAAACTACTTTTGAACAGAATTAATTCCCTACATATGTTTGTCTATTAACCTGATCTAAGTAACACCCTCCTTTAAGTAACCATACTAAGGAACGCCCTACTCATTTTCTTCACATTTTCTCTCCTATTCTTTGCAATATTACTATTCTCTTTTCATAAAATTCATCTTCTCTAATGCACAAATTAAAGGGGTGGGGTTTACATTAAAACCCCCAAAGTTTCCCTAAATTCCACTTAACGGCTTTTTTCCCCTTTTAACCAAAATTTTTTCGGGAACTACAACTTTTACAAATTTTAAATTTAAATGGAAAATTTAGATTTGGGGGATTATGATCACGTTTCGTAAGAAAAAGGGAAAAATTCGAGCCAAATCAGGAATAAATTCCCATAATCATATAATCCAAAAAAAATCATATATAAAAAAATATATATATATAAATGAAATATAATATATATATATATAAATATATATATATTATATATGTATGTTTTATTTTATACAAAAATATACATTATTCAAACAAATTTATATACATTATTTATTATTTATTCTTTTATTATAGATGTACGTATGTGTATGTGAATGTATTATACCATTCGTTTTTGTCATTTTTTGCTTTTTCTTATATCTTTAAAATTTTCGCAATGTGTTTAGTAACATGGAAAAAAAAAACTTGCTGACCTTGCACCCGCCCAGCTCCCGTGCAGTGGTAAATATTGGTTCGCGTCAAAATGGTCGGGATCAAGTTTCCTTTGAACTAATACTCAACATGAACACGAAGTAAACGTATCTGATGGCCTCTACCGCATTATTGGGAATTTTATTAAGGAATATGATATCTAGATCCACGCCCCACCCCAACTTTCTCTGTCTCATACACACTCACATTGCCTTCTTTTAATGATTTTGATTATTCAACAAAACATTTTTTTTTCAGATCTTCATCCTTTTGGGTCTGGCAGCTGTTGCTGCTGCAGACAGCTTCGAATCCTACGAATACCGACCACCACAAGTAAGTAATTCAAACAATCATCTCACTGTGCAAAATACATCTTGGTAACTTCATTTTCTTTTTCTTTCTCTATCATAAAGATAATAACAGCAGCAGTAAAGTTAGCTGTAACTTTCCCTGTGTACTATCAAAGAGCTTTTATTCTCATTAATTTTTACCTTCTCTTAGGAATCATTTTGTTAATATTTCGCTTTCTTACAGAGACGTTATTCCTCTGAGGAATCCTACGAATCCGGAGAGGCAAAATACGACTTCAACTGGGCTGTCAAGCACGACGATTCCGGTAACAACTTCGGACACCAGGAAGCCCGTGACGGTGAAGACACTCAGGGATCCTACTACGTGCACCTTCCCGACGGCCGCCTGCAGACCGTCAGATACGTCGTGGACGGTGACGACGGATACGTGGCCGAGGTCAACTACGATGGCGAGGCTCGTTTCCCCGACTCGTATGAGTCCGCTTCCTTCGAGTCTCGGGAATACAGGCCACGATACGTCTATGACTCCAACGAGTCAAAGTAAAGATTTATGAACAAAAGATTGGAACAAAGAAGACTTTCGGAAATGATGAAAATATTTATGTATTTATATGAATAAATCTGCATTTTTAATCATGCAATTTTACTCAAGCCTAGATAATGAGATTAAATACATTCAGTGTTTTCTACCAGCATATAATTTGCATACGTCAACATGCAACATACAAAGCAACATTAATTCCTGTGATGGCATTGGGAGAATGCAAAGAAGTTTAAAAAGTTAGATATCTTACACTATACGTATGCTTATTTTGTATTCAGTTTTATTTTCCCTATATTGATTCATGCATTTCTTCGTTCTTTTTTCTTCTTCTTTTTCTTCGTCTTTCACTCTTTCTTTTCTTGAATTTCCTTCTATATTCGCATAGGTTTATATATTCAGTTATATATTTATTTATATTCATATTCATACATACGCATAATAATAAAATATATATATATATATAAAATATATATATATATATATATATATATATATATATAAAACATATTTGTCTATCTTTTCTTTCTCTCTAATTATATAATTATATATATATATATATATATATATAATATAAATATAATATATATATAATATGTGTGTGTGTGTGTGTGTGTGTGTGTGGGTTTTGTGTTTTTTGTGGTGTGTGGTGTTTGTGTGTGTGTGTGTGGTGTGTATGTATACATATATATATATATATATTTATATATATATATATTTTATATAATATATTATATATATAACACACAACCCCCACACACACCCACACACACACACACACACCCCACACCACATATATATATATATACACACACATATATATATATATATATATACACATATATATAAATATTATATATATATATATTATATATTATATAATATAATATATATATATATATGTATGTATGTATGTATTTGAAATATGTATAAAGACACCTTCGCACTCTCATCCATATATGCATTTTTTAAATAAAGCCACTCTCCACATCATCAATAAATATTATTCATGTATATAAATACAAACATGCAAACAAACATATACACACGCATATCCGAATTATATACACTCATACATACAGAAGCACATTTCTAACATTCACATGTACACACACATATACACACGCTTATCCGTATCACACACACACATACAGATGCACATTTTTTAACATTCACATGTACACACAATATAAACAATGATGCGCACACGCACCCACGCACACATATAAACTCAAATACACATGCTCACACAAACACAGACTAGTGGCTTTTGCAAAGAGCAAGAATCATCCTTGAACTTATAGGTGGGCGTCAACGTAATATTTCATCACTCATTAGAAACAGGCTCGGTTTTCAAACCTAGAGGTAAAAATGCTACTCACAGAGAAGATCAGAAACAAAAAAGCGTGTGTACTTTTATGCGTGTGTATACAAACCTACACACACACACACATACATATCGACATGTATGTATGTAAGCATATATATATATATATATATATATATATATATATATATATATATGTGTGTGTGTGTGTGTGTGTGTGTGTGTGTGTGTGTGTGTGTGTGTGTGTATGTGTGTGTGTGTGTGTGTGTATAGTACATAATAATTTTCTTCATTTTATACTTCCTTGTGTATATCCACAAAGTTAGTTGATTTGAGTATGTTATATGTTTATTTTTGTAGTGTCCTGTTTTAATGTAACATGCCACAAGCAATTCTGAATTCATGAACGTGTATGTGTCGGGGTGTCTGTACAGAAATGCAGGCATATGAAATCTCTCAATTCCACTTTCACTTTCTCTCTAAATCCTTATCTATTTACACAATTTCAATTCAGAGTTCAGATGTCCTGGAAACAGTGTACGTGTTTCATTGTGTGTTTCCAATGAAATATATAAGAAATTGCGATAACACATACGTATCTAGTTCTGAAATTAGTACAGTAATTCTCAAAGCTGCAGTAAAAGGATTATCCTTGAATGACCTTGCGCCATGTTTTGCCGGTCCAGTAAAGCGAGTAGCCGGTATCATCATATGCAACGAGGGAAGTCTATTTGTAGTTTAACTTGTTATTTTTTATATATGATACATATATATATACAGGACACGAATAAATTCCTTCATGGGCTACCCGAGACGTGCTTATGTAAAGTATATGGAGCTTTTTATATATTCATAGGTAACTTGCGTCGTCAAAATGAGTTAGAGATACACATTTTGCTTAGTAAAAGTATTTAATGGGTGAGCAAAGAAATACTGTGTATTAAATGTATTATTATTATATATAAATTAATATATATTATTAATAAAATAATATATTATATAAATATATATAAAAAATATTATATTATATTATATATAATATATATATATATATTATGTGTTGTGTGTGTTGGTTTTTTGTGTTTTGTGTTGTTTGGGGTGTGTGTGTGTTTATATATATATATTATATTATATTATATATATAAAATATATATATAATAATAAATAATTTAAATATATTAATATAATATAAAAAATTAAAATGTAATATTTATTATATAATTATATTTATAATTATAATATAT
>NW_028234439.1:25152799-25160299 GCF_977035675.1 Penaeus japonicus
GCCGTTCTGGGTTTTGTTTTCCAAAAAATGGGGTTTTTTCTGGCGTTGCGGAGCAATTTATGTTTTGATCCACCTGGTGGGGGAAACGCTGAGCAGTGAGGCCAAGGGGGTGAGGGCGGGCCCCGTGGAAGGACAGTACGGTGTCGAATAAAAATAGTCGGCACCGGGCCCTTTTCGCACAACAATTAAAACACGGTCTCTGTCTGGTCCAATTCTGACAAAAGGGGTGTTAGGGGGTTGGTACATGATATTTTAGAGGGGGGGGGGAAAAGGGCGAGTTTTAGTCCCGCATTATATCGTGAGGGAGGATGTCTTGGTTTTTGTTTTTTGGGTGTCATGGTTGTGGAACCGCGGTAGGGTTGGCGTTTGGTTTTCGTTTGTTGTTTTGTTTATTTTTTTCCCAAGGGTGTGTTTTTTTTGTGTGGTCGTTTTGGCTTAGTTGGGGGAAAGCCCGCATTGACTGATACTGCGGGACCCTTCTCTCGGGATAGATTTAAAAAATTCGCCGAAACTTAAATAAATCAGTACTTCACGGTTCCCAAAACTTGTTTTGTTACAGAAGTGGGAAAAGAAGCAACAAGGATAGTTTTGACCATATACGTCAAGAGGAGACGTGAGGGGCATTAAACAAGGACTTTACGTGGATCATGGTTGGGGGAATACTCTTAACCCATTTTGAAACTTGAACCCGAAGCTGATTATAAGAATCGAATGTCTTCTTCGGAAAAGGGAAAAGCAGGCTTTAATGAATAAGTCCGCGAACTAATATGGGGGACTTACATCCAAGGTTTTTGAACGAAACCCGAAATAAAACCTGGAATAACCCCAACTCCGCAATTCGGAGGGAATGTTTTAAAGGGGCGTTAATCGCGTTACGGTACTTCGCTGAGGTAAGCTCTAACGTGTTAAAGCCGGTTACGCTTTTAATGCCGAAAAGGGGTCATCTCTAGACATTCCACCTTGAAAAATCAAGTTTCAACATTTTCCAAAGAAATCTTCAACCGAATGGACGAGCCATCAAATTTCTGTACGAATGGAATTTTTGGGGTGAGGTGGAAATCATGTTGGAAAAGGGGGGGGCGGGGGGGGGCAGGTCAAGGTGGCCCGTGGTGGAATTAGCGTTAAAGGGGAATGGGGGGGGGCAAGATCGGAAAGGGGACGGGAGGGAGAAGGGAAAGGTACAGAAACCACCCCGAAAATTTGGGTTTTTTTCCTTAAAATTTCTGAACACTTTACCACTCGTAATTCACTCATAATAGGCGCAGAAAAAAATCCAATCACTTCACAAAGAAAGAAAAAAAAGAATGGGTACACAAGCCCACAACACTAGGGTGAAAAACAATTAAGGGAAGAAAAATGACACGAGGATATCGACCTTAGTCGCAACTAACCTTCATTACCGAGTTTTTGGGCCTTCAGTCAACTTGATGCGCTGTAGCTGTTGACACGGGAAAAAATTATTCGCTATCGTGGTACTACTAATTATTGTACCAATTATTGCGAAAAAAAAAATCGTTGAAGGATCTCATCGAAGCTTGTGCCCACCAATTATGAGATTGGTAGTTTACTCTTATATCCACACATAGATAAATAAAAGTTGGTGTCAATCTCAGCAGCGATACATAACATATATTATAACTTCAATAAGATGATCGATAAATATATATAATATAAAATAACAAGAATGACTCTGAAATAAAGATCGGGATTAGCACTAGTTCACAATTAGTAAGTAGGAGTGCGAGTGTATTTGTTGGTGATTAAGGTCGAGGTCCTCGGAGTGACTTCGCTAGCGCGCAGTATATTCCTCAGACGGCTTCGCTAGGTCCGGGGCGATGAGCCATCTGCAGGAAAGTAGCGTAGCATTCCAAGTGTCAGCTTGGGTCGCGATTTCCTGATTGGCTGACTTCGGTTCATCATAATTTCAATAGGTACCGCCCTCGGGTCCAGCCTTTGAGGGTGATATTCCTGATGATGGAGAGAATGACCGAGAATATCCAGAAAGGCTAAAGTTGCAGGTGCAGCCTTTAAACGAATCTTTGGCCCGGATCCCTGGGGGAGTATACGAAAATCGCGATAATTGTGAGGTCATCATCTGTGTATTGTAATTTGAATGCATGTATCTCAGTCAAGACATATGCTGCTGTTAACCGCGTTAAACATAAATACTTTCATATACATATATATATAGTATTATATATAGTATATAATATATATATTTTATAGGTAGTATATATATAGTATAGTATATTGTATATATATATGACATATATATAATATATAGTGGAGTATAATATCTATTTAGGATATATAATCCAGTATGATATATATAAATAAATATAGTATCGTAGTATATATATAGTAAATATAGTATATATAAATAGTATATAATAGAATGTATATATATATAGGGGTATATATAATATATGTATGATATATATAAATAATGATATCTATATATATATATATATATATATATATATATATTGTATTATAAATATATAAAAAATAATATAATATATAGTAGTATATATATGTAGTATAAATGTATATACGTATTTATATATAGTATAAATTATAGTATGAAATATATATATATATAATATACATACATATATTCATACATAATATATATGATATAAATATATATATATATATATCATATATATATATCTATAACTATACATACCAATAGTCTTTGATTATGGTGGTTTGTGTGATTGTCCTTCATGTATATACATAGATACAAGTGGGTAAAATCGGCATGGCGCTGTCCCAAATTTATCGTTTTATTATATATAACTTATATATATATATATATATATAAATATATTATATATAAATTATATATATATAATATATGATATAGTATAATATATATATATATATATTATATATATATATATATTATATAAATTTACATATATATATTATAGGATAAGATACTATAAAATGTATATTTATATATGAATATGTGTCCCTGAGTATGTATATATTATATATAATATAGGATATAGACAGATAATAGATATATAGGATAGGATAATAGATAGATAGATAGATATAGAGATATATAAATAGTATTATGTTATAAAATTATATGTCTGTGTAAGTGTTTATATATATGTATATATATAATATTATATATATAAACTATAAATATATATATATATATATAATAATATATAAATATATATATTATATGAATGTAGTAGTTATTTTATGATATATATAATAAATATAATATATATATATATATATAGATATATATATATATATAATGTATGTATAAATACATAAGTATAATATATATATATATATAGTATATATATAGTACATATATATATAAGCGACATATATATATATATAGTATAATATATATGATATATATAGTACATAGATATATATATATATAAATATATATAATATATATATATATAATATATACACTATATAAATAAATATAAATATATATATATATATGTATATATGTAATGTAATATATAATATATAATATATAAATATATATTATATATATATGTAAGTATGTTATAATATATATAAGATATATATAATATATATATATAGATAGATATACAATACATGAGTATATGTGTGTGTGGTGTGTGTGTGTGTTCTGTGGTGTGTGTGTGTTGTGATTCATGATATGACAAAGATACAAGATAAAAATTTAAAAAAGGTAAAAATCATTCCGAAATTTATCGTTTTTTATTACATATAAAAATACTGATGATTCCTGCCTCTTGATGGCTCTAACTTCCCTTTTGAGAATTGGTTGTTAGAATCACGTGTAACTTTTTCATCATACACCTATACACATACATTAAAAGTAGTGAAAATAATATTAATGTTATTGTCAGAGGCAATCTTGTTAATAATTATGATGATGAAAAAGGAACTGTACAAATCAATGATACATCTAACTCTCTCTTTCATTTTCTTTTTTTTTATTCTTCCTTCCTCCCTCCTCCTCTCTCTGTCTTCCTCCTCTTCCCGTTTCCTCATCTCCTCCTCTTCCACTTCACCCTCCTCTTCCCCTCTTCCCTGTCGCTCCTCTTCTCTCTCCCCCACCCCCCACCCCCCTAGTTTTATTCCTCTCTTCTCTCTCCTCTTTCTTCCTTTCCTCGCTTCTTCGGCTCTTCTTCCTCCTCCCCTGTTCTTCTTCACTTCCCTTCCTCTCCCGTCCCTCTCGTCGCTATGTCTCCCCCGTTTCCCGGTGAGGCCCCCCCCCCCAACCGCTTTGGTACAGGAAGGAAAGAGAGGACGAAGCGGCCAGATAGGGGGGGTTGGCAAGGAATGAGATTAACTCTCCCTCCCCCTCCAGCCTCCTCCCCCTCCTCCTCCCCCTCTTCCTCCTCCTCCTTCTCCCCTCTGTCTTTCTTAGGGAGGGATTGTAGAGCCCCTTCAGGCCAGAAAAGGGAGGGGGGTGTGGAAAGAAAGGGAACGCATCCTGTCCCCCGCTCCTCCCCCACTCCCCCACTCCCCCACCCTCCCCCACCCCCACCTTCCTCAAGAGACTCAAAACGAAAACAAAAACAAACAAAAAACGCTAAATAGACGCCAACAATCGCGTGTCCCGAAAAAAAATAAAAAAATAAAAACAAAAGCGAGTGTTTGGGGGCGCATCTTCGTGGAATCCCCGACCCTCTGGAAGGTGTTGGATGCTGTGTCCTCTCGCCGTAACACAGGCTCTGTGAATTCCTTCTGTGTAATTTACTTTTATGAGGATTGCGACTCATAGAAGGGTCTTTGTGCGTGCATGTATGTGTGTGTGAGGGAGGGGTGAGGGTGTGTGTGTGTGTGTGAGGGAGGGGTGAGGGGGTGATGGTGTGTGTGTGGGGGGAGAGGGGTGAGGGTGTGTGTGTTTGTGTGTGTGTGTGTGCGGGGGGGAGGGGTGAGGGGGTGATGGTGTGTGTGTGTGTGTGTGTGTGTGGGAGTGGTTAGGGTGTGTGTCTGTGTTTGTGAGAGAGTGTGTGTGTGTATGTCCGTGTGTATGTGTATGTGTATCCGTATCTGTATCTATATACGTGTGTGTTTTGCAAGGGAAAGAGCAATATTAAGCATGCGTGTATCCATATCTGTATATATATTTACATATATATATATCCATATACCTATGAGGGTATGTATACGCGTCTTCCAAATGCTCCCGAGTACATATGCTATTTGTATTTCAGCGAGCCTCCGTGTTTCCGCATGTTTTTATGTGATCAGGAACTACCTCTCCCTCAACGACCCTCTCTCCCTCCCGCGGTCCCATTAATAGAGAAGGCCTTACGGGATGATGGTGGGCCAATAAAAGAGGGAGGGAGGGAAGGAGGGAAGGGTGGAAGGGTGGGAGGGGAGGTTGGGAAGGAGGGTGGAAGGGTGGGAAGGGAGGGAGGTAGGTGGGAGGGAGTTGTGGGGAGGGTGGGAGGGAAGGGTGGTAGGATGGGAAGGAAGGAGGGGAGGGTGGAAGGGAGGGGAGTTGTGGGAGGGGAGTTGTGGGAGGGTGGGAGGGGTGGGAGGTAGGGTGGGAAGGGAGGGAGTTGGAGGGAGGGGAGGGAGGGAGGTAGGTGGGAGGGAAGGAGGGAGGGGGCAGGGGCTGGTGGGAGGGTGGGAGAGAAGGAAGGGCGAAAGGGAGATAGAGAGCGAGGCGGTAAGAGAGAGTGAGAGAGAGCGGGGTGGGAGAGAGGCAGGGAGAATAAAAGGGATAAATAGAGAGAGAGCGGGAGGTATGATGGGAGGGCGGGTAGAAGGGAGAGGGAATGGACGAAAGGAAAAGAAGAGAAGAGGTCGAAAAATGAGAAAGAAGGAGAGAAAGCGAGGGAAGAAGGGAAAGGGAGGAAGGAGAAATGCAGAGAGGGGGGAAGGAGGGAGGAGGGAGAAAAGGAGAGATAGGAAGGAGAGATTCAGCGGGGAGAAGGAGGGAGGAGAGAGAGAAGGAGAGATAGGAATGAGAGATACAGAGGGGAGAAGGAGGGAGAGATAAGAAGGAGGGAGAGAAGGAGAGATAGGAATGAGAGATACAGAGGGAGAGAAGCAGAGAGAGATAAGGAGGAGAGAGAGAAGGAGAGGAAGGAAGCAGAGATGCAGAGAGGAGGGAGAGAGAAGGATGAGGGAAGAACCTAAAGACGTATCAGAGAGAAGAGAGAGGAGAGAGTGGGGGGTTGGGGGGTTGGGGGAGAGGGGAGGGAAAGAGAGAAAAGCAGAAATGGGACTTAAATCCAAAGGGAGAAGAAAGACGGGCTGTGTACGGGGGCCATTACACTCTGGGGCGTTTAGTGACTCAATGATGGGATGGGGAGGCGAGGGGGGAGTTTGAGGGGGAGGTGGGGAGGGGGGAGTTTGAGGGGGAGGTGGGGGGGGGAGTGTGAGGGGGAGGTGAGGGGGGAGTTTGAGGCGTGGTGGGGAGGGGAGATGGCGTGGAGGGGGGAGTTTGAGGGGGAGGTGGGGGGAGTGTGAGGCAAGGGGGGAGTTTGAGTGGGAGATGGGGGGAGTGTGAGGCGTGGTGGGGAGGGGGGAGGTTGAGGGGGAAGTGGGTGGGGAGGGTGAGGCGTAGTGGGGGGGGGGGGGGTGGAGGGGGAGGCGAAGCGAAAGAGCGGGAGTGGCGGGAGGGGAGGTGGGGGAGGTGTGAGCGGTGGGGGAAGGGGAGGATGGGGAGGCGAGGGGGGTAGTGGTGAGGGGAGATGGGGGGGAGGCGAGGTGGGGGTGGGGGTGAGGGGGGGGGCGGGGTGGGCGGGGGGGGGAGGAGGTGGGGGGGGGGGGGGGGGGGGGGGTTGGGGGGGGGGGGATGAGGGGGGGGGGTGGGGGGGGGGGGGGAGGGGGGGGTGGTGGGGGGGGGGGGGGGGGGGAGGAGGGGGGGGGGGGGGGGGGTGGGGGGGGGGCAGCGGGGGGGGGGGGGGGAGATGTGTTTGGCGGAGGATCTAAGCCACCTACGGTTTGTGTGTTTATGTCTACCGCGATGTTGTGGATGGGCGCAGATCGAGTCGTGGGGCGATATGCTGGGCTTAGTGGGGCGATAGCGGCCCTGGGGGCGATTGCCGGGTGCGGTGTGGTAGCGTTCTTGCCCTTGTGGAGCGTATTGAGTGGTAGGATGTGGGGCGATGTGCGGGGGAGAATGTGTGGGAGTTTTCTTCCATGTGTATATAAGACCGGGGTAAGCGGAGGGTGGAGTTCCAGGGGGAGATGGGGGGAGTGTGATAGGGGTCCGTGGAGTGAGGGGGGAGATGGTCGAGGATGAGGGAGATTTGAGGGCGGAGACGGTGGGTGGTGGATGTAGGGGGGGAGTGTGAGGCGTGGTGGGGAGGGGAGATGTCGTGCAGGGGGGGAGGTAGAAGGGGAGAGGGAGAGGAGATAGCGAGGAAGAGGGAGGTAGAAGGGGAGAGGGAGGGGGTAGGAAAAGGAGAAGGAGAGGGAAAGAGGGAGGCGGCGGGGGAGTAGACAGAGGGGGGAGGGGGGAGGGGGGAAGGGCACTCATAAAAGGGGAGGGAGAGACGC
>NW_028234439.1:25161519-25164019 GCF_977035675.1 Penaeus japonicus
TTCGTAACTCCTCATGACTCCCTCGTTGGGTGATGAAGTATGAATAAGGATGACCTGATCTATGGGCCTTTCATCAGGTTTTGATACGTCGTGTCCTTCATACTTACCTTCCTATGGAGTCCCTTGGGGAGATCTGTGATAAGTACTGTTATCATTGTAGTAATAAAAGATTTGTATTAGAGTAGCATTGATGTGTTGTTAGATTAACTTCATTGTAACTAGAAACGTCACTTCTTTCGTATTTACTGTGATTTAGTAACATTTTGGTGACTAGTAACATCATCATATTGATAACATTATTACTGTAATATCATATCAATAACATTACAATATCTAATAACATTCTCAACCTTACAGTATCATTATAGTACAATTATCTTCATCATATCATTATCATAAGATTACAGTAACTATTAACATCGTCATCATTAGAGTATTTTAATTAGAGACATTATCATAAAGTGTTGTCTTTCCTGTTCACTTCCTCTGAATTTCGTCCTGGGATTCTTTGACTTTCGTTTCGTTTTTCTTTCCTTTCGTTTGTCTCCTCCGTTTTGACTTCAGTTGATTTATTTTAGGGATTCTATTGTATTCGGGGATTATGTTTTTTTCTTTAGCTTGATTCTGTTTTGGATTCTCTTATTGTTTATTTTTTTTATCTTTCTTTTTTTTCTTCTGTCTCTCTCATTCTGTTTCTTTCTGTTTCCTTCTCTTTCTCTCTCTCTCCTTTCCTCTCCTTCTCCCTCTCTCTTTCCCTCTCCCTCTCCTCCCCCCCCCCCACCCGCTTCCTCTTTCCCTCTCCCTTCTCTCCTCCCCTTATTCCTCTTCCATCCTGTCCTTCCTTTTCCTCCTCACCCACTCCCTTTCCTTCATTTCGCCTCTCCCTCTCTCTTTCCCTCTTCCTCTCCCTATTCCTCTCTCTTCTACCCACCCACTATTCCTCTTCCTTCCTGTCCTCCTCCTCCCCCTCTCCCTTCCTTTCCTCCCCTTCTCGCTCTCCCTCTTCCCCCTCTCCCTTCTCTCTCTCTTCCTCTCCCTTCCTTTCCTCCCCTTCTCGCTCTCTCTCTTCCCCTCTCTCTCTTCCCCTCTCCCCTCTCTCTCTTCCTCTCTACCCTCTCTATCTCCTCTCACCTCTCTCTCTCTTCCCCCTCTCCCCTCTCTCTCCTCCCTCCTCTCTCTCTTCCTCTCCCCCTCTCTCTCTTCCCCCTCTCCCCTCCCCCCATCCCCCTCTCTCTCTTCTTCCTCACTCCCCTCTCCCCTCCCCCCATCCCCCCCTTTTATGAATTTACATTATGGTTATGTTCACTGTTATTGCATAAAAGTCAAGAGTTCCCGAGTAGTTCAATTTTGAACTTGAAGGGATCTGTAGTTATCATTTAATTCATTTTTAAAGATCATATTTTATATTAATCTTTTTACGATACTTAAGTATGCGGACGATCTAAATGTAAAAAATGTATATTGTTTTTTTGACTCAAAGTTTTTGTGTATATAATGTAGTTCAGTTCATATTGATAACTCTTATTGCATTTTTTTTGCAGTTTTGTATTAAAGTAATATTGCAAAATGGACTATCACGAATATTCCAGAGAGGAGGAACATACCATATCTTTAATCATGAGAGCATTTTCTGATGCTTATTGCGAGCAGAAACTCATATAAGGGACACTTTCGAAATACCTTCAGATTATTTTTGAAACGGAGAGAAAGATGAGCATTCTAGAACAGTCTAGATTTAGATAGGAGTAATATGTTTTCAAAGAATTATCAATATCATTAGGATTATATTGTTATCACGGAATTTCATTATTAAAACATTATTACAGGGATATTTCTGGATTTATACCTTCCGGAAAAGACGGAGTAAATGGAACCAAGAACAATAACTGAAATAAAAAAGAATAACAAATGAGAAAGGGAAATTTAGAAAGAGTGGCATCAGCCCACTGGTCTCTGAGACTTATGATCACGTAGATGATTGCATTTTCACCTTCAGCTCTGACTCAAAATCGAGACTTATGATTACGTAGATGATTGCATTTTCACCTTCAGCTCTGACTCAAAATCGTACAAATACAATCAAACAAAAAACCCACACACATAACCACACCATTTCTATGAGCCACAACCAGCAGACTGACTCTTACATCCGACGAAACCCGAGCCATGCCGAATTCCGGACGCCAGGCACCCGAAGACACTAAAAAAAAAAAAAAAAAAAAAAAAAAAAAATCCAAGAGCCAAAATGCCAAACCCAATAAAGGAAGTTGACATGTTGGCTTGTAGATTGATAACCACCGATCCAGCCACGTCATAAATAGATAAATAGATAAGAATGTGGCAAGGCTTTTGGTCTCTGTACTATAGTGTCTACAAGCTTGTTCTTTGATGGAATAGTCACCACTTTTCAGGCTATCTTGCTCTCATCACATCTTGTTCTGTTTGATATCAGACAGAGCAGTGGCTACCGATTAGTGGAATTGAAAGCGAGTGACCGTAA
>NW_028234439.1:25179019-25184019 GCF_977035675.1 Penaeus japonicus
TATATATATATATATATATATATTCAATTACTCATTTATTTACTTATTCATTTATGTATTTATATATGCAATTTAAATAAAACTTTGTAGAAGATGTGGTGAACTCAACCGTATTTAGATACACACTTGATTTCCTCCGCTTACTTACCACGTTATCTTTTTGTGCATCAAAGAGAGAAATTTCCGTCACATGAAGATTCTTATACATTAAAGAAATATAAACTGTATATACATAGAATCCGTAATAATTCTTTCTTTCTTAATTCTTCCTCGTTCTGATGACTCTAACCGTACTCGTATCACAGCGACGTATTTAGGTCCTATCCATCACAAATACTCCATGTGACCTATGTTGCAAGCTTGTCAACCGCAATTGCATAGGTTTCTCCTCGTGCAATATCTTCCCTTTTCTGTCTCGGCTTTCTTTGGCGAAGGGAGAACTCGTAGTATTTACCTACTCTTCCGTCGGGGCTATTCCGTTTACATTGCTAAAAGGGGGTTTCTCCTTGCAAGAATGGAGGAGGGTCTTGCAAAAACACCTTCAACACAACGGGACTTTTTAACTTTATATGCAACATAAACGGAATTCAAGGTGCTGTTTCGTATGCTGGGTGTGATGGTTAGTTTAATGTCTTTGATGTTTTCTGGATGGTTTTATAAGTTCCTCTTTTTGGTTCATATTGGAAAAGGAAGGAATATGGCAAAGCATGGTAAGTGGGGTGTCGTCAAAAAGTGAATATTATTAGGTGTACTTTGGATCGTATTAATTCTGGAGAGCCCGCACACACACACACACACACAACACACTCACACAACACACACACAACACAAACACACACACACACACACACACACACACACTACAAACACAAAACACACATACACACACACAGACACCACAAACACACACACAACACGCAACACAGACACACAAACACACACACACACACTCTTTTTTCTTTCCTCTTCTCTTTTCGCTGTTCTTTGCCCAATAAATACATCACTTTATACAGGAGATAAAGATCGCCTTTATCTCGACCAGGAATATTTAAGATAAAGAAAAAAAAAAAAAAAACTGAGATGAAAATATTCTAAAGTTCTTAATGAATACTCATGTGATGTAAACTTACGCAAAGTTTCCTTCTTATTACTATCACTTAACAATAAGATCCTAGGTGCAAGAATATGAATCAAGAGGAAGATTACATTGTAGATCTTACTTATGAAAAAAACAAAAACAAAAGCAAAACATATAGACTTGTGGAAATTATGTAATTGTATACGCAGTTTTGTCTCAAGAATGTGGTGTTGATGAGATGCTTTTATTATTGAAAATACAATATTCTCATAATCATCATCATCATTATAATTATTATCATTATTATCATTGTTATTATTGATATTATCATCATCACCATCAATATCATTATTGATATCATTTGTTATCTAAATCATTATCAATTCTATCAACATCATTATAGATATCATTTTTATCTACATCATTATCAATTCTATCAATATCATCATGATCATTGCTATCTAAATCATTATCAATTCTATCCACATCATTATAGATATCATTTGTTATCTAAATCATTATCAATTCTATCAATATTATTATTGATATCATTTGTTATCTAAATCATTATCAATTCTATCAATATTATTATTGATATCATTTGTTATCTAAATTATCATCAATTCTATCAATATCATTATTGATATCATTTATTATCTAAATAATTATCAATTCTATCAACATCATTATAGATATCATTTGTTATCTAAATCATTATCAATTCTATCAGTATCATCATGATCATTGTTATCATCATCATTACCACTACCATTAGCTTTGCACATCATTTTCACACCTTTATCAATATACGTCTTCCGTTTGCAAGCACACAAGCAAAAGACTAACACAAGCTAATTATCAAGAAAGTCAACATTATGAATGAGACAAATATTAATTCGATTATCTTTTTTAGCTGTGGTGTTATTGGTATTATTTCACTTGTGTCCATTACAAGTGTGGTGTAATAGCATATGTAATAAAAAAAGGGTTTTTAGGAACACTGAAAGACTGAAGCGTATTTTGTTAAGCTTAAATATAAATATTTGGGTATTATTTCCTTGCAAAGAGTTATTATGATAACGGATGGTTTATTTTGACTACTTGTTATCAAGTCTCTAAATCGATTCTTTATTTATTTTGTAAATTTTAGCATCTCTTTATAAAAAAAAAAAAAAAAAAAGTGAATCTACGAAAGTTATCATTTAAGAATAAATCCTTTTGTTTTATTTGGATTAGTTTCTTTCTAAAAATAAAACAAACAAACAAGAGGAAAAGTGTTCGAATCCATTAATTCCCAATGACGTCACGAAGTCTCGGAGTCAAACGCGGGCGAACTTAGGCATTCCTATCCCTCTGGTTCGGGAGGCATAAGTAACTTTCTCAGGGCATTGGAGGGCCTATCTGCCACCCTCCTACCCCCCACCTATTACCCCTAGGGGATCCGACCCCTTTCCTGTATTCCTCAACACCATCTCTTCCTCTCCCCGATTTCCCCTTATATCCTCCTCTACCTCTTCCTCCTCTTCTTCTCCTCCTCTTCCTCCCCTCTTCTCCTCCTCTTCCTCCCCCCTTCATCCCCTCTGTAACCCTCTCTCTCTCCCCTCTCTCTTGTCCTTAGTACTTATCTCTCCCTCCCCTTTCTCCTCTTTCTAACTATGAGGATTAAAAACATCCATGAATTTCACATCCTAGCTAGCGAAGCAACCCTGGTGTCCCTCTAAAACCGGGTCAAGTCAGGTCAACTCTTTGATGGACAGGTAATTCACACATAATTGCCTTCCTAATTAATATTAACCATCGAAAGAACTTAATACCTTTGACTGCCACGCCCCTAGATTCCAGACTACATTCCCGCCCACGTAACCACTATTGGAAACTGCAGATGAGAAACCACCATATAGCCAAGATGTCAGGATCGACTGCGCTGACACTGACTGACACCTGATTTCTCCGCCTGTTTATACGCGTCGTGATGGTGTTTATTACGGTGATAATTGTGCTGTAGTGTATATCATATATCGTGTACCGTAACGTCAGACTATCTGCGTTATGGGATAAATCTGAATTGTGTAGATCGTGTGTCTAGCATCACATATCTATTTTGTGTGTTTTTTTTAGTTCCGACAGACTAAGACACCCATCGCAAACCGGTGGGGTGCTGGCGGTGGGATCGAAAAACGCCTCCATGACACTAACCCTCCCTCCCCCCCTCTCTTCCTTCTTCCCATCCTCTTCCATCTCTCTCTGTGACCCTCCCCTTCTCCTCCTCTCTCTAACTCTCCCCTCCTCTCCTCCTTCTCCTTCTTCCCCTCCCCTTCCTCCTCTCTCTATCCCTGTCCCCTCCTTCTCTCTCTAACCCTCCCCCTCCCCTTCCTCCTCTTTCTACCCCCTCCTTCTCCCCCTCCCCTTCTTCTTCTCTCTATCCTCCCCTCCTCCTCCTCCTCTCTCTGTGACCCTCCCCTCCTCCTCCTTTTCCCCCTCCCCTTCCTCTTCTCTCTAACCCTCCCCTCCTACTCCTTCTCTCTCTAACCCTGCCCCTCCTCCTCCTTCTCCCCATCCCCTTCCTCCTCCTTCTCCCCCTCCCCTTCCTCCTCTCTCTAACCCTCCCTTCCTCCTTCTCCTTCTCCCCTTTCTCCTCTCTCTAACCCTCCCCTCCTCCTTCTCCTTCTCCCCTTTCTCCTCTCTCTAACCCTCCCTTCCTCCTCACTCTAACCCTCCCCTCCTCCTCCTCCTTCCCCTCCCCTTCCTCCTCTCTCCTTCTCCCCCTCCCCTTTCTCCTCTCTCTATCCTCCCCTCCTCATCCTCTCTCTAACCCTCCCCACAACCTCCTTCTCCCCCTCCCCTTCCTCCTCTTTCTACCCCCCTCCTTCTCCCCCTCCCCTTCTTCTTCTCTCTATCCTCCCCTCCTCCTCCTTCTCACGTTCCCCCTCCTCCTCCTTCTCCCCTCCCCTTCCTCCTCTCTCTAACCTTCTCCCACCATAGCCCCCTCCCCCTTCTCCATTTCCAAAGGGGGTTGGGGGTTGCTTGCATTTATTATCATTTAAATTTCTTGTTTAACGGATAATTTCAACGTTTTTTATGTATTTTTTTGCTTTTGTTTCTGTGTTTTATGTTGTTTTCGATTTATTTTGTTTTTTTGTTTGTATCTATTTATTTTTGTTTCGTTATTTGCAGTTGTTTTTGTATTTCTTTTTTTTTTTTGTTTGCTTTGCTTTGTCTTCTTGTGTCATTTCCATTAATTTCGTGTTATAGTAATTCCATTATATGTTATTGTTATTCTTACTTTCATCTTTATCAGTTTTTCCTTTTATACATATCTATATATATGTATCTATCTATCCCTCTAACTATCTATATCTATCTATCTGTTTCTCTCTCTCTCTCTCTCTCTCTCTCTCTCTCTCTCTCTCTCTCTCTCTCTCTCTCTATATATATATATATATATATATATATATATATATATATATATATATATATATATATATTTTTTTTTTTTTTTTTATTTTTTTTTTTTATATCACCTTATTTTCACCAATCATCTCAAAATTTGCAACATATCCTTCCCATCTTTTCCGTATTACGTCATCCTTCTGCCAGCTGTGGATCTTCCAAAGGCAGATTCCAGACTCTCCTTCCGTCAGCCCCCCCCCCCCGCGAGGTTCTAAAATAACTTTGTCCTCGGGCTGTCAGCCAGAGTCAGCCAGCAGAGGAGGAGGTTCACAAACTGAACTCAGCAAACTTTCCTAATGAGGCAAACCTATAATAATGCTCTCTTATTTCGTCCTCGTTTTTTTTTTTTTTTTTTTTTTTAGCTCGAATTTCCTTTTTTTTTTTTTTTTTTTTTTCGTGTTGTGTGAGTTGTTATTGCGAAGCCTGAGGGGGGGAACAACAACAGGGATATTAAGAACAACAACAACAGTAA
>NW_028234439.1:25189019-25196519 GCF_977035675.1 Penaeus japonicus
GAGTCTTCCAGGCTTTGAGGCTTCCAGGCTTTGAGTCTTCCAGGCTGAGGCTTCCAGGCTATGTGTCTTCCAGGCTATGAGTCTTCCAGGCTATGAGGCTTCCAGGCTATGTGTTATCCAGGCTTTGAGTCTTCCAGGCTATGAGGCTTCCAGGCTTTGAGTCTTCCAGGCTTTTAAAGGCTCTCAAGGGGCTTCGGGTTTCCAGGTATCTTTACTCCTCGCCCTTGTAGCATCAGGGTCAGTCCTTGCTTGTGGAATCATGGTCGCCCCTTGTTTTTTTTTTTTGGTGTCCAGTTCCTCTCCCCGTTGAAGGATTGTTGGGATATATACATGGACATTGTTATATCCAGACGCACGTTCGCAAATGCATCGGGAAAAGTCAAAGAGAAACGCCCGAATCGTCAACAACAAGGCTGGAAAAATTGCTTGAGATTGCTTGCAAGCATCACTCGGATCATCTCGAAAGCGGGTCTTTTGAACTCCGGTCGTTCTGGGTCTCAGTTTCGTGTCGTTGGGAGTTCGCGATGGTAAAAAGGCGGTCGCTGTTAAGTCGTTCGTGGGAAGCGGTCATGGGTACTATGGGCGAGTCCAGTGTGGGAGTTTGAACTACTCTCGGATTCTTGTTTATAAGCGAAGAGAGAGGTAGACAGTGTGGCAGACGTCGGGGAGGTTGTGGCATTATGACATTCGTTCAAGTGTGATAACTTGCGCGGGTCGGTCCGTCGACAACGAATATTGTGGTTCGCAAACTCCAAACGCTTTGATGAACCTAACCGGAAAGGTGTGTATGGTAGCGGAGGAACAGGTAGCGCCCTGGAGCCACGAGGCTTTCGTCCCTACGATGAAGCTACTTTTGAGGCTTTGATATGAAAGTAGCAAATTCTCACCTATCACAAAAAACAACAACATCTGGACAGATTTCGTATAATTACGTCTTGGATTCTTATTCTCTACCTTAGCCTAAGATGAGTATATTCTAAAGACCTTGTATTAATATTTCACTATCACAGTCAGTTATTTTTTATTCTTTATTGTCGTCTGATCCTTGCTTGGCCATTGCCGGGTCGTCCGGGCGGCGAATTAGTCGTCCCGCCCCTTCGGTTCGAGGCCGTGACCTCGTCTCGCCGAGTGACCTCGGACTCAGACCGCGGCGACGTCGCGTTAGAACGAGACGTTTGACGTTTCCCTTGTTAAGCTCATGGTTGAGAGGCCGCCAGCCCTTACCGCTGCCTCCTCTCGCTCCCGCCGCCCACGCCGCCCACGCCGCCGTCGCGCCCGCTGCGTCCCGACGACTTGGACTTGCTCGAGCCCTGACGCACGTAGTCGTGCGGGAAGCGAGGGCGACTCACGCTCGCGCCGTTAGCCTCCCTCGCCTCGGCCGCCGCGGGGGCGCCGTGGGTGTCCCTGTGGGTGTCCCTGTGGGGGTCCCTGTGGGCGGGGCTGCCCCGCGACGAGGGCGTCTGGGCGTCGTCGGCGGAGGGCGGGTCGGCGCTGAGGTTGGTGTGGGACGAGCAGCTGGCGGAGCGGCTCGGGCAGCGGGACGACGGGTTGGTCGCGGCGCCGCCCGGGTGCCGCTGCGCGTCCTGCTGGTGGTGCTTGGCGCCGCCGTAGCCGTTCTCCTGGTGGTGGGCGGGGTGGGCGAGCGGCGACGAGAGCGAGGGCGCGGGGACGGGGCGGGCGAGGGGGTGGAGCGCCGCCGCGTCGTAGTGGTGGGGCGACTCGCGCCTGACGGGGCCGTGGAAGCTGCTGCGGCGCGGCTGCAGGTCGTGGCCGTCCTCGGAGGCGCTGCGGCAGAGGCCGTGGCGCTCGCACTCGTCGCCGTGGAGGTGGCGCGCCCCCTGGCAGCACTGCGCCTGGCACCCGGCCGAGGGCGGCTGCGGCGGCAGCGGCTGCGAGTGGGCGCTCGACTGCGAGAGCGAGCGCGAGGGGCGCGGCCGCTGCAGGGTCGCGAACTGCGAGGGCGAAGTGCGGCGGCTGCGCGGACCCAGCGTCGCGTAGCCCATCGGCGGACCTGCGGGAGAGGGAGCGTTAGGCGGCGCCTGAAGGGGGGGGGGGGAGTTAGGCGCAGGGCCCTTGGGGACTCCGGGGAACTGGGCGGACGCGGAAGGATACAAAGGATCTGGAATAATCAAAAGAGCCGATGGGGAAGGTGGAGGAAGGAAAGGGTATTGAAAGGAGATTTGCCCTACAAGTATGAAGACCTTTATTGCCTTCCTCTCTCTCTCTCTCTCTCTCTCTCTCTCTCTCTCTCTCTCTCATTCTCTCCCTCACTCCCTTCCTTTCTTCCCCCCTTTCGCTATCTCTCTCTTTCTCTCTCTCTCATTCTCTTCCTCACTCCTCCCCTCTCTTTCTCTCTCTGTCTCCATTAATCTCTCTCTCTCTCTCTCTCTTTCTCTCTTGGTCTGTTTCTATGAGTTTGTCTGCCTGCCTCACTCTTTCATCTCCTCTTCCTCCCTCTCTCCCTCATTCTCTCATTCCCCTCTCACTCACCTCGCGCCGTAGTACTCTCTCCCAAGATAACCCTCCCTCCCTCCCTCTTTCCCTCCCTCCCCCCTCCTTCTCACTCACCTGGCTACACCTCGCGTCGTAGTACTTTCTCCCCAAATAACCCTCCCTTCCTCCCTCTTTCCCTCCCTCCCTCCCTCCCCCCTTCCCCTCACTCAGCTGGCGAGAAGGAGGACTGGCTGCACCTCCCCTCCCTCCCTCCCTTTCTCCCTCCCTCTTTCCCTCCCTCCCTCCCTCCCCCCCCCCCTCACTCACCTGGCGAGAAGGAGGACTGGCTGCACCTCCCCTCCCTCCCTCCCTTTCTCCCTCCCTCTTTCCCTCCCCCCCCCCTCCCCCTCACTCACCTGGCGAGAAGGAGGACTGGCTGCACCTCCCCTCCCTCCTCCTCCCCTCCCCTTTCCCTCCCTCCTCCTCCCTCCCCCTCACTCACCTGGCGAGAAGGAGGACTGGCTGCACCTCCCCTCCCCCCCCTTCTCCCCCCCTCCCCCTCCCCCTCACTCACCTGGCGAGAAGGAGGACTGGCTGCACCTCCCCTCCCTCCCTCCCTTCCTCCCTCCCTCTTTCCCTCCCTCCCCCCTCCCCCTCACTCACCTGGCGAGAAGGAGGACTGGCTGCACCTCCCCTCCCTCCCTCCCTCTTGCCCTCCCTCCCTCCCTCTTGCACTCCCTCCCTCCCTCCCTCCCTCCCCCCTCCCCCTCACTCACCTGGCGAGAAGGAGGACTGGCTGCACCTCCCCTCCCTCCCTCCCTTTCTCCCTCCCTCCTCCCTCCCCCTCACTCACCTGGCGAGAAGGAGGACTGGCTGCACCTCCCCTCCCTCCCTCCCTCCCTCCCCCCTTCCCCTCACTCACCTGGCGAGAAGGAGGACTGGCTGCACCTTCCCTCCCTCCCCCCTTTCTCCCTCCCTCTTTCCCTCCCTCCTCCCTCCTCACTCACCTGGCGAGAAGGAGGACTGGCTGCACCTCCCCTCCCTCCCTCCCTCCCCCCCCCCCCCCCCTCACTCACCTGGCGAGAAGGAGGACTGGCTGCACCTCCCCTCCCTCCCTCCCTCCCTCCCCCCTCCCCCTCACTCACCTGGCGAGAAGGAGGACTGGCTGCACCTCCCCTCCCTCCCTCCCTCCCTCCCTCCCCCCTCCCCCTCACTCACCTGGCGAGAAGGAGGACTGGCTGCACCTCCCCTCCCTCCCTCCCTTTCTCCCTCCCTCTTTCCCTCCCTCCTCCCTCCCCCTCACTCACCTGGCGAGAAGGAGGACTGGCTGCACCTCCCCTCCCTCCCTCCCTCCCTTCCCCCTCCCCCTTTCCCTCCCTCCCTCCTCCCTTCCCCTCACTCACCTGGCGAGAAGGAGGACTGGCTGCACCTCGCGTCGTAGTACTCTCTCCCCAGATAACACTCCCTCCCTATTTCCCTTCCTTCCTCCTTCCCTTCCTCCTTCCCTCCCTCCCTCCCTCCTCCCTCCCCCTCACTCACCTGGCGAGAAGGAGGACTGGCTGCACCTCGCGTCGTACATAACCCTCCCTCCCTCTTTCCCTCCCTTCCTTCCCTCCCTCCCTCCCCCCTCCCCCTCACTCACCTGGCGAGAAGGAGGACTGGCTGCACCTCCCCTCCCTCCCTCCCTCCCCCCTCCCCCTCACTCACCTGGCGAGAAGGAGGACTGGCTGCACCTCCCCTCCCTCCCTCCCTCCCCCCTTCCCCTCACTCACCTGGCGAGAAGGAGGACTGGCTGCACCTCCCCTCCCTCCCTCCCTCCCTCCCTCCCCCCTTCCCCTCACTCACCTGGCGAGAAGGAGGACTGGCTGCACCTCGCGTCGTAGTACTCGGCGCTGAGGGAGTAGAGGCTCGACGGGTTGAGGCTCGAGTACGGGGAGGAGTTCTGCATCGCCTGCTGGTGGTCTGATTGGCTCTGCTGGTACGGGTGGGCGGGGTATTGGGGCTGTGGGCGGGGCGGGTGGTGGGGGCATCCGGCGGGCGGGAGTGGACGGACGTATCCCTGGGAGTAGGTGCGGGAGTGGTTGCTGTGGTAGGACGCCAGGGAGATTTGGTCGTCGGCGGGGTAGGAGGACGACCCAGAGTTCCTTCGCTGTTGTTGTTGTTGTTGTTGTTGTTGTTGCTGTTGCTGGTGCACGGGCGGCTGCGTGTCGTAGGTGCTGGAGGCGAGGGAGCAAACCTCAGGGTTGATGGGGGGGTTGGGCGTGGGCGTTTTACCCGGGTGGGCGGGGACGCGGCCGTTCTGCGGGAGGGGGCTGCCGCTCGCGGGCGTCGGAGGGGCGTCTCCGCTGTGCTGCGGGAGGCCGCCGTTCTGCGTGAGCGCGCCGCCCTTCGGGGAGCTGTTGTTGTGGCGCACGAGGATGCCGCCGTTGCGAGAGGACGAACTCATGCTGTTCTTCCGCGACGTGGCCACGCTTCCGTTCTGCAAGGGGGGGACGCCGCCCCCGCGCCCCTCGCCCCCTCCGCCGCCCGTGCCGCCCTGCCGCTCGCCCGCGTCCACGTCCGTCTGCTCCTCCTGCGGGGGAGAAGGGGCGATGCAGGTCAGAGAGGCCACGGTGCGTGTGGGCGTGATAGAAGGACAAGAAAACAAAGAATAAGAAGAAAAAGAAGAAGAAGAAGAAGAAGAGGAAGAAGAAGAAGAAGGAAACAAGGAAGCAAATGAAACAGAGAGAAAAGAAGTAGATGAAAAGAGAAAAGGAAGATGAAGAGAATGGAGAAGAAGAAAGAAACAAGTACAAGAAAAGGAAGAAGCAGAAGAAAAAAGAATAATAAGTAGAAAAAAGTCGAAAAATAAAAAGAAGATGAAGATCTATGAGAAAGAAAAGAATAGCGTTTCTGAAAAGAATTCTCTGTTGATCTCGAAAATATCTTCTCATCTCTGCAATACAAGTTTTGCAAAGGACTGTTGCATGTTGGCATGAAAGGAATATATCTAAACATACAGGTATTTATGTGTGTGTTGTGCATGCGTGTGATGGTATTTGAGTATGTACGTGTCTGCGGTTTGTATGCATGTATGTATTTATCCTGTTGTGTATTGCAGTGCAATTTCTATAAAACAAGTGTAATCCGCAGCATTGACCTCCGACTGATGTGTTGCAACAATATAAAGGATTGTTAAAATATGCATATTCATGTGAAATATGAAGAGGGAAGGGACACACGCACACACACACATACATACATAAATACACACATACATACATATATACATACATATATACATATAGACATACATATAAATATACATACATACATACATACACACACACACACACACACTCTCTCTCTCTCTCTCTCACACACACACACACACACACACACACACACACACACACACACACACACACACACACACACACACACACACACACACACACACACACACACACGCCCACACACACACACCTCGCTCTACTGACCTTGTATCCTGGCGGGCTGTGGGTGAGGTTGTGCGTGGACATGGAGGTGAGGGAGAGCAGCACCTCGCTGTGGGCGGCCCCGGGCGTCGACGCGGGCGTGACTCCGTAGGCGTCTAGGGCTACCGTCTTGGTGGAGGAGGAAGCTGTGACGAAGAGAGGGTTTGATGAATGGGTGAGAGAGAGAAAGAAAGAGAGAGAGAGAGAGAGAGAGAGAGAGAGAGAGAGAGAGAGAGAGAGAGAGAGAGAGAGAGAGAGAGAGAGAGAGAGAGAGAGAGAGAGAGAGAGAGAGAGAGGAGGAGAAAGAGAGAGAGAAGAGAGAGAGAGAGGGAGAGAAGAGAGAAGAGAGAGAGAGAGAGAGAGAGAGAGAGAGAGAGAGGGAGAGAGAGAGAGAGAGAGAGAGAGAGAGAGAGAGAGAGAGAGAGAGAGGAGTGAAAGAGAGAGAAACAGAAACAGAAACAGGAGGGGAGGGAGGGAGGGGGAGAGGGAGGGACGGAGGGGGGGGGAGAGAGGAGGTGAGTGAGAAAGAAAGAGAGATGGAGAGATGGAGAGAGAGAGAAAGAGAGAGAGAGAGAGAGAGAGAGAGAGAGAGAGAGAGAGAGAGAGAGAGAGAGAGAAGAGAGAGAGAGAAAGAGAGAGAAGAGAGAGAGAGAGAAGAGATATAGAGGGAAAGAGAGAAGACGAGAAAGAGAGAGAGAGAGAGAGCGAGAAAGAGAAAGAGTGAAAGAGAAAGAGAGAGAAAGAGTGAAAGAGAAGAAGAAAAGAGAGAAAAGGAGAAATAAAGAGAGAGAGATAAAAGGAGAAAAAATGAGAAAAATGAAAGAGAAGGAAACTTTAAGAGTAATTCAAAAGAAAATAAATAATTGAGGCGAAAAGAGAATGAAAATCACTCATTTTTCGTGACCCCCACACCCCTCCCCCCCTCACACCTTACCCGACAACCCCCACTCCCACCCCCTTCCACCCCTCCCCCTCACAACCCCTCACACCCTCACACCCCACCCCTCCCCCTCCCCTCCCCCGTCCCACCTTACCCGACGCGTTCCTGGTGACGGATCGTCGGCGCACGAAGCAGGCGATGATGGCGATGTTGAGAACGAGGAGCGCCGCCCCCGTCAGCGTCATGATGAGCAGGATGAGGCGCGGGACCCGAGAGGCGCCGCTCACCATCGTGCTCGGGTCGCCTGCCAAGCCTGCGGGAGGAGGGCGGAGGGCGGTCGGCTGTTAGGGGTCGTTTGGGTGCTTGGGCTAAAGGGGGAAGGGGAGGGGGGATGGGGAAGGGAGGGAGGGGGAGGGAAAGGGGAGGGGAAGGGGAGAGAGAGGGGGATGGGTGAGGGGGATGGAGGGAGGGAGGAGGGAGGAGGGCGGTCGGCTGTTAGGGGGCGCTTGGGTGCTTGGTTTGAAGGGGGAAGGGGAGGGGGGATGGGGAAGGGAGGGAGGTGAGGGATGGAGGGGAGAGGTGAGGGAGGGGAGAGGGAGGGAGGGGGATGGAGGAGAGAGAGGAGGAGGACGGAGGGCGGTCGGCTGTTAGGGGGCGCTTGGGCGCTTGGGCTAAAAGGGATGGGTGGGAGGGATGGAGGGGTGAGGGAGG
>NW_028234439.1:25201519-25204019 GCF_977035675.1 Penaeus japonicus
GAAGAAGAATGAGAAGAAGAGAAGGACGAAGAAAGAAAAAGAAGGAGAAGAGAGAAAGGAAAAGAAAAGAAAAGAAAAAAAAGAAGAAAGAAAAAGAAAAAGAGGAAAAGGAAAAAAAAAAAAAGAAAAAAAAAAAAAAAAAAAAAAAGAAAAAAAAAAGAAAAAAAAAAGGGATATATACAGAAAAGCTATGAACGAAAATGAATAACTTCCCAATGTTAAGTGGAACTGACATGTTTTCTATAACGTGTTGCTATATCTCACCTTTTCCAGTCATGCAGTGAATAACGCGAAGACATGAATGAGCAGACATGCACTCCTGAAGGCGCGTCTTACTCACCTGTGGCTCGTGAATGTTGAACTTCTCGCTGTTCTGAAGAGTATGTCCGTCCTTGGTGCTCCAGGCGAAGGAGGGCGCGGGGGCGGCTCGCACACGGCAGATGAGGCGCCCGTTGGTTCCGATGGCCGCCCACGACCCGCCCGATCCCGCCACCTCCGAGGCCACTTTCACGCCCTCTACGGGATGGAGGGCAGGGACGTAAGTGAAGGGAATGGAAGGGGGGAGGGGAAGCGAGGGGATAGTCTGGGGGGGGGGGGATTCCTTGGGAGAACGGAAAGAGAAAAAGGGAAAAAGAGGGAAAAGAAAAACATTATTCACAAATAATCGTTAATAAATAACTCACGGGTGACAATGATCTTGGTCTTGACGGGCGGTGCGGAAGCCACGACATTGGATGCGTGGCAGAGATACACGCCCGTATCCGCCCACGTGGCTTCGTCGAGCACCAGCCGTGCCACGCCCTCGCCCGTGCTCAGGGTCTGGGCCGTCCTGTCAAGGGGGAAAAGAGATGTCATTCAACTTCTTTGAACGTCATGAGGGACATGAGAACGTGAGAACGTGAGGGACGAAGGCTAGCTAATCCTTCTTTCTCTAAACAGTCATGTCATCAACATATCGGTCGCTCATATATGACTGGCAACTAATACTCCCTTCTACATTAGGACATTACACTGACATATCCCTCACACGTATCCACTAATACTCCCTTCTCCATTAGGACATTACACTGACATATCCCTCATTCACGCATCCACTAATACTCTCTTCTTCATAGGACATTACACTGACATATCCCTCACTCACGTATCCAAACATCATCTAAAAGCAAAAAGCGAAACAACTGGAACACTCAAGAAAGATCAACAAATAACAGATTTCTCAAACAGACATTCCCCAAAACACATAACACACATAAGACATTTCCTTTAACACCTTAGACATTTCCCTCAACACATAAAACGTGACACATTTTCTTAACACATAGCACGTATGACATTTCCCTTGACACGTAACACTCAAGACATTTCCCATAATACATAACACATTTCCCATAACACACTCCCATTCTACCTTTGCAGACTAACGCTAACACGAACTTACTCTATTATGTTGTCGGCATATTCTTTAACAAATAACACATAACACACACTTCCTAATTCTCGTTCGTGGCTACAAAGCAACACCAGAGAATAGGGACAAACAAAACGTCGACACAGTTTCTATAGAAATTTGGCTTAATGAAGCTATTGTTGTGTTTTTGTTTTTGTTTATGATGGTAAATATTTTTTTTAGTCGTATTCCTGATTTAAAATTGATTTTAACGCTTTATTGTGTTAATTATTTGTTCTAATTGTGACCTATCTTCAACGAGAAAACTATTTTTTCTCCTTCACATTTCAACTAAAACCCACTTTTCATAGTGATAGCAATCTAGTCCTGATACTATTAGACTTAAAAGAAGAAGAAGAAAAAAATCGAAACCAAAACAAAAAACAGCTGATCGAACAGCTGATAGCCCTCACGTGTTCTGCATGTGTGCGTCCTTAGTCCAGGTGAGCGTGGGCGTCGGGTTGGCGGTCGCTGAACACTCCACGGTCGCTGCGCCGCCCTCGCCCACAGTCACACGTTCAGCCGCCTGCACGTTCTCAGGGCCATCTGTAAAAGGAACGGCGTGAAGGGAACGGTGTGAGGAGAACAGCTTGGAGGGGAATGCAGAAAAGGGGAACGGTATGAATGAATAGGTGGGGGGGAAACAATGTGAGGGGAACGGTGTGGGAGGGTGAACGGTACGAGAGGAACGGGGTGGGGGGAACGGCGAAAAGGGGGACAAAATGAATGAATAGGTGAGGGGGAAACAGTGAAAGGGGAACGGTGTAGGAGGGTGAACGATACGAGAGGAACAGGGGGGGAGCGGTGTGGGAGAGCGCCCGGGGGGAGGGGGGGGCGGTCTGGGGTGAACTCAAGATTAAAAAAAAGGATTTCTATATCAAGGAGCGAAAAGGGGGAGGGGGAGGGGAAGGCGGGAAGAGGTGAGGGAGGGAAAAGAGTGGAATATATAGAAAGAAAGAAAGAAAGGGAGAGAGAGAGAGAGAGAGAGAGAGAGAGAGAGAGAGAGAATGAGAGAAAGAAAGAATGAGAGATAGAAAAAAATGACAGACA
>NW_028234439.1:25211519-25219019 GCF_977035675.1 Penaeus japonicus
GTTCGTCTGTTCGTCTCTCTGTTTGTCTGTTCGTTTTTCTGTTTGGCTGTTTGTCTCTCTGTTTCAGTTCGTTTTTCTGTCTGTCTGTTCGTCTCTCTGTTTGTCTGTTCGTCTCTCTGTTTGTCTGTTCGTCTCTCTGGCTGTCTGTTCGTTTTTTTGTTTGTCTGTTCGTCTCTCGGTTTGTCTGTTCGTTTTTCTGTCTGTCTGTTCGTCTCTGGCTGTCTGTTCGTGTCTCTGTTTGTCTGAACTGAGTTCATTGTGACATTGTTTGTCTGTTCGTCTCTCTGGCTGTCTGTTCGTTTTTCTGTCTGTTTGTTCGTCTCTCTGTTTCAGTTCGTTTTTCTGTTTATCTGTTCGTTTTTCTGTTTGTCTGTTCGTCTCTCTGTTTGTCTGTTCGTCTCTCTGTTGGTCTGTTCATTTTTCTGTCTGTTTGTTTTTCTGTCTGTCTGCTCATGTTTTTTGTCGGTCTGTTCGTTTTTCTGTTTGTCTGTTCGTCTCTCTGTTTGTCTGTTCGTTTTTCTGTTTGTCTGTTCGTCTCTCTGTTTGTCTGTTCGTTTTTTTGTTTGTCTGTTCGTCTCTCTGTTTGTCTGTTCGTTTTTCTGTTTGTCTGTTTGTCTCTCTGTTTGTCTGTTCGTTTTTCTGTTTGTCTGTTCGTCTCTCTGTTTGTCTGTTCGTTTTTCTGTTTGTCTGTTCGTCTCTCTGTTTGTCTGTTCGTTTTTCTGTCTGTTCGTTTTTCTGTTTGTCTGTTCGTCTCTCTGTTTGTCTGTTCGTTTTTCTGTTTGTCTGTTCGTCTCTCTGGCTGTCTGTTCGTTTTTCTGTTTGTCTGTTCGTCTCTCTGTTTGTCTGTTCGTTTTTCTGTCTGTTCGTTTTTCTGTTTGTCTGTTCGTCTCTCTGTTTGTCTGTTCGTTTTTTTGTTTGTCTGTTCGTTTCTCTGTTTGTCTGTTCGTTTTTCTGTTTGTCTGTTCGTCTCTCTGTTTGTCTGTTCGTTTTTCTGTTTGTCTGTTCGTCTCTCTGGCTGTCTGTTCGTTTTTCTGTTTGTCTGTTCGTCTCTCTGTTTGTCTGTTCGTTTTTCTGTCTGTTCGTTTTTCTGTTTGTCTGTTCGTCTCTCTGGCTGTCTGTTTGTCTCTCTGTTTGTCAGCTCGTCTCTCTTTTTGTCTGTTCATTTTTCTGTCTGTTCGTCTTTCTGTTTGTCTATTCGTCTGTCTGTCTGTCTGTTCGTACGTCTGTATGTCTGTCTGTTCGTCTGTCTGTCTGTCTATTCGTCTCTCTGTCTGTCTGCCTATTTGTACCATTGTCTGTCTGGCTGCCTGTCTGTCTGCACGTCTTCTCGTCCGTCAGTCTGTCTGTTCGTCTGTCTGTCTGTCTGTTCGTCTTTCTCTTTGTCTATTCGTCTCTGTGTCTGTCTGCCTATTTGTACCATTGTCTGTCTGGCTGCCTGTCTGTCTATCCGCACGTCTTCTCGTCCGTCAGTCTGTCTGTTCGTACGTCTGGCTGTCACACTCGGTCCGGCAATGCGTCGCCTCCTTAGAGGTGACAGGAATAATGATAAGGATTGATCTTTCCAGTCCTCTGTACTTTCCCCTCGGCCTTTACTCTTTGTCTTTCTCCCTCCATCCCTTCTCTCTCTCTCTCTCTTTCTCTCTCTCGATCTCTTTAGCTCTCTTTCTTTCTTTCTCTCTCTCTCTCCCTCCCTCCCTTCTCTCTCTCTCTCTCTCTCTGTCTCTGTCTCTGTCTCTATCTCTGTCTCTCTCTCTCTCTCTCTCTCTCTCTCTCTCTCTCTCTCTCTCTCTCTCTCTCTCTCTCTCTCTCTCTCTCTCTCTCTCTCTCTCTCTCTCTCTCTCTCTCTCTCTCTCTCTCTCTCTGTCTCTGTCCTCTCTCTCTCTCTCTCTCTCTCTCTCTCTCTCTCTCTCTCTCTCTCTCTCTCTCTCTCTCTCTCTCTCTCTCTCTCTCTCTCTCTCTCTCTCTCTCTCTCTCTCTCTCTCTCTCTCTCTCTCTCTCTCTCTCTCTCCCTCTACCCGTTTCTCTCTCTCTGTCTCTTTCAAACAGTAATGATGACAATAGCAGTAGAGAAAAAAAAGTGATAATGATAACAATGATAATGATAATGATAACAGGAACAGGAATAAAAAGGATAATGATAATAATAATGATAATGAGAGTGGTAACGATAATAATGATAATAATGATGATAGTATTAATTATGGTAACAATAATGGTGAATTGGTAATGATACCTGTAATGATAACATTAATAATGATAGAATGATAATGATAATGACGATAATGAAAATCATGATAATGCTACCAGTAATAATAACAATAATGATGATAGTGATAACAATATTGATAAAAGAGATGGTAATGATATTGATGATATTAATAATGATGTTGATAATGATGATAATGATAATGATGATAATGATAATGATGATAATGATAATGATGGTAATGATAATGATGATAATGATAATGATGGTAATGACAAGGATGATGATTATGGTAATGATAATAGTAACAACAACAATAAGGATAATGAAAAAAATGATAGTTAAAGCAACAATGACACTGATATTGATAATAATGATAATGACACAAATTATGATACTAATGTTGATGATGATAATGATAATGATAATAAGAATAAAGACAATGGTAACAGTAATGGTAATGAGAATAGTGATAACGATATGAATAATGATGATAATGATGATGATAATAATAATAATAATAACAATAGTAATGATAATGATATTAATGATAAAAATGATACAATAGAAATAACCATAATAAATATAACAATAATATTGATAACGATACTAACAATTATGATGATGCTAAAAATGGTAGTAATAATAATTAAAGTAATGACAATGAAAGTAGTAATAAAAATAATAATAATGATAATAATGATGATAGTAATAAAATATATGATATTGCTCCAGAGACGAATTTTATTAAAATCGCTGTGAAAACTTACGTAAAACATGGAGCGTTATGTCCTTCTTGACCGAGGGCCTGATGCCGTTGTCAGCCAAGCAGGTAAACAACCTTCCGTTATCTTCTGCTGTCGCTGTCAGTTGCAACTCCGACCTGTTGGAAGACAGCGAAAACGAAAGGCCATGAATGAATTTGCTTGTATTATAAATACGAGCAATTACACTCTGAGACACGTAAATAGTAAACAAATCTATATTATGTGTAGTTCAGTGATGTTTTTTTATAGTTAAATGCGGGGTTTTGTCCGTAGAGTTTTCCCATTATTTATACCAACGTCTTGCAAAAACCAACACCTTCTGTTTGTTTTCGAATATTTTTTTTTTCTATCTCTTTCAACCCTTTGACAGGAAGATCACAGGGTATTTTCCATTGTAAATGATCCTCTTGAATTGGTAATTAATTCTGAGTGGAGCCAACGGAGCTTTTCAAAGGATTACTGGTGTTTGTTACTGCGTATTTCCATCAAATTAGAAAATAACATGTATTGTTTTGGCTTCTCTCGCGATAAACGTTCCTGTTGTTTATATGAAATAAGTGAAATTCTAGTTTTTTTCTTCTTTTGCAGTTTCGTATTCCTCTTACAATTCACTTTGTTTTTTACACCATTCTTTATCGGTCAGTCCACCCATTTTACTTTTATATCGTCCTCTTTCATGGTTCATTTTCGGAGGTGGAGCTTCATTTTCCTCTTCGTCTGGCGATCGCCGTCCTTGGGTTGTCATGGCAACTACAGGTGCTTTAGCCGAGGAAAATGAAGTCAACTTGGTAATGAAAGCAACGAGCGAACACTAACAGACTTTTTTCATGGTTGACTCGAGGCATTATTCCTCTTGTTCGTGTTCCCTATTTGCATCCGATATACTTACTTCTCCAGCTCCTCTTTATGTTTCCCTCTTTTCCCCCCTCATCGCCTTCCCTTAAGCATATTTTTTTTTCGTTTTATTACTTCGGTCTCTACATAAAGAAACTTGTCTTTCTTCCCGGTTTTAATTTTTTTTTTTTTGCCTTCCTCCCATTTCGTTTTTAGGACCCAAGAAATTCCTTACTCACCCCTCCCAAAAGTCACGGTTTTTCCTCTCCCACTTTTCTTTCATACTCCCGCCCCTCCATTCTATATCTCACATGAGAGGACACAGCACTCAAACTCTCCTCGTCTTCGTACAGTCGAAAACACCTTGTGACCATACTGTCTGTCCACTTTTCTTCTGGACATTTCCATTCTGGCTGAACATCCTTTCTTTCTCCCATTGCATATCTCCCCCTTCTATCTCTCACGCGAGGAAACACAACCACAGACTCACATACTCTCGATACCCGCGAAGACATCTTACAACCTCCTTTTCAACCTATTTACGTCCTTTTCCTCCCATTCTGATTGATATAAACCCCTTCTCCTAACGCATATCTCCCCTCCCCTCCCCTCTACCTCCCACCCTTCCATTCTGGTTGACCTCCCCTCTTTCTCCCCGCCGCATATCTCCCCTCCCCTCCCCTCTACCTCCCACCCTTCCATTCTGGTTGACCTCCCCTCTTTCTCCCCGCCGCATATCTCCCCTCCCCTCTATCTCCCACCCTTCCATTCTGGTTGACCTCCCCTCTTTCCCCCCCTCGCATATCTCCCCTCTCTTCTACCTCTCACCCTTCCATTCTGGTTGACCTCCACTCTTTCTCCCGCCACATATCTCCCCTCTCTTCCATCTCCCACCCTTCCATTCTGGTTGACCTCCCCTCTTTCCCCCCCTCGCATATCTCCCCTCCCCTCCCCTCTACCTCTCACCCAAAGAAACACAACCACAAACTCACCTGGTCTTCGTACCCCCAAAGGCACCTGGAGACCTCTCACTGACGTCCCCCTGCAGAGGAGCCCCCTCGGACGACCAGCTGACGTTGGAGGGGGGGAGTGAGGGGGACGTCTCGCAGGTGAGCGTCACGACCTCTCCTTCCTCTACTGTGGCGGGGACGGCGGTCTCGGTGACGTCCCACGGGGCGACTGCAGGGGGGGGGAGGGGGGAGGGGGAAGAAAGGGGTGTTAGATTGATGTTGTGGAGAAAAGGATGATGGAGGGAGGGTGGAGGAAACTGAAGCGGAGAAGAGGAGGAGAAAAGGAAGAAGAGAATGGGGGGGGGGGGGGGAGAAAGAAAGAAAGAAGAGGCGAAGGAAGGAGAAGAGGAGGATAAACAGAAGGTAGAGGAAGAAACGAGAATGAAATACAAGGAAAAGGAGGAGGAAGAGAAAAAGGAAGGGGGAAGAGGAAGAGAAAAGGAAGGAAGAGGAGGAAAAAGTGGAGGAAATATGAAAGAAAGGTAAGAGGGGGAAGGTATAGAGCAGGAAAAAGGGGAGGGGAATGAAAAGGTGAATAGGTGAAGGAAACAGAGGAGAAGGGAAAAGAGGAGGAAGTGGAAGAGGAGGAGATGGAGGGGGAGGAGGAGATGGAGGAGGAAGAGGAGATGGAAAAGGAAGAGGAGATGGAGGAGGAGGAGATAGAGGAGGAGGAGGAGAAAGATGGGGAAGGAAAGACAAAGTAAAAGTAGGAGGAGAAAAAGGAGTAGGAGGAGGAGGATAAGGAAAAAACAAACAAACAAAAAACAGGAGAAGTAAGAGGAGGAAAGGATGAGGAGAAGGAGGAAGAGGAGGAGGAATAGAAGGAAGAAAAGAAGGAGGAGGAATAGAAGGAAGAAAAGAAGGTCGAAGAGGAGGAGACGGAACAGAAGGAAGAGAAAGAGGAAGAAGAAGAAGAAGAAGAAGAGGAGGAAATGGTGTTGTGGGAAAAGACATCTGGGTCTCGCGGCCACCGAGGAACTAAGGAACTAACCCTGACTCTAATGATCCGGACAGTAAGTGTTTCCCCATATTTCCCTCCTATTATCACGGCAAATTGGATCAGCACTAAGGATTGTTGTGAATGACCGTCCGTTAATAAGGAGAGCGAGGCATATGGGACCCGAACGGAGGAGAGAAAGAGGATTAGTGATAAAACAAGGGAGAGAGAGAGAGAGAAGAAAATCAATGGGGATATTCAACAAAGGACCTGCTGTTCCCGCGGATTTTTTTTTTTTTATCTTTAGTTAATGGTTGGAAATAGTTTTTTTTGTTTTTTTGTTTTTTTTAATGACGTGAAGACGAAATCCATGAGGAATTTTGAAACTGTTTTCTTTAACTTTCATGGATTCTTTGTGCTTTGGGTTTTGTTTATTGTATTTTCACCGTAGAGTGTTTGCTAATTATTCATAATGTATTAGACTTAAACGTTTATCAAAGGAGAGTGTTAACATTGCCTCTTTTTCTTGTAAAGGAAGTATTTGTAAGGGGAGAAACACTTAGGCAAGACAGTGAGTGTCGAGAACCACTTACAGAGAATGGTTGGTGAAAAAACAACAACAACAACTCATGATGACTGAGAGCAAATTGGAAAAAGTATATAGAAATGGGAAGGAGAGAACAAAGAACCACTTACAAAAGACAATGACAGAATTAAAGTGCGTGAAAAGAACCACTTACAAGAGACAGTGAACGTACTAAAGTGAACGCGAAGAACAACTTGCAAGAGACAAAGAGGGAATTAAAGTGAAAGCAAAGAACCACTTACAAGAGACAGTGAATGAACTAAAGTGAACGAAAGAACAACTTACAAGAGATAAAAAGGGAACTAAAATGAACGCAAAAGATCATATACAAAAGAGACAATGAACGAACTAAAGTGAACGAAAGAACAAGTTACAAGAGACAAAAAGGGAACTAAAATGAACGCAAAAGATAATTTACAAGAGACAGTGAACGAACTAAAGTGAACGCAAAGAACCACTTACAAGAGACAAAAAGGGAATTAAAGTGAATGCAAAAAAAAAAAAAATACTTACAAGAGACAAAGAGGGAATTAAAGTGAACACAAATAACCACTTACAAGAGAAAGTGAACAAATTAAAGTGAACGCAAAGAACCACTTACAAGAGACAGTGAGCAAACGAAAGTGAACGCAAAGAACCACTTACAAGAGACAAAGAGGGAACGAAAGTGAACGCAAAGAACCACTTACAAGAGACAAAGAGGGAACTAAAATGAACGCAAAAGATCATTTACAAGAGACAGTGAACGAACTAAAGTAAACGCAAATAACAACTTACAAGAGACAAAAAGGGAACTAAAATGAACGCAAATGATCATTTACAAGAGACAGTGAACGAACGAAAGTGAACGCAAAGAACCACTCACAGAGCACGGTGAGCGCTGCCGACGTTGCCAGCGGGGTCTTAGTAGCGGGGTTGGTGACCTCGCACACTATTTTGGCCTCGTTGTCCACCGGCGTGACCTCGACCTCTGCCCTCGCGCGGGTGATGTTGCCGTCATGGGTCACCTCCGTGGCGATGCGCTCCCCTTTCTTGTAGATGCTGGGGAAGAAAATAGAAATAGAATATACTGTAAAAAATCTTTCCTCGTTGAGGTTTTGATACTATGTATAAAGAGATTTTATATATATATATATATATATATATATATATATACATAT
>NW_028234439.1:25224019-25234019 GCF_977035675.1 Penaeus japonicus
GATTAAAGCCAAAAGAAAACAGAAATTGATTATAGGAGAGCAATCAATCGACTCAGTCGGATTAAAAGTAATCAACTTTTATATGAATCTTCCATCATCTACATCTAATACGGACTGCGGCATTTGAATTCTCTCGACTGTGCGAATAAGACGATTCACGGATGCGGAGAGGGCAAATTCGAAAGAAGAAGAAGAAGAAGAAGAAGAAGAAGAAAAAACAGATCTTTATTAAATCACAATATCTTCCTCTATATCTAATTCTAATTCGCACTGCTACCCACTGTGCGAATAAGACGATTCACGGGCGCGTAGAGGGCAATTCGAAAGAAAAACAGATCTTTATTATATCATACTATTTCCCCTTACATCTAATTCTAATTCGCACTGCTACCCATGTCTTCGATCAGCTGTGCGAATAAGACGATTCACGGATGTGGAGAGGGCAAATTCGAAAGAAGAAGAAGAAGAAGAAAAACAGATCTTTATATCACAATATCTTCCTCTACATCTAATTCTAATTCGCACTGCTACTCTTTTCTTCTCTCGACTGTGCGAATAAGATAATTCACGGGTGCGGAGACGGCAATTTCGAAAGAAAACAGACCTTTATGATATCATAATATCTTCCTCTACATCTAATTCTAATTCGCACTACTACCCATATCTTCGATCAACTGTGCGAATAAGACGATTCGCGAATAAGACGATTCACGGGTGCGTAGAGGGCAATTTCGAAAGAAAACAGACCTTTATTATATCATACTATCTCCCCTTACATCTAATTCTAATTCGCACTGCTACCCATGTCTTCGATCAGCTGTGCGAATAAGACGATTCACGGGTGCGTAGAGGGCAATTTCGAAAGAAAACAGCAGACCTTTATCATACCATAACATCCCCCCTACATCTAATTCTAATTCGCACTGCTACCCATGTCTTCTCTCGACTGTGCGAATAAGACGATTCACGGATGCGGAGAGGGCAATTTCGAAAGAAAACAGACCTTTATTATATCATAAAATCTCCCCCTACAACTAATTCTAATTCGCACTGCTACCCATGTCTTCTCTCGACTGTGCGAATAAGACGAAAGAAAAACAGACCTTTATTATATCATAATATCTCCCCCTACATCTAATTCTAATTCGCACTGCTACCCATATCTTCGATCAGCTGTGCGAATAACACAAAAAAACTTACCGGCCACGATCCAAGTGAGCGAAGCGGGTGGATTCGAATCGCTCGTTTCACAAGTGAGTGAAAACGACGAACCAGACTCCACTTCCGACACTCCGGTGATGGTGACAGAGGCTGGAGCGTCTGTGGTGAAAGTGAGAGGCTATGGTGAGCATTTCGATCGGGATAGTGACCATTTTATTGTGATAGAGTGATGCGGAGGGAGTGACTTTGAATATTCCAACAGTGATAATGAAAAATAATGAAAAAAACAAAACAAAAGAGGTGAGACATTGAAAATGGTGGTGAGTACATTAACATGAACAACGACAGAGAAAAACATGAGGATATGAGCATTTTAATGGATGTAATAACAGACATTTTAAGAGAAATACTAATTGGAAAGATGATTTTATCTTGAATGTAATTAAAAAGGTGATGGTGAGCATTATAGCAGGAATAAAGAGGAACTTATGAACAGATGCAAAGAATTTTAGCTTTTCATATAAAGAGGGAAAGATAAAAGATAGAGGAGAGGAAGAAAGTGAAGAAGCAGAGGGAGGGGGAGAGAAGGAGAGAAGGATAAAAGAATGGGAATAGAGAGATAGAAAAATGGAAGAGAGAGGAAAAGATAAAGTGAGAGAAAGATGGTAAAAATACAGAAGAGAAGAGAAAAGGAGGGGGAGATAGAGATGAATTTAATAAGGAAGGAGAAAGAGAAAGGAGAAGTGGACAAAAAGGAAAGATAGAAGGGTAAGAAAGATTGAGAGATGGAGAAGTAAGAAAGAGGGAAATACAGAAACGACGGAAAAAAAAGCAAAGGGGAGAAACAAAACAGAGAGAGAGAGAGAGAGAGAGAGAGAGAGAGAGAGAGAGAAAGAAAGAAAGAAAGAAAGAAAGAAAGAGAGAGAGAGAGAGAGAGAAAGAATGAGAGAGAGAAAGAGAGAAGGAAGAGAAAGAGAAAATGAGAGAGAAAGATAAAGAGACAAAGGAAGAAAAAGGTCGAGAAAGAGAAAGAGAAAGGGAAAGAGAGAAAGAGGGAGAGAAAGAGAAGGAAAGAGAGAAGGGAAAAAATAGAGAAAAAGAAAACGAAAAAGGAAGAGAGAGACAGAGAAAAAGAAAAAGAAAGAAAGATAAAGAATAGGAGAGGGAGAGAGAAAGAGAAAGAAAGAAAGAGAGGCAAAAAGAGGAAGAGAGAGAGAGAAAGAGACAAATAGAGAGAAAGAGGAAGAAAAAGGGAAAAGAGAAGGATGAAATAAGATAGAAAAGGGAGAAAGAAAGAAGATAAAGATGGAGAAAAAGGGATAGAAAAGGGAGAAAGAAAGAAGATAAAGATAGAGAAAAAGAGAAAGAAAGAAAGAACGAAATAATTCCATCAATACTATTAACATTTACTCATTAAAGCAACGTGAAGTTATAGTGGTTGATTACCTATCAACATAGCGATAGATTTATCAACAATAGATAAAAAAGTGTTTTTCAGCCCGTAACACTAGCAAACATTCTTTGTATATTTCTTAGCAATTTAGAAAACATCATTCTTACATTCTTAAAAACACAATATTCTATGAAAGTTGTGATATCCTTTGAAGGATATTTTAAATTCATTTTATTATCAATGGTTCCTGAAAGTTCAATATTGTTTTATTTTTTATTTTTTTTTTACTCAATGAAGATCAGATGATTGAGAAGAAAGAGGTTCATATCCTGTTTTGAACTGTTTAATAGATCGAGAAAATTAATACAGATGAAAAAAGAAGAAAAAAATGATGATAGAGGAATAAAAATGTAATCACTCAATCAACAGCATTTCTCGTGATTCAAAGTTTTGTTAATTTGGATTCCATAAAAAAAGAGAGGGAAAGGGGGGGATTGTAAAACGGAAAGAAACGTCAAAGAGGGAATTAAAACACGTGTCAGAAATGGACGAAACATTCCGAGATTTTCGAAAATCTGTCTTAGAAATTTCCAGAAGGCGAGGCATCGGTTTCTTGTGATTATGATTATCAAACTTTATTTTTCAAAGATTTTTTTCATTATGTTGGTTCGTTTTATCTCTCTGATTCTAAGTCTAGAGTTGCAATAAGTCAACATGTAGTTATTCTAGCAATAACTTTGTTCTCTCTCTCTCTCTCTCTCTCTCTCTCTCTCTCTCCTTCTGTCTGTTTCCAGAGGGCACACGTGTTTATATCTCAGTGGTATACAATTAAAAATCATACACAGATGCGGCTTTAAGTTAGAATTACATTATAGTGTTTCTACATGGCATTACATTCTTTTTATATTATATCACATTAGTCATTTACTTATATCAATCACATATAAGTCCAAATGTATCAATCTCCCACAGTAATATATTTGAGAACTTGTTTATTTAATCTACTTATTTAATAGGTTTACAAGCTATGCGGTTCGTGAAGGACCTGCTTGCTTCGGCAGGTATGATTTTATAGGAGTGTTTCTCAATTTTTTTTTCTTCATCCTGGCGTAATATATCGCTTGGAAACGCGGTGAATTAGTGGGTTAAAACCATTAAAAAAAAGGTTATATATAAAGTTTACACGCTCATTACAGATCCTTAGAGCGTGGCCAAGGGGAAATGACACTTATGGCCCTTGTTCAAGTCTCACTTTTTAATTATCTAATTATTCTCATACAATCTAATCAAACTCTAACCTCGCTAAGGTTATATAGAAACGGACGTGATCCTGCGCAACGTGTTTCTAATTCGTTAGAGGTTAAAGGAGGTATTAACCTAAAGGATTTTTTCCTCCGCCATTTGGGTAAATGCGAAGAAGCGGGGTATATATCTAGAGCAGAAGGGGGGAGGGGGGAGGGGAGGGGGGTACATATCTAGAGCAGAAGAGGGGAGGGGGGAGGGGAGGGGGGTATATCTAGAGCATAAAGGGGGGAGGGGGGTATATCTAGAGCATAAAGGGGGGAGGGGGGGGTGAAAATATATACCCAATGGCATACGCGGAAACAGAGTGACATAAGTACAAAGATGAAATCGCAACTTCATTAAAGAGGGAAGTTAATTAATTAAACCTTGTGATTGCAACATTGCTAGCAACACGAATGGGAATAGGAAAAGAAATAAATCTCGGGATGAACGGACCCTGACAAAGAATCCGATGAATATGAGGATGAGAAAGAGAGAGAAGAAGAAGAAGAAGAGAGAGAGAAGAAGAAAAAGAACGGACCGTGACACAGAATCCGACGAATATGAGGATGAGAAAGAGAGAGAGAAGAAGAAGAAGAAGAGAGCGAGAAGAAGAAAAAGAACGGACTGTGGCAAAGAATCCGACGAATATGAGGAGGAAGAGAGAGAGAGAAGAAGAGAGAGAGAAGAAGAAGAACGGACCGTGACAAAAAATCCGATGAATATGAGGATGAGAAAGAGAGAGAGAGAAGAAGAAGAAGAGAGAGAAGAAGAAGAAGAGAGAGAAGAAGAAGAAGAAGAAGAAGAGAGAGAAGAAGAAGAAGAAGAAGAGAGAGAAGACGAAGAGAGAGAGAGAGAAGAAAAAGAACGAACTATGACAAATAATCCGACGAATATGAGAATGAGAAAGAGAGAGAGAGAGAAGAAGAAGAGAGAGAGAGAAGAAGAAGAAGAAGAGAGAGAATAAGAATAAGAAGAGAGAGAGAAGAAGAAAAAGAACGGACCGTGACAGAGAATCCGACGAATATGAGGATGAGAAAGAGAAAGAGAGAGAAGAAGAAGAAGAAGAAGAACAAGACCGTCGCCTCCTGACTCACAGTAGACGGTGAGCGTGACGTTGGCGACGAGCGAGTGGTCCATGACGTCGTTGGTGACGCTGCACTCGTAGACGGCGCCGTCCTCGTCCGCCGTCACCGCCAGCTCGTGCGAGTTGGTGACGCCGGCGCCGTCCGTGATGGAGGTGTCGTCCACGAGCGTCCCGCGGCGGTACCACAGCACCCACGCCCGCGGGTTGCCGCCCTTCACGTGGCAGCTGAGGGTGCGGCGCTCCCCGGCGCGCAGGACGTCCCCCGTCTCGTACCCGGTGATGATGGGGGGGCCGGGGGGGTCTGGGGGTGGGGAAGAAGGGAGGTTAGTTGATGGAGGGCTGGGGGGCACCCGGATGGCACCCGGATGGCACCCGGATGGCACCGAATCCCCGCCCGAGGGGAGGCAAATGGACAGAAGCTGTTGTTAAGTCCATTTGCTTTATAATGTCCACTGTGCAGTCATGGACTCGCAGGGATATTAGACAAACACCATTTCAAGAAGATTAAGACTTTGTACACAAGTGAACCTTTTTTACATTAATTTATTACTTCAGTATGATATTTTAGTATAATTCCCTGTATCTGACTCTCTCTCTCGCTCTCTCTCTCTCTCGCTCTCTTGCCCTCTCTCTCTCTTTCTCTTTCGCTCTCTCTCTATCTCTCGCTCTCTCTCTCTGTCTCTGTCTCTCTCTCTCTCTCGCTCTCTTGCCCTCTCTCTCTCTTTCTCTTTCGCTCTCTCTCTCTCTCTCTATTTCTCTCTCTCTCTCTCTCTCTCTCTCTCTCTCTCTCTCTCTCTCTCTCTCTCTCTCTCTCGCTCTCTCTCTCTCTGACACGCTATCAGTCTGCCTCCCTCCCCTAGGACGCTCCCATTATTTAAACTTCAATATCTACACAATTTCATACAGTTAATAACAAGTTTTCATACAGCTTTTACTCCCTGAAGACTAATTATTCTCATACAATCTAATCTAACACTAACCTCGCTAAGGTTATATAGAAATTAATATAAATTCATATCAATCGACGTAATCATGGCAATAGGATCGTGTGAATTATATGTTGTATTTTAATGGCATTAGGATCTTGCTTTTAGCTTTATTATGTGGAAGAGTCAGATTGCCGTCAGTCAATAGTGCAATGGTAATTGTTATATTGTATCCCCTTGTCGCACAATACAATCGCCGATCTGGTGATGGTGATTGTGATTAGTGATATTGTTTTAGCTCCAACCGATGGAACTCGTCGCACAATAAAACAAGAATAAACACATGTAAATACAGACGTCATATAACGCAGTCTCTGTAAGAACGCCGTTAAATTCGTAACGTTTCGGATCCCTTTACTTGTCCTTCTTCAGGAAAATGAATCATCCATTTTGGTTTGGTTCGTCTGAGGAGGGACACGTGAAGGAATCCGAAACGTTCGAAACGTTTCGATTTTTATTACGTTCATACTATGACTATGTTATTCCATAGTTATTACATATTCCATTGTTATCATACTATGTTATTACAGTGACTGTGTTATAGTATATCATCGTAAAACGTGCTGTTCTCGAAGCACCGTGAGGAGGACCTTTCTGTAGTGGTCGAGGGTGCCCTTCTGTGCGGTTGATTCGCTTCAATAACTGGCAGTGGTTCGTTCAACTCGCTTATGCAACACCGAAGGATAATAGGGAGGATATCTTCAAAGATACGAGAGAGGGCGTACTCGGACAAGAATCGAATAATGGATTCACAAAGGGAATAAAAAAAAAAAAAAAAACAATCGTTCAGTGTTAGTTCTGGACGTGGCATCAGCTGACTTTTCTTGCCAATTTCGATATCAGTTTTAAATGAATCTAAGTTAGATTTTGATTTCATATAATTATCAAGTGAGAGGCATTGGGTATACGTTATATAATGTATAATGTCCATTAGTCTATAATAAATATATGTTTACCTTCAGGGAAAACACAACACCCTCGGCGGAAGACGATCCACGAGGAAAGAGTTAAAAAACAAAAAAACAAACACCAGTGAAATACTAAATGCAATTCACACAACCCTCCATCTGTATTTAAACCAAATAATAACACTTTTCACAAATTACAATACAACCTAAACACTGCCAGAGTCTTAATTAACATTGCCATTAACCTTCAGATAAAAAAAGAAAATAAAAATAAAGTATACTTATTCCTTCCGTGCTGCATGTGTCTAACCTCGACTCCGGGGTCTGGTTTCATAATCTATCGAACGCTTTTGCAATGCCACGAATAATGTCAGCCAATCGTAGGGTCGGGGAATCATTTTTCGTTCTTTTGGGGAAAAGTTAGAGGTCTGGTTCTTTCGATTTCGGCGGTTCGTGTGGTCGTCTTGTCGTGGTATTGAAGCAGTTGGTTTTTGTCAAATGATTTCGTAAATGTTCTTAAGTATTTGGTAAATTAGTTTGGTTAGTATGAACTGTTTTATTCTCTTTCGTTCATCGTTCTCTCTCTCTCTCCTTTTCTTTCCTTCCTTCACCTCTCTCTAAATTTCTTTCCCTCTCTCTCTCTTTCTCCCTCCCTCCCTTCGTATCTTTCCTTCTCTTTCCCACTCCCACTCTCGCTAACTTACACACATGCACACACACACACACACACACACACACACACACACACACACACACACGCACGCACACACACACACACACACACACACAAACACAACCCCCCCCCACACACACACACACACCCTCTCCCACCCCCCTCACTTACGCAAGACCGAGAGGGTGATGGAAGCCATGAGGGCGGCGGGCGCGGCACCGAGGGTCGGGTGGAGGGCCTGGCACGAGAAGTCCTTGCCGTCATCCTCGGGTTGCGCTGTCACCTCCAGCTGGCTCCGGAGACTCCAGCGTCGAGGCAGGGACGATACCTCCACTTGGTCCTCCTGAAGATCTGACGGGGGAAGGGAGAACGTGGCTTGGAGGGGGCTTGGAGGGGGGGTTGGAGGGGAGGGAAGGCGGGGGAAGGGCGCGGGGGAGGGCGGGAGGAGGGGGTGGGGGTTGGGGGGAGCTTTCGAGACACTCCGTCGTAAGATGGAGCTAGAGGCTAAACACTCGAATGTTATTGGTATACTAATTCTAATTCTAATTCGGATACTGTACTTCCGTCGGCTGATATCCATTGTTGAAATTAGAATTCATAGAAGTTGTAATTAAGAAGATTACGTCTACGTCTAAATTTACGTCTAAATAAAAAAGGAAAAGTAATGGTTTATTCGGTGTTCTTGAATGAAGGAGTCAGGAATTATTTGGGTCGTTGTAGAATCAGAGAGAATATTGTGAATCGGACGATGGAGATTCTCTGAAACTTATAGAGGAGTTAGAAAAGATTGAATATCTATGTATTGTGACATAAAAAAGGAAGGAAAGGGAATATGTTGGACATTCGTGACACCAGATCTATATTACTGTGAAAATATGAGTTTCCTTATTCTATAGATCACTTACGTAGCTATCTAAATTTACAATATAATACTTCTGCTTTGTGGTGTAATTTTGACGTGTACTGTGATGTACTTAAATTGTCACTCAGATAAATCTTAGCTTTTATTATGCATACTATTTGTGATAGGAGACATAAGAAATGCTAAATAGGAAAATGCCCCAAATAATATCCTGAATTACGGCAGCGATAAAATAAACTCAATTTAAGCGAACACCCAAAAGCAACGCTTATTTAACGAGTAACGACGCTTGCATAACTCTAGTGACTTGCCTTCCTTTAGGTAAACTGGAAGACCCCCAAGACGAACGAAAGCAAAAGATAAATAAAAGTAATGAGAAGGTTTTCCGACACCCCCTCCCCCCTCCCCCCCCTCCTTCCGCCGCTTAGGAATTAGACATAAGCTTTGGCTTTTTCTTCCTCCAAATCCAGACTGGATTTTGTTTCCTCTCCTGGTCACGTCAAGCTCCTAGTGGCGGGAATTTCTTTCATAATCATTTCCTCCTTTTGAAATCATAGAAACGATGTTAGTTATAGTAGTATCGTATGGTTTACACCTCAGATATCATGTTATTGCTCCAGTTGATGTTAGTTATTATGGTGACAAAGGATGTTGTTGATTAATGGCGATATTGTTAGCAGGAGATTGACGTCACTGGTTGATAAAAGCGAAACCTGGTTCGGACGTGATGTTTCGTGTTTCATTATCTTCGAATGGACAAAGGTTTGTTATCTTGGTTGTTTTTTTCCGCTGTTTATCACTTACACCTTTCTTTCTTCTTATTTAATCTCCCCTCGTCATCCTTTTTTTTTTCTCTTTTCTACACCCTTTTTTTCTTTTTCCCTAAGTTAATTTCCCGTTTTCTCTCTTTTATCTTTTTCTTTCTTCAAACGCCGAAAATCCTAAACAAAGTCTACGGTCGAGACTTCTATCTTTAATGAACTTCCCAACTTTGTAGACTTTTTCCTGAATTATTAAATCGTCGACCCACAGACACATTGGTGAATCATCGAATAAAGAATAGTGATACAGAATTAATATCTAATTCAATGGAGGATCTAATAAAATAGCTTAAACTTTAAACACCCTATCAAATAGGTAATCATTTATAACTTGGTCCTCGTTCAAAAGAATTAATATCTAATTCAATGGAAGGTCTAATAAAACAGCTTGAACTATAAACACCCTCTCTTGTACGTGATCATTTATAACTTTGTCCTCGTTCAAAGTAATTAATATCTAATTTAATGAAAGGTCTAATGAAATAGCTTAAACTATAAATAACCTATCAAGTAGGTAATCATTTTTAACTTGTTCCTCGTTCAAAAGAACTAAACAATCGGCAGAGATGGTTAGCTTAATTTCGCCAGTATCAATTTGGAGATCAATTAAGAATTGGAATTTGAGAACCCTAGTTTAAAACCCCTTTGGCCTTGGATTTCAGTTGAAGAACCCCAGTTTAAGAGTCGCCGTTTGAAGATCCAATTTTGATGGTCGATTGAAAACTCTAGGGTTGAGAACTACAGTTTAACTATCCTAGTTTTAGATCCCCGATTTGAGAAATCCATTTTGAGATCGCAGTTTGGGATTCCCCGGTTTCAGAACCT
>NW_028234439.1:25241519-25253492 GCF_977035675.1 Penaeus japonicus
GATAGATAGATAGATAGATAGATAGATAGATAGATAGATAGATAGATAGATAGATAGATAGATAGATAGATAGATAGATAGATAGATAGATAGATAGATAGATAGATAGATAGATAGATAGATAGATAGATAGATAGATAGATAGATAGATAGATAGATAGATAGATAGATAGATAGATAGATAGATAGATAGATAGATAGATAGATAAATAGATAGATAGATAGATAGATAGATAGATAGATAGATAGATAGATAGATAGATAGATAGATAAAGAAAGAGAGAGAGAGAGAGAGAGAGAGAGAGAGAGAGAGAGAGAGAGAGAGAGAGAGAGAGAGAGAGAGAGAGAGAGAGAGAGAGAGAGAGAGATAGAGAGGAAGAGAGAAGAAGAAATGAAGAGAGAGAGAGAGAGAGAGAGAGAGAGAGAGAGAGAGAGAGAGAGAGAGAGAGAAAACAAAAACTGAAAGTCATTTAAAAAAAGAGAAAGAGAGAGAGAAAAATAATAATAAAAAAAAAAAAAAAACTGAAAGTCATTTAATGAACTAAATATAGCAATAGACCCATAATGCTGGAAATGAAACGCTGTAATTTCATTTTAATTTTCCGACTTGTGTACCGACGTCCCTGAGGCTCTAGTTGATTTTGTTAGTTAATTAGATCGGGTCAAATTTGCCTTTCAATTGTATGCTCTACTTATCCACCGAGCAATCGCGTTTTTATTAATTTTAATATGATAATTGCCATTTTTACCCGAACGTGTGTGACGTGTGCTCTCTGCCTCTCTGGCTGTCTGTTTGTTTGTTTGTTTTTTTCGTCTGTCTTTGTCTCTTTCTCACTCTTCTGTCTCTCTCTCTGTTTGTTTGTTTGTTTGTTTTTTCGTCTGTCTTTGTCTCTTTCTCACTCTTCTGTCTCTCTCTGTTTGTTTGTTTGTTTGTTTTTTCGTCTGTCTTTGTCTCTTTCTCACTCTTCTGTCTCTCTCTGTTTGTTTGTTTGTTTGTTCTCACTCTTCTGTCTCTCTCTGTTTGTTTGTTTGTTTGTTTGTTTTTTTCGTCTGTCTTTGTCTCTTTCTCACTCTTCTGTCTCTCTCTGTTTGTTTGTTTGTTTTTTCGTCTGTCTTTGTCTCTTTCTCACTCTTCTGTTTCTCTCTGTTTGTTTGTTTGTTTTTTCGTCTGTCTTTGTCTCTTTCTCACTCTTCTGTCTCTCTCTGTTTGTTTGTTTGTTTGTTTGTTTTTTCGTCTGTCTTTGTCTATTTTTCTCACTCTTCTGTCTGTTTCATGTTTGTTTAAATCTGTCTCTATCGGTCTGTCTGCTTATTTGTCTCTTTCTCACCCTCCTCTTTGTCTCTGTTTCTCTCGTTCTCTCTTCCTCCTTGCCTTCCTCCCTTCCTCCTTCCCTCCTTCTCATCTCTCTCACTTCCCCTGATTTTAGCGCCCCTCTCTTTCTCCCTTTTATCTTCGCTTCCTCCTGTAAGCAATTTGTCTCACGTCACTTCAGTCATCAGCTTCAGGACTGGGAGCGCATTCGAACTTTGAGAGAGAGAGAGAGAGAGAGAGAGAGAGAGAGAGAGAGAGAGAGAGAGAGAGAGAGAGAGAGAGAGAGAGAGAGAGAGAGAGAGAGAGAGAGAGAGAGAGAGAGAGAGAGAGAGAGAGACAGAGAGAGAGAGAGAGAGAGAGAGAGAGAGAGAGAAGAGAAAAAGAAAGAAAGTGAGAAAAAGAGAGAAGAAAAAAAAAAGAAAAAAAAAATAGAAAGTCAGAAAGAGAGACAGACAGAGACAAGAGAAAGAGAAAGAGATAGTTAGACGAATAGACAGACAAACAAAAAGACAGACAGATAAATAAACACCTCTTTTTCGAAACGCGCGAATACAAAGCTCAAAACAGTAGTTTCCTTTCCCCTTCTGTGGTCTTGGCTGGAACGTTAATTAATTACCAGCGAGACCAGGAGACGGCGAGGGACTGGGCACTGAGAGAAAGAGAGAGGGAGAGAGAGAGGGAGAGAAAGAGAGAGAGAGAGAGAGAGAGAAAGAGGGAGAGAGAGAGGGAGAGAAAGAAAGAGGGAGAGAGAGAGAGAGAGAGAGAGTGAGTGGAGAGAGAGGGAGATGAGAGGCGCTAGAGAGAGAGAAATATGTGATCTGGAGAGATGAGAGAGAGAGAGAGGAGAGGAAGAGAGATGAGAGGACGAGAGAGAGAGAGATGGAGAGTGAGGAGAGAGAAGAAGAGGTGAGGAGAGGAAGACGAGGAAGAGAGATGTGAGAGAGGAGAGAGGGAGAGAGGGAGAGGAAAGAGAGGTAGAGAGAGAGAGAGAATGAGAACGAGAAGAGAGGGAAGAGAGGAGGATGGAGGAGAGAGAGAGAGAGAGAGAGCTGATGAGAGAGATGAGAGGAGAGCGAAGAGGAGACGAGAGGACGAGGAGAGGAGAGAGATGAGAGAGAGCGAGATGAGGAAGAGAGAGAGAGAGAGAGGTGGGGAGAGAAGGAGAGAGAGAGAGAGAGAGAGAAGGAGAGAGAGAAAGAGAGAGAGACAGAGAGAGAGAGAGAGAGATGGATAGATAAATAGATAGACAGACAAACAGACAGAGAGAGAGAGAGAGAGAGAGAGATGAGAGGAGCTGCGAGAGGAGAGAGGGAGGGAGGGGAGAGGTGGAGGGAGGGAGGGGGGAGTGATGGGTGGGGAGGGAGGGTGGGAGGGAGGGAGGGAGGGAGGGAGGGAGGGAGAGAGAGAGAGAGAGAGAGAAATAGATAAATAGATTGATAGATAGATAGATAGATAGATAGATAGATAGATAGATAGATAGATAGAGAGAGAGAGAGAAAGAGATAGATAGATAGATAGATAGATAGATAGATAGAGAGTGAGAAATAGATAGATAGAGAGAGAGAGAGAAATAGATAGATATATAGACAGAGAGAGGGAAAGAGAGAATGATAGAGAGAGAGAGAGAGAGAGAGAGAGAGAGAGAGAGAGAGAGAGAGAGAGAGAGAGAGAGAGAGAGAGAGAGAGATGAGGAGAGAGAGGAGGAGAAGGAGAGAGAAGAGGGGAGAGAGAGAGAGACCTGCAACGACCCGATGTCCGAGAGAGACATACAAAGAGAGAGTGAACTCGCAGAAACAACAGAGAGAGACGAGAGCAGAGCGTGAGTGGAAGATGAGAGGAAGTGAAGAGAGAGATGAAAGGGAGAGAGAGAGGAGCGCATCGAGAGATGCTCTATGTAGCTCGAGAGAGAGAGAGAGAGAGAGCGAGCGCATTTCCCGTGAAGGAATCCCGGCATTTCCTTCGTGATTCCCTTTCAAGTTGCCTCGACGTGTGTGTATTTGTACGCTCGTGTGTGTGCGCGTGCTGGTGTCTGTGTGTACGTTTGTGTGCGTATGACTTTGTACGCTCGTGTGTATGCCTGCTCGGTTGTGTGAGCGTGCGTGTGTTCGTATGTGTGTGCGCATATGTATTGTATGTATATATATGTGCGTATTTCTTTGTATTTGCATCTGTACGTGTGTTCATTTGCATCTATTAGTGTGTACGTTTGTGTATATGCAAACCAGTATGTAGGCGCGTGTGTGTACTTGTACATACGTATGTGTGTGCGTAGATTGTGCAGACTAGAGAATTTCGTAACCCTAGAAACGTTTCCTCGTTCTATATGTAAATTTCATATTTTCTCGAGATGCAAATCGGATTTGAAGCAACTCGGAGGCAAACGTTTGCGCCGCTGACTGGTTACACTCTCTCTGTTTATATCCGGCACGTTTGTTTCTTTGCTTCTTTGCTTGCGTGGCTTTGCTTGTCTTTTTATGTGTGTGTGTGTGTGTGTCTTTTTTTGGCATTGTTTGTTCATTTATTTAATTAACTCTTGTGTGTGTGTGTTTGTGTGTGTGTGTGTGTGTGTGTGTGTGTTTTGTGTGTCTGTGTGTGTGTGTGTGTGTTTGTGTGTGTGTGTGTGTTTGTGTGTGTGTGTTTGTGTAGTGTGGGTGTGTTTGCTTGTTTCTTTGTGTGAATGTATTTTTTTTCTAGTATGTGTTCTGTCATTTATTCGTTTTTTTTTATATGTGTTCTATCTTTCATTTGTGTCATGTGTTTTATCATTCATTTTGCTTTACTTATGTGCTTACTTATCGAGTGTGTTTTGCTTGTATGTGTGTCTTTGTTTGGTGGTATATGTTCATGAAAGTTATAGTTTAATCTATTCATTACCTTACGCCTCCCATGTCTTTCCTTGCTTGTGTGTCTTTGTCACTCTTTATTGTCTTGCCTCACTTACTCATTCTTGTATTCATTTAAACATTTATTGATGGACTAATAACGTGTATTTTTGCTCTTTGAATTGATGTTTTTTTTATACATTTATCTATTTACGTCTCTATCCTTTTGCAAATGGAGATTAATTTATTTCTGCGCTATCTATTTTTTGTAATTTGTCTAAAATATCTATCTATTTTTTTTGTGTTTTCTTGTTTTTGTTTTTTGTATATGTATGCTTTTAAGATTATTATTTTTCTCAGTTATTTACGTGTTCGTTAATTTACTAACAGAGAGTGATTTGTTTCTGTGATGTAATATCCGGCAGTTAAAATATATGCTTCCTCAGTTTATTGAATTTACTGAATTTACTGTGTTCATTAACTGAATAGTTATTTGTTTTCTGTGACACTATATCCGTTCGTGCAATCTCTTTCTCTCTCTTTCTCTCGTCCATCCCTCCCTCCCTCCCTCCACCCCATCTCTCTCTCTCGTCCATCCCTCCCTCCCTTCCTCTACCTCCCTCTTTCACCCTCCCTCCCTTCCTCCACCTCTCTCTCTATCTCGCCATCCCTCCCTCCATCCATCTCTCTCGCTCTCCCTCCTTCCACTCTCCCTCCCTTCCTCCCTTCCTCCACCTTTTCTCTCGCCATCCCTCCCTCCATCCATATCTCTCTCTCTCTCTCTCCCTCCTTCCACTCTCCCACCCTTCCTCCACCTCTTTCTCTCTTCTCCCTCCACCTCTTCTCTCGCCATCCCTCCCTCTCTCCCTCCAACTCTCTCTCTCCCTCCCTCCCCCACACTCTCTCTCCTTCCACTTCCTCCCTCCCTCCCTCCCCCCACCTCCCTCTTCTCTCGTTTATCAATTTACTGAAAGAAAATTATTAGCCTTTGTCCATCTTCGTCATGGAGGCTGATGTGTGTGACAGGACGAAATGATCATTCGTAGACTTTTTGTCGTCATGTTGATATTGTTTCGAAAGAAAGAGAGAGAGAGAGAGAGAGAGAGAGAGAGAGAGAGAGAGAGAGAGAGAGAGAGAGAGAGAGAGAGAGAGAGAGAGAGAGAGAGAGAGAGAAGCGGAAGAGAAAGAAGAGAGAGAGAGATGAGAGAGAGAGAGAGACGAGAAAGAGAGAGAGGAGAGAGGAGAGAGAAGGGGGAGGGCGAGAAGAGGAGAGCAGAACCGAGCGAAAGAGGAAGAAGAAGAAGAAGAAGAGAGAGAGAGAGAGAGGGAGAGAGAGAGAGAAAGACAGAGAGAGAGAGAGCGCCTATACTTTGCATCTGTATCATCATATCAATGTTATCATTATCACTATTATCATCATTATTACTTACTTATCTTATCATCATTAGCATTATTACCATCATCATCATAATTATCATTGTCATCATAACTATCATAATCATCAATATCAATATTTCCATCATTATTACTATTACTATCATCATTACCATTGCCACCAGCGAATAAGAATGACGTCGATAATTTGTGGTGATGTTTTATTTGGTATATGCAAATGTTAATCACTATTAATGTCCATCGTGCATTTAATTTCTGGCTTTGAGTTAAAAGCAGTATGCATTATTCATCAATGAGGAATTTTCCATAAACAGAATTACATCGTGGAGGATATGCTTATATAGCATATATTTTTTTCCTGTATGTTCTTGTATGTTGTATGTTGTTAATGGAGATTGATAATGACAGCTGCAAACCGAGTGCGTATTCACATTATGAGAATATGCAGCAGAATCCATTTAAAATGCTTTGGAAGTAAACAGAACTGTGTGTAATGTTCATGAAATACAGAGAGCGTCCTAACCTGAATTAATTAAGGGAAGAGTTCAGACAATAACAATAATGATTAAGGTCTGTTATGTAGTTATATAGACAAATTAACAGATAGTGAAATGTGGAGCGTATTCACCGTAGACTATTGTCTGTGAAGTACATTGCGGGTGAAATACTTTGGTTTCATCGAAATATGATGCATTATTGAAAATGAAAAAATTCTAAAAGAAAGAAACTTAAAATTCGTTCAGATTAAGAAGAAATTCTTGAGTTACCCCTGGCCAGCCCTCTCGTTCCTTAGATCTGCTCGACCGTGAGTGTATTTACTTAAGATTACTTTTGTGAAACTGGACAACGGCCTAACAGTCAACGAGATAGCCTTCTGAAAGAGCTCGGCGGGCGAATCCAACGCTAAGTAATCATGTGATGTGCATGATCTCGGTTAGGTAATAAAAAGGTGGTGCAGATGGAGACGAGAGGAAGAGGGAGAAGATAAGGGAGGTGGTAAGGGAAAGGGAGAGAGAATGGGAGCTGGGAAAGGTATAGGGAAAGGTAAATAGAAAGGGGAAAGGAGAGGGAAAGGGAAAGGGAAAGGGAGAGGGAAAGGGAAAGGAAGGGGAAAAGGGGAAAAAAAGAAAAAAACAACAACAACACACACAAAAAAAAAAAAAAGGGGGAGAGAGAAATGAGGAAGGGGGGCGGAAAGAGCGATGGAGGGAGGGAGGGAAAGAGATGGAGAAAGAAAGTGAAAGAAAGAAAGAGAGAGAGAGTGAAAGAGAGAGAGAGAGAGAGAGAGAGAGAGAGAGAGATTGAGAGAGAGAGAGAGAGAGAGAGAGAGAGAGAGAGAGAGAGAGAGAGAGAGAAAGAGAGAGAGAGAAAGAGAGAGAAAGAGAGAGAGAGAGGAGATGAGAGAAGAGGAATAGAGCAGAGAATGAGATGGAGAGAGAGAGAGAGACGAGAGAAAGAGAGAGAGAGAGATGAGAGAGGAGCGTGTGAGAGAGGGAGGAGGAGAGAGAGAAAGGAGAGTAAAGAGAGAGGAGAGAGAGGAGAGTGGATGAGAGAGAGAGAAGAGAGGAGAGAGATGAGAGAGAGAGAATGAGGAGAGTGAGGAGAGAGGATGGAGAGAGAGATTGGGAGAGCGTATTGAGGAGAGAGAGAAAGAGAGGGGGAGAGAGAAGTGAGAGAGGAGAGAGAGAGTAGAGAGAGAGTAAAGAGAGAGAGAGAGAGAGGAGAGAGTGAGAGGAGAGAGAGGAGGAAATGAGAGAGAAAGAGAGAGAAAGATGAGAGCAGAGAGATGAGAGAGTCTACGAGACGATGAGAGAGAGGAGTGAGAGAGAGAGAGAGAGAGATGGAGGAGAGAGAGAGAGGAGGAGAGAGAGAGAAAGACGAGAGAAAGAGAGAGAGAGAGAGATGAGGAAGATTGAGATTGGATGGAAAGAGAGAGAGAGAGAGAGAGAGATGAGAAGAGAGGAGAGAGAGAGAGAGGAGAGAGAAGAGACTGAGGAGGAAAGGATGAGAGAATGAGAGAGAGAGAGAGAGGAGGAGAGGAGATGAGAGATAGAGAGAGCGAGAGAGAGAGAGAGAGAGGAAAGATGTGAGATGATGAGAGAAAGATGAGAAGAAGAGAGAGAGAGAGAGAGAGAGAGGGAGAGGCAGGGAGAGAGAGAGGGAGGATGGGAGGGAGTGAGAGAGTAGGATAGGAGAGTTGAGAGAGAGAGCTTAGGAGATGGAAGAGAGAGAGAGAAGGAGATGAAATAGATGAGAGGAGAGTAGAGGAGAGACAGAGAGAGAGAGAGAGAAAGATAGATAGAGAGAGAGAGAGAGAGAAAGAGAAACAGAGCGAGAGAGAGAGAGAGAGAGAGAGAGAGAGAGAGAGTAAGATCACATCACCATTGCTCTAAATTCAGGTGAAGACCCCCCCCCCCCCGCTTGCGTCTCTCACACTTGCTGCGCCGTTCTTACCGGATAATTGAAGTCGAGGCGAATGGATCCGGACGTCGAGGCCAGCGCCAGCCATCTCGGTTGGTGTTAATGCTCGCAGTGTAATTCGGGAGACGTCCAGCGAGGAAATTGGATCGGTCAACAGTTGTCCGTTTCCACAGGGGAGGAATTCCGCAGGTAAATTCGGCCCCTAACATTTGCGCGCGTGGGAGAACCAAGCCAGCGAGGTGATGTTCCCGCCTCCCGGCCGCCGCTAATCATCGTACATCTGGCGGCGATGCGAGGCAATGGCGTACGTCCGGCTGAGATATGAGGTGATGAAATAATTTTGACCTGGCCTTTATTAACATTCCTTAGCGCCTGCTGAGTCTGGCCGTAAGTCATCATCCCACGCGAGAGATGAATTTATATGTAATCATTATCGAGATGAATCATTCAGAGAGATACGGAGAGAGCGAGAATGATTTCTCTCTCGTGTGGCATCGCTCAAAGTAATGTACACATTGAGACTATATTTCGTAAACAGATATCTTTCCGTCTTGGATATAATTGTGTTAAAGCGTTATAGCATTCCGGAATTATATTGTGCGGGGGGCTCTCTGTTGTTATAAGCAAATGCAAATATGAATGTAAATGAGAATGTATAATTAGACAGACATAGAGGCAGAAATATAAATGGAGGAGTGGATGCATTTCTTTGTGGGTTTGATGTTTTTTTTCTTTTTTTTTGCTGTACACATACCCTACGTCACACACACACACATACACACATACACGCACACGAACACACACACACACACACACACACATATATATATATATATATATATAATAATAATAATAATAATAATAATAAACAAAATAACCAAGGCTGTGTAAAACATCTTTATTTTCTAAACGTTTCGAACACTTCAGTCTTCATCATCAATGCTTAAAAAAGAACCAAATACAAGCTGTTAGAGCTGGGTACATAAATATTGTTCATAATGGTTTACATTCAGATAACAACTAATGAAAAGAGTAAAAAATAACGAACATAAATAGAACACCTAAAACACGCCTTAACATGTAAAATGGCAATGGAGGTCACAGGGTTAAATAGTGAACAGCTGTGTGGCTGTCAAGTGATTGTTGAGCTCTGGTTTCATCTTATGAATGTACAGAAACTCGGAGATTTGGAGTTCGAGCCTGGTATGGGAAGTGGACAAAATTTTGAAATCCTTGTGAGTGTATATATATTATTATAGATATTATATATAATATTTTTTATAATTTATATATAATTTATATATATATATATATATATATACATATGTAGATATATATCTATATATTATATATATATATATATTTATATATATATATATATATATTACCACGAGGAAGAGAGAGAGAGAGAGAGAGAGAGAAAGAGAGAGAGAGATATAGATATAGATAGATAGATAGATAGATAGATAAATAGATAGATAAATAAAAGAGAGAGAGAGAGAGAGAGAGAGAGAGAGAGAGAGAGAGAGAGAGAGAGAGAGAGAGAGAGAGAGAGAGAGAGAGAGAGAGAGAGAGAGGGAGAAAGATACATACATTCATACACACAGACAACCAATCAGACAAATAGACAGAAAAATAAATAGAAAGAAAGAAAAAGATAAACCTACACTCAAACAAACAGACAGACCAACAAACAAATAAAAAGACAGAAATAAAAAGAGAGACACAGAGAGAGAGACAATCATACATACATACATACATACATACATGCATACACACAGACAACCAATCAACCCAGCCCTGCCCCCCCTCCCCAACGGGCTCCTCCCGCCCCCTTGCGGCCTTGTGGCATACCAGCTGAGCACCGAGTTCCCCGAGGCATATGAGGTGTTCAGCCTGCTTGCCCTTCACGCTCTGGGAGGAAAGCCACGCGAGAGGGGAAACTATGCAAATACAGGAGGGGAACAGGAGGGCGCGGGGTCAGAGCAGGAGAATTTATTCGTTATGCTCAGGGATCTGGTTTCTACAGTTTGTTGTTAGAGATACTTGGTTGGGATTTGGGAGGTGTCTGGTTTCTATAGTTATCAGAAATGTTTTTGTTGGGATTTAGGAGGTATTTGGTTTCTGCAGTTATCAGAAATGCTTTTGTAGGGATTTTGTCTGGTTTCTACGGTTTGTTGTTAGAGATACTTGGTTGGGATTTGGGAGGTATGTTGTTTCTACAGGTCGTAATCAGAAATACTTAATTAGGATTACAGTTGTTTACAGGGATATTTATGATGGAAGGATATTGTTTCGATAATATCCTCACTAAACGGGAGGCTATTTTAGTTATGATGATTACAATGATAGTGGTAATGATGATCATGGTGATAATTATAATTATATTAATAACAATAATGATAATGGTAATAATGACAATAATATTGATAATGATAATAATAATGATAATTAAAATGATGATAACAGTGATAATAATAATAATACCAACACCATCAACAAAAATAACAACAAATAATTAAAAACAAAACATCAAAAGAACAAGGACAACAAAAACGCTTTTACTCCCTTCGCAAACCTTCTATTGCAAAATCAAATGACCCCAAAAACAGATGTTACCGAGGGCAACAGTGAGACGGAAGAAAGGGCGAATATTTCAGCCCTTGGTTTAAAAATTACAGATTCTTAACAAGAGCATAATTCTCCGCCCTGACACTGTTATGTTAGATGCTGTAATAACACTGTCATTATTTCTCTCTATTTTCATATTCCGAGAGACGGAGATAGAGGTAGGGAGAGAGAAGTAGAGATAGAGAGAGATAGAGAGAGAGAGAGAGATTAAAAGGAAAAGAGAGTGAGTGAGAGAGATAATTAGATAGATAAATAGATAGATAAAGAGACATACATACAGTGTAATAAGTTCACTCTACTTTGATCGTAATTACACACCCGTCTTCAATTATGAATGAAATCAATCTACAAATGTTCATTCATACTTATATCCTCAACACACCACAGGCCATACGCTTGACCACCTTCCCGGTAAAAGTCCACGGCAGGAAAACCCACCAAATGCAAAAATAAGGTCATGTCCGAAGAAATGAGGTCATGTCGAAGAAATGAGGTTATGTCCAAAAAATGAGGTCATATCGGGAAAAAAATAAGGTCATGTCCGAAAAAAGGAGGTCATGTCCAAGAAAATAAGGTCATATCCGAAAAAAATTAGGTCATGTTCAAGAAAATAAGGTCATGTCCAAGAAAATAAGGTCATATCCGAAAAAAACAGGTCATATCAGGAAAAAAAGATGAGGACATATCCAAAAAATAAGGTCATATCAGAAAAATAAGGTAATATCCGGAAAAAAATAAGATCATATCCAAAAAATAAGGCCATGCCCCCCAAATAAAGCCATACCTAAAAAATAAGGTCATATCCGAAAAATAAGGTCATATCGGAAAAAATGGTCATCCAGCGAAGCCTCGGTTGAAGGGAGATGAATGACCCCTCTGACCTGCCAGGTCATCGTCATCGAAGGCTGTAAAGGTAGATATACGAGGCTCTCGTTAATACGCAACGGGCGGTGACGAACGAGGGAGAGAGGGAGGGAAAGAGAGAGAGAAATAGAAAGAGGGAGGGAGAGAGAGAGAGGAGAGGGAAATATATAGAGAGAGGGGGGTAGAGAGAGAGAGGAGGGTAGAGAGAGAGAGGGGGTAAAGAGAGAGAGAGAGAGAGAGAGAGAGAGAGAGAGAGAGAGAGAGAGAGAGAGAGAGAGAGAGAGAGAGAGAGAGAGAGAGAGAGAGAGAGAGAGAGAGAGGTGAACTGTAAGTTAGAAGAGAAACGTAATCTAAAAAAAGGGAGAGAGAGAGAGAGAGAGAGAGAGAGAGAGAGAGAGAGAGAGAGAGAGAGAGAGAGAGAGAGAGAGAGAGAGGGAGCGAGAAGAAGAGGAAGAAGAGAGAGGAAGAGAGAGAGAGAGAGAGAGAGAGAGAGAGAGAGAGAGAGAGAGAGAGAGAGAGAGAGAAGAA
>NW_028234439.1:25261092-25263592 GCF_977035675.1 Penaeus japonicus
CAGGGAAGCGGCAGTCATAAGCAGGCAGCGATGGGCGTCCCGTGATTGGGTCCGAGAGATGGTGGGGACCAGCAGGTGGCGGCGTCCAGCAGGTAAAACGGGCTAAACACTAATGACTAATAATGAGACCCTTATGGTCACATCAGGGAATTATTTTGCCCCGAATTCCAGCACGTGTCCGGTGTTATTTGCAGCTGGGAACTTTTGTTATTTTGGAAAATCCCTGCGCTCGCGTGGGCGCCTTTGCCGTTTAGGTCCCCCGCTGCGGTGAAGGGAATAAGTAGCGGTGAGGGCGTCTACTTATTTCGTATTGTAAATTTCATGCATAGTTTGTTTTTATTGCATATATTCTAAAAATAATAAAGGGGATAGGAAAATAAATACTGCACACACGCACGGACACACACATACACACCCACACACACAGACAAACACACACACACAAACACACACACACACGCACACACACAAACACCCCCCCACACACATACACCCCCACTCACACACACACACACAAACCGCACTCTAACAATAAAAAAAATCTCTCGCATGAATCCGCACGCAGCACCAAGGCCATGCAAATAAGAAATGCACAAGTACTCGCTCATAAATTTCCCTTTAGCCACAGCCCTCGACAGCGGCAGAAAGGAAGATGATAAATCTGTGTCCAGAATCGGCCAGAAAATCGGGTCCGAAAGTAGTGGCCAAGGGAAGGGGGATTTTTTTTGGGGGGGACGGATTTCGGTCGGAGAAGATTTTTCAGATTTTTTTGAAATCTCTCTCTCTCTCTCTCTCTCTCTCTCTCTCTCTCTCTCTCTCTCTCTCTCTCTCTCTCTCTCTCTCTCTCTCTCTCTCTCTCTCTCTCTCGGAAATAACGTCAACATTCAAGCTATGCGTACAACCGGAAGTGGAACTAGCGTACAACAACCGGGAGTGGATTTAGCGATAGGGAGAAGAAGGGGAGGAAGGGAAGGAGAGGAGAGGGGAGGAGGTAAGGAGGAGGAGGAGGAGGTTCAAGATCGAGGAGTTAGGTGGGGAATTAGGAAGTCAGGGAGAAGGAGGCGGGAGAGGAGTTCAGTGGGAGGTTAAGAGGTCAGGGAGATGGAAAAGGGGAGAGGCGAAGAGATTAAAATGAGGGAAGGGGTTGGAATAAGGGCGTCAGGTACGTGTTTTATACTAGTGGGAGAGGGGGAAAAGCGGGAGGGGGGATGGGAAGGGGGGAGGGAGGGAGAAGGGGGGAGGGAGAAGCGGGAGGGGGTAGGGGCAGGGGAAAAGGGAGGGGAAAAGAGGAGGGAGTATTGCTTATGAGGGAGGTAGAGTGAAGATCAGTGAGAAAAAAAAGATAAGTATCTGGGCGTATGGATAAAGTAGACTAGAGGAAGCTGGTGTAAATAAAAACCTGGTATCAATATGAAAGCATATGTATATTTAGAAGGACGGAAATCTAACTCCCTGAGCATCTGACTGGTATTAATATCCACACCATCGTACACCCATACCATCCAATATCCTCTCAGTGGATTCACTTCCTTTGAGCAAGAGACAAGAGATAAAGACACACGGGGATCATAGGAACTCTCCTTAACCACAGACAGAAAACGAATAAATAAACATCAAAGCAATGGACACAAAGGAAATAAAACAAAGTTATTAATTTTCTGATATAACACGGGGGCGGAATTCCCATCATATCCCGAGCGCGAGGGAGAAAACACCCTATATATGTTGTTATATGTTGTTGTATATGTTGTTGTTGTTGCTAACAAGTGTCTTGGGAGTAAAAGAAATTAAGGAAGTAATTAAAGTTTCGAGTATTGTGTACGTGTGTGGGGGTGGGGGTGGGGAGTGGGGTGGGGGTGTTGGGGTTGGGTTTGGGGTTTGGGTGGGAGTGGGGTGGGTGTGGGTTGGGGTGGGGTTTGGGGGTGGGTGGGAGTGGGGTGGGTGTGGGTTGGGGTGGGGTGTGAGGGTAGGAGTGGGGTGGGGTGTGAGGGTAGGAGTGGGGTGGGATGTGGGGTTTGGGTAGGAAGGGGGTGGGGGATGTTGGGTCAGCGGAAGTACGATCAGGACTGTAGATTCGCTCGTCCCATTATTATGGATCAGGTCGTCTCAGAATTACAGATTAGGTCATCATACAATTAAAGGTCAAGATTATAGATCAGGTCTTCATGCAGTTATAGAATAGGTCATCCTAAGTAAGGTCATCATACAATTACAGATCACCATACTGCTATAGATCATGTCATAACATAATCATAGATGAGGTCATCATACAATCATAGATCAGGTCATCATACAGTCATAGACCAGGTCATCATACAATCATAGACAGGGCATCACACAATCATATATCATGTCATCATAGTCATAGATCAGGTCATCATACAATCATAGATCAGGTCATCATACAATCGTAGATCAGGTCATCATACAATCATAGATGAGGTCATCATACAGTCATAGATCAGGTCATCATACAATCGTAGATCAGGTCATCATACAA
>NW_028234439.1:25268592-25276986 GCF_977035675.1 Penaeus japonicus
TGATGATAATAATGATAACGATAATAATGACAATGGTAGATATAATTGAAATACCAACTATAGTAATAAAAATAACGATAATAGTAATTATAATAACAATAATAAGAAGAAACAACGAAATATTATAAACATGGCAACCGAGCATCGTGCATTTATTAATATATCAATGGCAAATTGCAACAAAAACGTTCCATAGAAAATTATGAGAGTTAGATAGACTTTGCCGAGAAAGACTATTACATCTTAATGGGAAATAATCCTTCGTTGAATCTTAGAATGAAACAACAACAACAGCAACAACAGCAAAAAAAAAAAAAAAAAAAAAAAAAAAAAAAAAATACGTGTTTAGATATACTTAGGGTCAAACCGAATAACGTGACCTACCTTTGGAGAGCACGAGAGCCGAGGCGAGACAGGTCAAGAGTAGGTGCATGACGCCGGGTCTTGAAGATTCGGCGCGGGTCGTCGTGTCTTGCAGAGGTTAGGGGGGTGGGGGGTAGGAGGGAGGGAGGGAGGGAGGGAGGGGGGGAGGTCCTCAGAGGCAGGTGTCTGGGACGACTCTCTCCTCCGCCGGAATCATGGTCGTCCTATTTCGTGGAATAGTCGTTATTTTTTTTTTCTTCGTTCTTGTCGTTCGTTCGGATGTGGAGTAATTACGTGTCGTTTATTCCGTCTTTTCAGATTCGCACATGATCAAATTTATATCGGTTATCCTCATCAATTTTTTAATTTCCTTTTTTTTTTTTTTAGAATAAGATTATTATTATCTTCCGGTCACTTCGTCATGTCACTTTCAGCAATCCATCTTTCGGAGATCCACGTCTATATATATATATATATATATATAAATTCTTCGACACTTCTGAAAGAGAGAAAGATTTTGGGTTAATTAAGGGTTGGGAGGGAATGGTTAGGGAGAAACTCTTTCAAATTATGGATAACTCTTGAAAAAGAATGTTATTTCCTTTGTATATTTTGGGTGGATATTATATTTTTATCTTCTGGAACTCAAGATTATATTCTTGCATAAAGCGGATTTGAAGAAGGTCTATACAGAAATATGCGTAATTGCAGTCGGTCTGTCCCCCCCCCTCTCTCTCTCACACACACGCTCATTCACTCACTCGCTCACACACAAACACATTCAAACACAACACACATACACACACAATCACACATGCACACAAATACATTGCACATGTACACACTCGCACGCACTTACACATTCAAACACACAAACACACACACACACACATTGATACAAATACACTGGCCTTTGTGACAGCATATGATCTTTCACAAAACCCAAAGAGCAACAGTGACCAGAAGAAGGAAGATTCAGAAGAAGGAAGATCCAGAAGAAGAAGAACCAGAAGAAGGAAGACCCAGAAGAAGGAAGATCCAGAAGAAGGAAGATCCAGAAGAAGGAAGATTCAGAAGAAGGAAGATCCAGAAGAAGGAAGATTCAGAAGAAGGAAGATCCAGAAGAAGGAAGATCCAGAAGAAGGAAGATCCAGAAGAAGGAAGATCCAGAAGAAGGAAGATCCAGAAGAAGGAAGATCCAGAAGAAGGAAGACCAAGAAAAAAGGAAGATCCAGAAGAAGGAAGATCAAGGAAAAAGGAAGATCCAGAAGAAGGAAGATCAAGGAAAAAGGAAGATCCAGAAGAAGGAAGATCCAGAAGAAGAAGATCCAGAAGAAGGAAGACCAAGAAGAAGGAAGATCCAGAAGAAGGAAGATCCAGAAGAAGGAAGATCCAGAAGAAGGAAGACCAAGAAAAAAGAAAGATTCAGAACAAGGAAGATCCAGAAGAAGGAAGATCCAGAAGAAGGAAGATCCAGAAGAAGGAAGATCCAGAAGAAGGAAGATCCAGAAGAAGGAAGATCCAGAAGAAGGAAGATCCAGAAGAAGGAAGATCCAGAAGAAGGAAGATCAAGAAGAAGGAAGATCCAGAAGAAGGAAGATCCAGAAGAAGGAAGATCCAGAAGAAGGAAGATCCAGAAGAAGGAAGATCCAGAAGAAGGAAGACGAAGAAAAAAGGAAGATCCAGAAGAAGGAAGATCCAGAAGAAGGAAGATCCAGAAACAGGAAGACCAAGAAGAAGGAAGACGAAGAAAAAAGGAAGATCCAGAAGAAGGAAGACCAAGAAAAAAGGAAGATCCAGAAGAAGGAAGATCCAGAAGAAGGAAGATCCAGAAGAAGGAAGATCCAGAAGAAGGAAGACCAAGAAAAAAGGAAGATCCAGAAGAAGGAAGATCCAGAAGAAGGAAGATCCAGAAGAAGGAAGATCCAGAAGAAGGAAGATCCAGAAGAAGGAAGACCAAGAAGAAGGAAGACGAAGAAAAAAGGAAGATCCAGAAGAAGGAAGATCCAGAAGAAGGAAGATCAAGAAAAAAGGAAGATCCAGAAAAAAGGAAGATCCAGAAGAAGGAAGACCAAGAAGAAGGAAGATCCAGAAGAAGGAAGATCCAGAAGAAGGAAGATCCAGAAGAAGGAAGATCCAGAAGAAGGAAGATCCAGAAGAAGGAAGATCCAGAAGAAGGAAGATCAAGAAAAAATGAAGATCCAGAAGAAGGAAGATCCAGAAGAAGGAAGATCCAGAAGAAGGAAGATCCAGAAGAAGGAAGATCCAGAAGAAGGAAGATCCAGAAGAAGGAAGATCCAGAAGAAGGAAGATCCAGAAGAAGGAAGATCCAGAAGAAGGATGATCCAGAAGAAGGATGATCCAGAAGAAGGAAGATCCAGAAGAAGGAAGATCCAGAAGAAGGAAGATCAAGAAGAAGGAAGATCCAGAAGAAGGAAGATCCAGAAGAAGGAAGATCCAGAGGAAGGAAGATCCAGAAGAAGGAAGACGAAGAAAAAAGGAAGATCCAGAAGAAGGAAGATCCAGAAGAAGGAAGACCAAGAAAAAAGAAAGATCCAAAAGAAGGAAGATCCAGAAGAAGGAAGATCCAGAAGAAGGAAGATCCAGAAGAAGGAAGATCCAGAAGAAGGAAGACGAAGAAAAAAGGAAGATCCAGAAGAAGGAAGATCCAGAAGAAGGAAGATCCAGAAGAAGGAAGATCAAGAAAAAAGGAAGATCCAGCAGAAGAAAGATCCAGAAGAAGGAAGACCAAGAAACAGGAAGATCCAGAAGAAGGAAGACCAAGAAAAAAAGGAAGATCCAGACAAAGCTGTACCTCCCCCAGCCATATTGCATTCTGCGTGCGTTGGCTTCATTCCAGTCCAGCGCCGCCAGCCCACCTAGGGCGGATGAGGGCGTCAAGTTTTATGATCTAATACTACCACGTCCGATAAGGGCACAGGGCAAGGACCCCCTGCATTGTCACGCGGAGGTTGTGAAAACGCCTCTATCAGCTTTTATGAAATAGATGAAAAATGGTCTCGGAAGATAGGCCTTAAGTCGCTGGAATTTTAGATTTTTTTTTTCCTCTTAAATAATTTGGTTGTGAGGTTGGTGAGTTATGATCAGAAGTTGGGTTGTGTCTTGCAATTAATATATCAATGGGAGATTATAGTAAAGATGTTTTGTAGAAAATTATGAGAGTTAGATAGAGTTTGTCGAGGATGGCTATTATATCTTAGTGGACAATAATCCTTCGTTGAATCTTAGAATGAAAAAAAGAGTAATTTATGTGCTTGGATATACTTAAGCAAAACTAGTTTATGAATTCACTACGCTACAAAGTGAATTAGTGTTGACTTTATTCCAAAGTTCAAAGACTTTGATCCCCTTCTTGAAACAAAAGATTGTCGACTTTGAGAATTTATACTTTTCATTAACACCGAAAAAAGGTGATCAAACGTAAAACAGGACAGAAAAAATAGGTTCATTTATTGCATCTTTACTTTTGCATATAAAGTTTTTGTCTGACAACTCTGTTTAATTAAGTCCATGTGACTCGTAGTGGCCCATTTTTGCTTGAACTAAAACTGTAATCTGCGTTCATCCATCTAAGCTTTATTGAGCGTTTAATAAGCGTGTAAAAGCTACATTAACGTCGGTATAGTACCACTTACCATAGAATGGCACAGGAGAAAAATATTTTCCCTTTTGCCCTACAACAATAGCTGATTATGTGTCTCTCTCTCTCCCTCTTTCTTTCTCTCTCTCCCTCTTTTCTCTCTATCTCTTTCTTTCTCTACCTATTCTCTCTCTCTCTCTCTCTCTCTTTCTCTCTTTCTTTTTTATATCTCTCCCTTTCAACTTGAATGGGCGTAGGTGTTTATACATGTTTCCCCTTTATCTCTACTTAAACACATCACTTTCTATCAAACAGCATGTTTTATCAAATAATCAATCTCTCTCTTGTGGCTAAATATTTATTTATTTATTTATTTATTTATTTATATATATATATATATATATTTTTTTTTTTAGCTCACGTGCTTTAGAAAATTCATTATGTTGATCATCGCGTTAATCGTCACTTGCCCAAATCATTATCCTTCCCCTATTCCCACGCTACCGGTTTATCTCTCTCCTCTCTCTCTCTCTCTCTCTCTCTCTCTCTCTCTCTCTCTTTCTCATTCTCTTTAACTCACTCTCTCTCTCTCTTTATCTCTCTCCTCTCTCTCTCTCTCTCTTTCTCCTCTCACTCTCTCTTTATCTCTCTCTCTCTCTCTCTCCCTTTCTCTCTCTCTTTTTCTCCTCTCACTCTCTCTTTATCTCTCTCTCTCCTCTCTCTCTCTCTCTCTCCCTTTCTCTCTCTCTTTTTCTCCTCTCACTCTCTCTTTATCTCTCTCTCTATCTCTCTCTCTCTCTCTCTTTATCTATTTCTTCCGGAAATTCTCTTGTAAGTTCTTTCTCCAGGATGTTCTCCTGTTATTTTCTTATTTTTTGGAAATTCTTCTATAATTATTTTCTCTTTTCAATACTTCTCTAATTATTTTTCCTTTTGAATTCTTTAATTTCTTTCTCCTTTAAATACTCCTCTGATTTATTTTTTCTTTTAAATTCTTTAATTTCTTTCTCCTATAAATACTCCTCTAATTTATTTTTCCTTTATATTCTTTTTTAATTTGCTTTTCTTTTAAATACTCCTCTAATTCTTTTTTTTCTGTTAAATTCTTCTTTTAATTTCTATCTCTTATCAATACTCCTCTAACTTATTTTCCTTTTAAATTCTTCTTTAATTTCTATCTCCTATAAATACTCCTCTAACTTATTTTTCCTTTTAAATTTTTCTTTAATTTTTTTCTCCTTTAAATACTTCTCTAATCTATTTTCCTTCTAAATTCTTCTTTGATTTCATTCTCCTATGAATACTCCTCTAATTTATTTTTTCTATTAATTTCTCCTGTAATTTCCATCTCCTATAAATACTCCTCTAACATATTTTTCCTTTTAAATCCTTCCATAATTTCTATCTCCTATAAATACTCCTCTAATCTATTTTCCTTTAAATTCTTCTTTAATTTCTTTTTCCTATAAATACTCCTCTAACTTATTTTTCCTTCTAAATTCTCCTATAATTTCCATCTCCTATAAATTCCCCTCTAACTTATTTTTACTTTTAAATTCTTCTTTAATTTCTATCTCCTATAAATACTTCTTTAATCTATTTTCCTTTAAATTCTTCTTTAATTTCTTTTTCCTATAAATACCCCTCTAACTTATTTTTCCTTCTAAATTCTCCTATAATTTCCATCTCCTATAAATGCTCCTCTAACTTATTTTTCCTTTTAAATTCTTCTTTAATTTCCATCTCCTATAAATTCTCTTCTAACTTATTTTTCCTTTTAAATTCTTCTTTAATTTCTATCTCCTATAAATACTTCTCTAATCTATTTTCCTTTAAATGCTCCTCTAATTTATTTTTTCTATTAATTTCTCCTGTAATTTCCATCTCCTATGAATACTCCTCTAACTTATTTTTCCTTTTAAATCCTGCCATAATTTCTATCTCCTATAAATACTCCTCTAATCTATTTTCCTTTAAATTCTTCTTTAACTTGTTTTTCCTATAAATACTCCTCTAACTTATTTTTCCTTCTAAATTCTCCTATAATTTCCATCTCCTATAAATTCTCACTACCTCCCCTAACCACACCATCACAAAACCCCCTTTATCTCTCACACACACAAAAAAGATCACCGAAGCTCTTTTTCAAAAAAAAAAAAAAAAAAAAAAAAAAAAAAAAAAAAAAAAAAAAAAAAAAAAAAAAAAAAAAAAAAAAAAATCATGTTTACAAAGAATAGAAAATGAGGGAAAAGGCCATAACGCGAAGGATCCCAAAATACGATCCACTGCCGCGCCCTTTATGTAGAGGGAAAATGGCTTCCATAAAGGAAATTGAAAGGTACTGGACGGCAGGTTCCCATGCGCTGCACGTCCGCTCCTGCAGGACACGGCGGAGCGTCCCATCGTGGGCGGCTCTCAGGGACGCCCGCCGGACAGCCAATGGGCGCCTTGACGATCTCGGGCGTGCGGGCGTGAGTACAGTTGGAGATTCCTCTTAGCTGGTTGCGGCAGAGGAGGGAGGTAGAGGAGGAAGAGAGGAAGAGGGAGAGGAGGGAGAGGGGAATGAAGTGGAAGAGGAAGAGGAAAAGGAAGAGGAGGAGGAGGAGGAGGAGGAAGAGAATGAGGAGGTGAGGTAGAAAGAGGAAGACGGGGAGGAGAAGGAATAGGTGTAGGTAGAAGAAGAGTAAGATGGCGAGGAATAGAAAAAGAATGAGGAGAGGGAGAAAGAAGAGGAAGAGGAAGAAGAAGAAAAAAAGAGGAAGTGAATGAGGAAGAGGAAAAGTAAGAGAAAGACGATCCGAAGTAAGAATATGAAGACGGGAAGTAAAATGGAGAGGAATAGAAAGAAGAAGAAGAGGAAGAGGAAAAGGAAAAGGGAGAGGAGTAAGAAGAAGAAGAAGAAGATGGCGAAGAAGAGGAAAAAGAAAAGCGAGAGGAGTAAGAAGAAGAAGATGATGAGGAGAAAGAGGAAGAGGAAGAGGAAAAGGAAAAGGGAGAAGAAGAAGAAGAAGAAGAAGAAGAAGAAGAAGAGGAAGATAGCGAGGAAGAGGAAAAGGAAAAGGGACAGGAGTAAGAAGAAGAAGAAGAAGAAGAAGAAGAAGAAGAGGAGAAAGAAGGCGAGGAAGAGAAAAAGGAAAAGGGACAATAGTAAGAAGAAGAAGAAGAAGAGGAAGAGGAAAAGGAAGAGAAAGAAGAAGAAGTAGAGGAAGAGGAAGAGGAAGAACTCTTTTGTATTACGAAACCTAATCATGCATTGCGCCGGCCTTGCGTCACTGGAAAATGCGGTGACCCTTTATTCTCAAAGTTATTAAACTAGACGAGATAAAACGGGTCCTCCCTCGCTGTCTCTGTCCTTTTACATCTTCTCGGTCCCCTTATCTCTCTTTGTCTTCTTTTCTCTCTCTTTCTTTTTCCCTTTTTTCTTCTCTCTCTTTCTCTACTTTTATTTCTCTTTTTTCTCTCTCTCTTTCTTTCTTTTTTCTCTTTTTTTCTCTCTCTTTCTCTCCTTCTATTTCTCTTTTTTCTTTCTCTTTCTTTCTTTTTCTCTTTTTTTTCTCTCTCTTTCTCTCCTTCTATTTCTCTTTTTTCTTTCGCTTTCTTTCTTTTTCTCTTTTTTTTTCTCTCTCTTTCTCTCCTTCTATTTCTCTTTTTTCTTTCTCTTTCTTTCTTTTCTCTGTTTCTTTCTTTCTGTCTGTCTATTTTTTTCTGTTTTCTCTCTCTCTTTCTCTGTTTTTTCTCTTTCTTTCTCTGTTTTTTCTCTCTCCTTCTCTTTCTTCTCTCTCTCTCTCTCTCTCTCTCTCTCTCTCTCTCTCTCTCTCTCTCTCTCTCTCTCTCTCTCTTTCTCTCTTTCTCTCTGTCTCTCTCTCTCCTTTTTCCACCTCTTTTGGTTCCACACTTTTCTCCTTCTCCCTCCTCTCCTTCCCTTATCCTTTTTCTTCTCCTCCTTCTCTCTACCAGTCATCATCTTTACTCCTTCCTATCTTTTTCCTATCTTCCTTCTACCTTCCTTCCCTCCTCCTCCTCCTCCCCCCTTCCGTCCACCCTCTTCCTATTCTATTCTCTCTCCCCTCTCATCCTCTTCCTCCCTCTCCTTCATTTCCACCCTCCTCCTTCTTCCTCCTTCTTCCTCCCTCCTCCTCTCTCCCATTTTGTCCTCTCCTACTCCCTTTCCTCCCTCCCCCCCCTCCTCCCTTCCCCCGCCTCATCCTCCATTCCCCTCCCCCGCTCCTCCCACCTCCTCCACAAAGGTCATGCGCATGATTAGGTCTCAGGTCATGACAGGTGAAACAACACTGGGAACCGCCCACTGATCATGCACGCTGGGGAGGGGTGTGGGAGGGGGGTGGGGGGGACTTGGGGGTACGAGAAGGAAATGGAAGGGAAAAGGGTGAGGGAAAGGAGGAGGAGGAGGAGGAAGGGAAGAGGGCGAG
>NW_028234439.1:25277086-25283057 GCF_977035675.1 Penaeus japonicus
AAGGAAAAGCAATTAAAACAATTATATAAAGGAAAATAATTAGGGAGTATCTAAGGAGAAGAATTAAGGATAAAAATAAATCAGAGGAGTATTCAAAGGAGAAAGAAATTAAAGAATTCAAAAGGAAAAATAATTAGAGAAGTATTGAAAAGAGAAAATAATTACAGAAGAATTTCCAAAAAATAAGAAAATAACAGGAGAACATCCGGGAGAAAGAACTTACAAGAGAATTTCCGGAAGAAATAGATTAAGAGAGAGAGAGAGAGGAGAGAGAGAGATAAACAGAGAGTGAGAGGAGAAAGAGAGAGAGAGAGGAGAAAAATAAAGAGAGAGAGAGAGAGAGAGAGAGAGAGACAGGGAGAGGGTGAGAGAGAGAGAGAGAGAGAGATAAAGAGAGAGCGAGAGAGAGAGAGAGAGAGAGAGAGAGAGAGAGAGAGTGAGAGAGAGAAAGAGAGGAGAGAGAGATAAAAGGGTAGCGTGGGAATAGGGGAAGGATAATGATGTGGGCAAGTGACGATTAACGCGATGATCAACATAATGAATTTTCTAAAGCACGTGAGCTTAAAAAAAAAAAAAAAAAAAAAAAAAAAAAAAATCCATCCACCAGAGAGAGATTGATAATTTGATAAACATGCTGTTTGATAGAAAGAGATGTGTTTAAGTAAAGATAAAGGGGAAACATATATAAACATACGCCCATTCAAGTTGAAAGGGAGAGAGAAAAAAAAAGAAAGAGATAGAGAGAGAAAGAGGTAGAGAGAGAGAAAGAGAGAGAATGAGAGAAAGAGAGAAAGAGAAGAGGTAGAGAAAGAAAGAGAGAGAAAAATGAGATAGAGAATGAAAGAGAGAGAGAAAAAAGAGAGAGAGAGAGAGAAGAAAGATACAGTAGTAGGGAGAATGTAGAATGAAGGAGAGGCGAGCAAATAATCGGACAAAGAGAAAAATATACACAAACCAATGCCAATGTTATACCAGGTACCTAGATGGACAGACAAACATAGAGAGCCGACACATAATCAGCTATTGTTGCAGGGCAAAAGGGAGAATATTTTCCGCCCGTGCCATTCTATGGTAAGTGGTACTATACCAACGTTAATGTAGCTTTTACACGCTTATTAAACGCTCAATAAAGCTTAGATGGATGAACGCAGATTACAGTTTTAGTTCAAGCAAAAATGGGCCACTACGAGTCACATGGACTTAATTAAACAGAGTTGACAGACAAAAAACTTTATATGCAAAAGTAAAGATGCAATAAATGAACCTATTTTTTCTGTCCTGTTTTACGTTTGATCACATTTTTTTGGTGTTAATGAAAAGTATAAATTCTCAAAGTCGACAATCTTTCGTTTCAAGAAGGGGATCAAAGACTTTGAACTTTGCAATAAAGTCAACATTAATTCACTTTGTAGCGTAGTGAATTCATAAACTAGTTTTGCTTAAGTATATCCAAGCACATAAATTACTCTTTTTTTAATGCTAAGATTCAACGAAGGATTATATTCCACTAAGATATAATAGCCATCCTCGACAAAGTCTATCTAACTCTCATAATTATCTACAGAACATCTATGCTACAATCTCCCATTGATATATCAATTGCAAGACACAACCCAACTTCTAATCATAACTCACCAACCTCACAACCAAATTCCTTAAGAGGATAAAAAAAAAAATCCAAAATTCCAGCGACTTATATAAGGCCTATCTTCCGAGACCATTTTTCATCTATTTCATAAAAGCTGATAGAGGCGTTTTCACAGCCTCCGCGTGACAATGCAGGGGGTCCTTGCCCTGTGCCCTTATCGGACGTGGTAGTATTAGATCATAAAACTTGACGCCCTCATCCGCCCTAGGTGGGCTGGCGGCGCTGGACTGGAATGAAGCCAACGCACGCAGAATGCAATATGGCCAGGGGAGGTACAGCTTTGTCTGGATCTTCCTTTTTTTTCTTGGTCTTCCTTTTTTCTGGATCTTCCTTCTTCTGGATATTCTTTTTTTCTTGGTCTTCCTTCTTCTGGATCTTCCTTTTTTTCTTGATTTTCCTTCTTCTTGATCTTCCTTCTTCTGGATCTTCCTTCTTCTGGATCTTCCTTCTTCTGGATCTTCCTTCTTCTGGATCTTCCTTTTTTCTGGATCTTCCGTCTTCTGGATCTCCCTTCTTCTGGATCTTCCTTCTTCTGGATCTTCCTTCTTCTGGATCTTCCTTATTCTGGGTCTTCCTTCTTCTGGATCTTCCTTCTTCTGGATCTTCCTTCTTCTGGGTCTTCCTTCTTCTGGATCTTCCTTTTTCTTGGTCTTCCTTCTTCTGGATCTTCCTTCTTCTGGATCTTCTTCTTCTGGATCTTCCTTCTTCTGGATCTTCCTTCTTCTGGATCTTCCTTTTTTCTTGGTCTTCCTTTTTTCTTGGTCTTCCTTCTTCTGGATCTTCCTTCTTCTGGATCTTCCTTCTTCTGGATCTTCCTTCTTCTGGATCTTCCTTTTTCTTGGTCTTCCTTCTTCTGGATTTTCCTTCTTCTGGATCTTCCTTCTTCTGGATCTTCCTTCTTCTGGATCTTCCTTCTTCTTGATATTCCTTCTTCTGGATCTTCCTTCTTCTGGATCTTCCTTCTTCTGGATCTTCCTTCTTCTGGATCTTCTTCTTCTGGAACTTCCTTCTTCTGGATCTTCCTTCTTCTTGATCTTCCTTCTTCTGGGTCTTCCTTCTTTGGATCTTCCTTCTTCTGGATTCTTCCCTCTCTCTGGATCTTCCTTCTTCTGGATCTTCCTTCTTCTGAGATCTTCCTTTTCTGGATCTTCCTGTTTTCTTGGTCTCCCTTCTTCCTGGATCTTCCTTCTTCTTCGATCTTCTTCTTCTGGTATCTTCTTTTTCTTGATCTTCCATTCTTCTGCTGGATCTTCCTTTTTTTTCTTTGGTTCCTTCCTTCTTCGGGGTTCTCCTGTTGACTTTGATCGTCAGTCTTCGTGGCTGGGAATTTCATTTTTCTTTTGTCTGGATCTTTCCTCCGTCTTTGGATTCTCCTTCTTTCTTGGTCGTCCTTCTTCTGGAATCTTCCTTTTCTCTGGATTCTTCCTTCGTCTTATCTCTCTTCTTTGGATCTTCCTTCTTCTTGATCCATTTCCTTCTTCTGGGAGATCTATCTTTTCTGGCATTCTTTTTATGGATCTTCTTCTTCTTGATATTCATTCTTCTGGGGCAATTTTCTTCTTCTGGATCTTCCTTCTTTGGAATCTTCATGCTCCATTCTTTTTTCCATGATTCTTCTTCCTGGAATCTTCATCATTTTTCTCTTGATTCTCCTCTTCTTCTTGGATCTTCCTTCATTCTGGGCGTCTTATTTTTCCTTGATTCTCCTTCTTCTGGATTTTTTTCCTTTGATCTTCTTCTTCGGTATCTTCCTTTTTCCTTGATTTCCTTTTTCTGTGATCTTCCTAGTTCCTTGATCTTCTTCTCCTTCTGGATCTTCTTTTTCCTTGATTCTTCCTTTTTCATGGAAGATCATTCCTTTTTTCCCTTGGTCTTCCTCTTATGTGGATCTTCCTTCTTTGGATTTCCTTTTTTTTTGGTCGTTTCCTTCTTCTGGATCTTCCTTCTTTGGATCTTCCTTTTTCCTTGGTTTTGTTCCTTCTTCTGTGGAATCTTTTTCTTTGCTTAATGGATCTGTTCTTCTTGGTTCTTCTTCTTTTGGATCTTCCTTCTTCTGGATCTTCCGTTTTCCTTCGATCTTCCTTCTTCTGGATCTCATCCTTTTTCCTTGATCTACCGTCTTTCTGATCTTCTTTAACTTGATCTTCCATCTTTGGATCTTCTTTTTTTTATCTTTCCTTTTACTGGATTCTTTCATTTTTCCTTGATTCTCTTCTTTGGATCTTCCTTTTTTTCTTGTGGTTTCCGTACTTCTGGGGAATCTTCCTTCTTCTGGATTTCCTCTTCTGGAATCTTCTTTTTTCTTGGTGTCTTCTTTTCTTCTTCTGGATCTTCCTTTTCTACTGAGATCTTCATTTTTTACTTGGTACCTCTTCACTTACTACAATAAGCTCGGATTTTCTTCCCTTCTTCTGGCTTTTTTTTCCTTGGTCTTCCTTCTTCTTGGATTCTTCTTTTTCTGGATCTTCCTTCTTCTTGTGGTCTTCCTTTCTTCTGGATCTTCCTTCTTTGGATCTTCCATGTTCCTTGATCTTCTTCTTCTGAGATCTTCCCTTTTTTCTTGAGGTCTTCCTTTTTTGGATCTTTTCTTTGGATCTTCATTTATCTTGATCTCTTTTCTGGTTCTTCCTTTTTTTTACTTGATCTTCCATCTTCTGGATCTTCTTTTTCCTTTAATCTCTTCTCTCTGGATCTTCCTTTTTCTTGGTCTTCCTTCTTCTGGATCTTCCTTCTTCTGGATCTTCCTTCTTCTGGATCTTCCTTTTTTCTTGGTCTTCCTTCTTCTGGATCTTCCTTCTTCTGGATCTTCCTTCTTCTGGATCTTCCTTTTTTCTTGGTCTTCCTTCTTCTGGATCTTCCTTCTTCTGGATCTTCCTTTTTCCTTGATCTTCCTTCTTCTGGATCTTCCTTTTTCCTTGATCTTCCTTCTTCTGGATCTTCATTTTTCCTTGATCTTCCTTCTTCTGGATCTTCATTTTTCCTTGATCTTCCTTCTTCTGGATCTTCCTTTTTCCTTGATCTTCCTTCTTCTGGATCTTCATTTTTCCTTGATCTTCCTTCTTCTGGATCTTCCTTTTTCCTTGATCTTCCTTCTTCTGGATCTTCATTTTTCCTTGATCTTCCTTCTTCTGGATCTTCCTTTTTCCTTGATCTTCCTTCTTCTGGATCTTCATTTTTCCTTGATCTTCCTTCTTCTGGATCTTCTTCTTCATGATTTCATTCTTTGGCATCTTCATTTTTCCATTATCTTCTTCTTTGGGATCTATCTTTTTCTTTATTTCCTTCTTGGATCTTCTTTTTCCTTGATCTTCCTTCTTAGGATCTTCATTTTTCTTGATTTCTTTTTGGATCTTCCTATTATTTGTCTTTCCTAACTTCTGGCTCTTCCTTATTTAGGATCTTCTTTTGGATCTTCCTTTTCCTTGATCTTCCTTCTTCTGGATCTTCATTTTTCCTTGATCTTCCTTCTTCTGGATCTTCCTTTTTTCTTGGTCTTCCTTCTTCTGGATCTTCCTTCTTCTGGATCTTCCTTCTTCTGGATCTTCCTTTTCCTTGATCTTCCTTCTTCTGGATCTTCATTTTTCCTTGATCCTCCTTCTTCTGGTCACTGTTGCTCTTTGGGTTTTGGGAAAGTCTTCGCTTCGTGACTCACAGCTGCTTCAGATCATATTCTGTCACAAATGCCAGTTTATTTGTATCGACGTGTGTGTGTGTGTGTGTGTTGGGGTGTACTTGTGCGTTTGTATTTATATATTATTTTATTATAATCATTATTATATTATAATCATTATTTGTGTGTGTGTTTGTTTGTCTGTTTGTGTGGATGAGTGTTTTAATGTGTATGTGTGTGCGAGTGTGTACATGTGTTATGTATTTGTGTGCATGTGTGATTGTGTTTGTGTGTGTGTATTGTGTGTTGTGTTTGAATGTGTTTGTGTGTGAGCGAGTGAGTGAGTGAGCGTGTGTGTGTATGAGAGAGAGAGAGAGGAGACAGAGCAACTGCAATTATGAGTATTTCTGTATAGACCTTTTTCAAATCCGCTTTATGCAAGAATATAATCTTGAGTTCCAGTAGATAAAAATATAATATCCACCCAAATTATACAAAGGAAATAACACTAATTTTCAAGAGTTATCCATAATTTGAAAGAGTTACTCCCTAACCATTCCCTCCCAACCTTTAATTAACCCAAAATCTTTCTCTCTTGCAGAAGTGTCGAAGATTTTTTTTCATATATATAGACGTGGATCTCCGAAAGATGGATTGCTGAAAGTGACATGACGAAGTGACCGGAAGATAATAATAATCTTATTCTAAAAAAA
>NW_028234439.1:25308157-25313157 GCF_977035675.1 Penaeus japonicus
TTAAACAGTAGTCCATGTAAACAGTAGTCCATTTAAACAGTAGTCCATTTAAACAGTAGTCCATGTAAACAGTAGTCCATTTAAACAGTAGTCCATTTAAACAGTAGTCCATTTAAACAGTAGTCCATTTAAACAGTAGTCCATTTAAACAGTAGTCCATTTAAACAGTAGGCCATTTAAACAGTAGTCCATTTAAACAGTATTCCACTTAAACAGTAGTCCATTTAAACAGTAGGCCATTTAAACAGTAGTCCATTTAAACAGTAGTCCATGTAAACAGTAGTCCATGTAAACAGTAGTCCATTTAAACAGTAGTCCATTTAAACAGTAGTCCATGTAAACAGTAGTCCATTTAAACAGTAGTCCATTTAAACAGTAGTCCATTTAAACAGTAGTCCATTTAAACAGTAGTCCATTTAAACAGTAGTCCATTTAAACAGTAGGCCATTTAAACAGTAGTCCATTTAAACAGTAGTCCATTTAAACAGTAGTCCATTTAAACAGTAGTCCATTTAAACAGTAGGTCATATAAACAGTAGTCCATGTAAACAGTAGTCCATTTAAACAGTAGTCCATGTAAACAGTAGTCCATGTAAACAGTAGTCCATGTAAACAGTAGCCCATGTAAACAATAGCTCCGTCCCCATCCAGTACAGAGAAACCGAGCGAGCTTATTGTTCTTCTACGTCCGGTATGGAATAAGTAAGTGTGTAATCTCACATACTCAGTCAGGATGAAAGAAATTGTGAATGCTTAACAATCAGAGGACTTATGTTCAGCGGTCTGTCTGTCTGTCTGTCTGTCTGTCTGTCTGTCGCAAAGGATATTCGATGGACACAATGACAACAGACATAAGATATGATACAAAAGGTCTCTCTCTCTCTCTCCATCCGTCTCTCTTTCTTGTTTTTCATTTCTTCCTTCAGTCTTTTTTTCGGAAGGTATTATTATATGTAATTAATATTCTTATTCATATGAATTATTCGTTCTTACTATCACTGTCTTTACTATATTTGTTCTCTCCTTCCTTCCTTCTCCTTTATCCTCCTCCTCCTCTTCTTTTCCCCCGTTTTCCCCTTCCTCCTCTGCCCCTCCCCCTTCCTTCCCTTAATCCTCCTCCTCCTCCTCCTTCCTCCGCTTACTCTTCTTCCTCCTTATCCTCTTCAGTCGCCTTGTACCTCAGTGGTAGTGTGTCGACATCACATCCCCGTGGTCGGCAGATCGAGTCCCGTCCCAACTCGTGAGCTTCCACTGTCACCTGGCGGTTACTGACGTAGCTGGGCACTGCGTTGGGTGAGGACCAAGCTCGGATCGAGTCAGCACTCGTTGGCACTCTCTCTCACGAGTCAGCACACGCTGACACAGGCGGGCTCGCCTTAGTGCATACAAGCCCGGCGTAGCATCTGCTCCGCAAATCTGGCTTATCCTTATCCTCTTCTTCAACTTCATCCTCCGCCTTCTCTTCCTCCTCATCTTCCCCTCCCCCTTCCTCCTCTTCCTCCCACTCCTCTTCTTTGACTTCCTCCTCCTCCTCCTCCTCCTTCTCCTCCTCCTCCCTCATACCATCACCATATTGTTTTACCTGTGCCCCCTCCCTCCCCCCCGTCCTCCTCTCCCTTACCCCTACTCCTATGATCGTATTCGAAATCCTTTCTATCTCCCAATCTTCGAACTCAAGGTTAACATCAAATTAAGAGACATACATTAGTGCTCAAGCGAATATGAAAAAAAAACAAAAATAATAAAATAAAAAAAGAAAGAAAATTTAAGACGATATGATACAAACCAGAACTAAGGATGGCTCAGTGATAGAGCATTCGAATTAAGTATTGTTGGTTTAGTGATCAATCATGCATAACTATAAGACGTACTGTTTCCTTCCTTCCACACAGACAAGAAAAATCATCAACACAATACATCAATTGCCAGACTTAATGTTCGTATGGTTATGATGTAAAGTAAATGATGCTGGAAGTATATGCCGACTGTGAATTATCTTTTGGTTAAAGATAAAAGGGTTAACTCAATGTTGCTGCAAGCGGTGACTCATATAACTAAATAATCCTGGGTTTTGAATTAAACAAGGCATCGTTCATGGTAAGTGGTAGTGATAGTTGTTGTAGTAATTGTAGTAGTAGTGGTAGTAGTTTCGTAGTAGTTGTAGTAGTAGTAGTGGTATTTTGTAGTGGTTTTAGTAGCAGTGGTCGTTTTAGTAATAAATGGGCATGGTTAGGAGCCGACCCATTTGTTACTACTACTACGACTACTAATAGTATAAGTAGTATTTGTTGTACTAGTAGCAGATAAAAGTGATAGTAATTGTACTTATAGTGATAGAAGTGGAGTCTAAGAATGATGGAAGACCTGAAAGAATGGCGGGCCATGATCGTCAACGTCATAAGAGAGGCACTACAGTAGTAGCAGTAGTAGTAGTACAATAGTAGTAATAGTTGTAGTTGTAGAATTATGCAGAGTATAATGTAATATGCAAAGTGAACCCGTTATGTGCGAGGCATCCATTTTCTTGTTTTGACCTCAAAACGGACAGGTTTTGTCTCTCGTTTTCTCTCTCGCCCTTTCCTTCACTCGTTATGATACGAAGGTCCTTTCTGTGTGAGTACGCATTTGTTTTTTATTCTATTACGAGGCTTCTATGTGTCATTTACTTGGTCTTTTCAATATTGGGAGAGTCGTCTATAGCTGTTTAGAGTCCATGTAAGCTTGTTATGTTCTTTACACGCACTCTAATACATGTACCATACTGACTCATGGCCACATGGCAGCCGCTGCACATAGTTTTCTTATTTTTCCTGCATGTACTAATTGTTTTTAGGGTTCTAAACTAAACCTGTATTAAAGGTAATTATGGTAATTATAATGATATTTTCCATCATCAGAAATTAGATATAACTATTACGCTTAGTATGATAAAAGGGCAATGATAGAAAACACTCTGGAAAAAAAAGATATATATATATATATATATATATATATATATATATATATATATATATATATATATATATATATATATATATATATATATATATATATATATATATATATATATATATATATATATATATATATATATGTATATATATATCCACATCAACACGTTATTCATGACAAGCGAATCCAACGGATTGAGTAGCATTTGCAGGTATATATGCATACCTATAAAGGGGTGCTTACAGGTTATATTGATCAATGATTAAATAAAGACAAAATAAAGAGAAGAAAGATACTAGAATAAAGAAAAAGAGGGGTAGTAAAAGTAACAAGACTTGCCCAGAAACAAAGATGTAAATTGTACGTGAAACTTTTCGCTAAACTTATGCAGATAGTTTTATAACCGCAATTAGATACGCCATCCTATAAGACGCAATTTCTAAAAGCGACAGCAGTATGCACATAAATCCGGTAAAGTAGTTTCGACTCCACTCCGTAATTAAGTCAGTAAGTAATCAGAGTTCGTCTTATATTTAACATAGACCCCAATACCACGCGGCATGTTAATGCAAATGAAGTCGTTCAACTTCCGTATTCTATGCATACCTAATCGGATAAATCTCTCACGGCTGTTAACAGAACATCCGGATAAGTGCGCGATCTCTAGTCATCAGTCTCAGAATTATATATATCTAGTCATCAGTCTCAGAATTATATATATCTAGTCATCAGTCTCGGAGTCATATTTATCTAGTCATCAGTCCTACGTTTATAAAACATCTTTCTTCATAGATATAAAAACGGCAACAACACAAACAACAAACACAATAAACACAACGAAATTACTCAACCGTAAAACTCGACCATAATGCATTTTTTTCGTCACAAAAATATAATAATAAAAAGGAATCTTCTTGAATGGTAGACACAAGATGATGGTTATGGTGTGACTTGGGTATAAACGTAACGAATGAGATATATACAATATACAATATACAATACATGTTGACTATAGTTTTCTCTTTAGATGTTAATGGGACTACAGTAAGTCTTTGAAGAAAAAATAAAATAAAATAAAAAGGAAAGAGAGAGAGAGAGAAAATGAGATAGATAGATAGAGTAAGCAAGCAAGAAAGATGATATATATATATATATAGAGAGAGAGAGAGAGAGAGAGAATGAGAAAGAGATAGAAAAAGAAAGAGAGAGAGGAGGAGAGAGAGGAGAGAAAGAGAGGAGAGAAAAAGAAAGAGAGAGAGAGAGAAAGAGAGAAAAAGAAAGAGAGAGAGAGAGAGAGGAGAAAAAGAAAGAGAGAGAGAGAGAGAAAGAGAGAAAGAGAGAGATAACCAGAGATAGAGAAGATGCGCAGCTTAAACCGATAGCTGCCAGAATCGACAGACTCGCCCAGGAAACTGTCTCTGTTTCTCAGTCTCTTGTCTCGTAAATTAAGACGCTCGTGAGGTTCGGCAAAGGAAGGAAAAGGGATCGACAGGGATGTTGCCGAAAGGAAAGTTCAATCCTCGCTACGATGGTCTTACGACCGCTGGTTCCGACATCGTATTCCCCTCCCCCTTTCCCTCCCCCTCCCTTCTTTTCTTTCATTCTCTTCTCTCCCCTCCTCCTCCTTCTTTCTCCCGTCTCCTTCCCTCTCTTACCTCTTCTCTCTCCTTCTCTCGTCTCCTCTCACCCGTCCTCACTCACCTCTTCTCCCTTTCTCTTCTCTACCCTCCTCCTCCCCTCTCCACTTTTGCCTACATCCTCCTCCTCCCCTCTCCTCTCTCTCCCCTTCTTCCTCCTTCTACTCTTCCTCTCCGTGTTACCTTCTTTATCCTCCCATTACCTTTCTCCTCTCTCTTTCCTCCTTACCCTTTTCATTTTTTTCCTTAACCCTTCCCCTTCCCTCTTCCTCTCCTTCCCTTCCTCGATACTCTATCCCTTTCCCACTACTCCTCCTCTTCCTCTTTTCCTCCCCGCCCCCTTTGACCCACCCCTCACCTTCCCTTCACCTCTCTTCCTCTCGTCTCGCTCCCCTCCTCCTTATGCCTTTT
>NW_028234439.1:25320657-25323157 GCF_977035675.1 Penaeus japonicus
TCTATCCGGTGGTTTTCGTCTGAGCGAAACTCAAAGTATCTTCTGGGAAGCCACTTGTCTGTTGCCATCGTTTCCAGAGGCTTTTCTTGGTTGAGTGTCTCTGTTGAACGCGCCTGACCTCACGTGCCGTTGGGGTTGGGAAGTGGGGGTGGTGGGGGTGGGGGTGGGGGGGAGATAGTAATCTTTGGTCAAAGAAGTCTTCTCTTTGGTCTCTTTTTTATGTATATAAATATAAAATTCAAGTGTTAAGTCTCCTTTACTCTTTCTCAATATCTTCCACGGTTCCAAGGATTGCGTTTTATTTTTATTTTTTTTTCATTTTCTTAGATATTTATATCTCCATTTTTTAAAAATCTTTAAGAGCTCTCTCCTGATCTTAATTTTATATTAATACCATTTCCTTTTTTGGTACCATTCCAAACACCTCGACAACATACTCATCTATCCTAATCTAACCCTAACCTAACCTAATCTAACGTACTCTAACAATAACCTACCCTAATCTAACCTACTCTAACAATAACCTAATCTAATGTAACCCTAACCTAACCTACTCTAACAATAACCCTAATACCCTTACCTAATCTAACCTACTCTAACAATAACCTAACCTAATGTAACCCTAACCTAACCTAATCTAACCCTGAGCCAAGCTAACCCTAATCTAACCTAACCTGATAGATAACCCTGTTAGACCGCACGCTATAGTATTTGATACCGTGTTAGAGCGCATTTCATAATAGCACGAAAGGTGATCACTCTCTTAGACTCCAAAAACGCCTCACTTCGACTGAGACAGCTACTTGAATGGGACTTGATTTATTTATTTTTATTTTTTTTTTTTTTTGCCGGGGTTATCAATATATATATTTCTATCATTTATTATGTTTTTCTTTTTTTCTTCTTATTGTTACCATTATCTTTTTTTTTGGAATTCTTATTGTTATTACTCTTATCATTATCGTCTTTATGATTATTGTTATTATCATCATTACCATTCTTATCATTATCATTATCTATATCATCATCACTATCATTATTGTTTCTACTATTCTCGTTATCATAATTTCATTACTATTGTTATCATGAATATCATCGTTATCATTATTGTTGTTATTACTATTATCATAATGATTATCATCATTATTATCCCCTTCATCATCACCATCATCAATATCATCTTAGTCCTTGCATAATTATCATTATTGTTATTGTTATTATCAGCAGCATCAATGGTACTGATAGTGTCGTTAGGGATATCATTATTATTGTTATCATTATCCTTGTCTTCATTATCATCATTATTACTATCATTATTATTGTTATCATTATCATTATTATCATTGATTTCATTATCATCATTATTACTATCATTATTATTGTTATCATTATCTTTGTTTTCATTATCATCATTATTACTATCATTATTATTGTTATCTTTATCATTATGATTACCATTATCCTTATCATCGTTTTTATCATCATTGCTTGTATTCTTAACTTTATTATCATGGTAAAAGAATAGTTGTAATGATAATGAGGGCATTAATGAGGATAATGATATCAGTGTCAATATGAGGATAATGATTTTGGAAATTATATATATATATATATATATATATATATATATATATATATATATATATATATATATATATATATATATATATATATATATATATATATATATATAAATGATCATGATGACGACTATGATAACAATAATATGAATATTGGTAATTATGATAATTATTATTTTCTATCAGGATAAGGATTATCATCAGCGCTATTAATACTAAGGATCAACCCTTTGGAACAACACTGGAACAGCAGTAAATATAACAAACAGACTAACCACAGCTTCAAATAAGAACAACCTCTACCCCGTACCCCCTCCCCCTCCAAAAGAAATAATAAAAAAGACAAAAACAGCATCCCATTAAAGAAAAAAAAAATAAATCTCGAGGTCGAGAAATAGAAAAAAAAAAAAAAAAAGATTCCCAAATTTTCAAAATGAGTTAAAAGCTGCACAGAGCGGCTGGTTTGCGGGTGGCTGGTTCTGAAGACGCTGATTGCCTCGGATTCTCCATTTCACCTGCTGGCCCTCGCGTCTTGGTACCCCCCACCCCACTCCCCCTTCCCCCCTTTCTCTATCCTCCTACCTCCACCCCCTCCCCCTTCCCCCTCTCTCTATCGCCCTACCTCCAACTCCCTCCCCTCTTCCGCGTTCCTCTCGCTTCTTTCTGTCTTCTGACATTTCATTTTTTCGAATATTCTATCTCTCTTTCTTTCCATTTCTCTCTTTCCTTCTTTTTTTCTCTCTTTCTCCCTCTCTCTCACTCCCGTCTTCACTATTCTTATCCTCTTTTGCTTCCTTCTCTCTCTCTCTCTCTTTTTTTCTTTATATCCCTCCTTCCTTCCATTTTTTTTTCTCCACTATTCTCTCTCTTCTCCTCCCATCACTGATGTTTTGTTTTTTTCTTCCTCGGCTTTCCTTTTC
>NW_028234439.1:25328157-25338157 GCF_977035675.1 Penaeus japonicus
ATGATGATGATAATAATAATTATAATGATAATGGGGATGATGTTCATGATGATAATGATGACAACAATGATAGAGTTAGTAATGATAATGATTATGATGAATGGCTATGCTGATAATAGTAACAATGATGATAATAACAATAATAATGGTGATGATAATAACAAAATAACAATAATAACAAAAATAACAGCGATAATAATTAGCATAAGAATTATATAGGATTACAATGATACATATTGCAACGCTAATGATAGCAATGATAATGATAATACCAAAAAGATAATAATCAAGATGATACCAACAATACCAACAGCACAGAATAAAATGATAACGTTTATTTCTGTACCATTAAACGCACGTTATTGGAACACAACGATGCATAGTGATATTTGACGTTCAGTCATTTACAAAACTGACGATATTACATTATTTTTTTTCCGAGCTGCTGTTGTTTAACATTATTGTCGCCACCGAAAGCACGTTTGCTGCAAAATGCAACGTGGCAACAATGTAGTAACTCAATAATAGGAAAATGGACAAATTACATCAGACTTATATATTCAAATATTTCGCAAATATACAGCGACATAGAGTGACTCTATACCTACGGTTGGAGGACGATGACCGAATTCAAGATTGGTGAATATAAAAAACGATTTTTTGAAATGAACTCCTCGTAAAGTGTAGCAACAATGTCGTTATTTTCGTAGTACATCAAAGCCTTAGTTTAGTAATATACGGCGTATAAAAAAAAAAAAAAAATATATATATATATATATATATATATATATATATATATATATATATATATTATATATATATATATATATATGTGTGTGTGTGTGTGTGTGTGTGTGTATATATAATATATATATATATATATATATATATATATTATATATATATATAATATATATATATATATATATAACTTATAATAAATATCTCTGCGTGGCCGCTTATTCCTTTATTGAAGGAAAAGGTCATCCTGTGGGAGGAGAAGAACGAAAGCAAATGTAATGTCACAACGGAGACAGGTCAAAGTCCGAGAGACGACCTGAGGTCATGAAGAGAGGCGTTTATACAGGGACACTTACTTGTACATCAGTCTTCGCTCTACTTTCTTCGCCACAGTACGTTTGCTCCCGCTTTCCAAGGTCGCCGCTGGTTTCCTTCGGCGTAAGCCCTTATATTTAATAAAGAAATAAACAGCTACACTTATGGTCATGGTCAACGTACCGACACGACCGTCGTAAGGTGCGAAGAACAGTGACGTTGCTGTGATATTTCTCATTTTTGTGCATTTGCCTTTGTCAATAATCCCCCTCAGACGGAGGGCGTGGAAATTGTTCCAATAATTTTCGTAAAAAGAAGAAATGCAAAATACGGAAAGGACAATACGAAAACAAATGCGACTCGGGATGCGTCACTGCGAAAACAAATGCGACTCGGGATGCGTCACTGCGAAAACAAATGCGACTCGGGATGCGTCACTGTGAAAACAAATGCGAGTCGGGATGCGTCAGTGGCGCGAAAACGACGGCAAAGACCTTAGAGCGAAAAGGACTGTGCCGTTAGTCTTACTGATCACCTAACAGGTTCTATAGAAACTCTCCAACGGTTCAAACGACAATATAGAATTATCTATTCCTCTCGCTGGCTCCATACCACGTGGACCTATCCCCTGCGTCAGACCTGATCACCCCAGAGAACAAGCGAGGTCAAAGGCAGAACGAGGTCAGCCTTCGTCAAGGAAGGAGTTCTCCTCCCCCCCAGCCACATCCCCGCTCTTTGCTTCCCGAGGAATCCGCAAATCTTCACTCGACTGAAGACTGGCCGCCGTGACGTTGCCTTTCTTCAAGAATCGGATCCCTTTGACTGATCCTTAGTTTCTCTGCTCCTACTAGAGCAGAGAGAGAGACAGAAAAATAAATAGAGAGAAAGAGAGAGAGAGAGGAAGGACACTTAGACGACCTCAGTTGCTTTCTGAACCAATCACTCGGTGATTAAAAAAAAACTAACAAGGGACCTCTTTGGTCAGACTCGATCCTTTGTTCCCCTATCTTATGTAAACGAAAGCTTTGGTGTTGTTTTAATGCGCTAATTTGCTAATTCAGTCATTGATCTTTCCAGAACCATCGTGCATACTAGATTAGGTATTCTTGATATCGTTTGTACTCTGTTTGAAAACTTGTGGTATATCTACCTTCAACAATTGTACAATAATATTATTATAGCTATATTATTATAGCTCTCCTTGTCATTTCTTCTGTGTTGTTTATTCATTATGGTTATTAAGATTAAAAGAAAAAAAATCTAGAATTCCATTCAATACGAACATAAAATCATTAATGTATATCTACGAGTCTTCATGTTTATCTTTCATGTGTAATTAATTTGAGATCATAATCAAACAACTAATTGCTACTATGAACAAAAAAATGAAATACGTCATATGCACAGATACAACAATTATTCCGATCTGAATTGACTACAGTGTGGAAAACACTCCACCACGCTCAGCTGATGGCCATGTTTACTAATGAGCATTACAAATAAACCTGCATATGCTGTGTGGACTACAGCCCTAATTCTGTTTATTCATTCTGTAATGTGTAAGTGGTCATTGTATCGCTTCTGATTTCATGGAATGAGTATTGTTGTTTCGGGTAAAGCATGGATTAAAAGACTGGGTGCGTTCAGCATGCATTTCTCATTCAACAATTGCCGTCTTGCGTAAAATAATAACTTTACGCTCGTTTCCCCTTCATAACAAACTGCCTCTCCCCATCACATCGTTTCACATTCACTCCCTCCTCCCAGCTTCTATCCACTCTCCTCCACTCCCTCGTCTCTTTCTGTCGATGCTCCCACTCCCACGCTCGTCTAACAGTTTACTCCACACACTCCTTCTCTCCGAATATGCTCCCTATTTCTATCACTCCAGGTTGTATATGCTCCGACTCTCGTTTCTGACTCCTACTGCCTTGCAATTGCCTCCTCACATAGACTCCCTCTCTCTCTCTGTTTTTGTGTCTGTCTCTTTTCTCTCTCTCTCTCTCTCTCTCCCTCTCTCTCTCTCTCCCTCTCTCTCTCTCTCTCTCTCCCTCCCTCTCTCTCTAATATTTTCTCCCCATCCTCCATGAGTATCCGATCTGCAGACCTTCCTTTCTATTTACTTCTCTTCCTCCTTCGCTCTCTCCTGCTTCCCCTAGTCACTCTCTGCTGCCTTTCCCCCGATTTCTGCTACGTCCCTCAGTCCGTTTCTGCTGCCTCACCCAGACGCTCTCTGCTGCTTTTCCTTCCCCATTATCGCCTGCCTCCCCCTACCACGTCACCTTCTTCTGCATCTCCTACCTGTCGCTTTCTACAGCATCTCCTACCTGTCACTTTCTGCTGCCCATTCCTCCCCCCCCCACACACACAGTCGTTCTCTGCTACCTCCCCCTAATCACCACTCCCACTCCCCCCCCCCCCCCCGTCTCCCCGCAATCTGCTACCTCCCTCTCACATTCAGCCGTTCCCTCTCACCCCACCCTCCCCCTCTCCCCCCGTCGCCCCACGGAGGACATCGCATCCGACCTGTCCCCCCCACCCCTCACCCCCACCCTTCTTCGTCACGAGCTGGATCAGGGAGGCTCTTTAATCACCGGAGTCCGAACGAGGACTCAAGGCAGCCACAGCGGGACACAGAGAGCATTAGACGGAAGAGGGAAGTAAAAGGTGTTGGATCTCTGAGCCGGAAGAGGGGTCTAGGAACGAGGCGGAAGGAGAGGGAGGGAGGGAGGGAAGTTAAGAGGGAGGGAGGGAAGGAGGGAAGGAAAGAGGGAGGGAGAGGGGAAAGAAGGAGAGAGAGGGGAAAGAAGGAGAGAGGGGGGAAAGAAGGAGAGAGGGGGGAAGGAAGGAGAGAGAGAGGGGGGAGGGAGGGAAGGAGGGAGGGAAAGAGGGAGGGAGGGAAGGAAAGAGGCAGAGAGAGGGGAAAGAGGAAGAGAGAGGGGGAAGAGGGAGGGAGGGAGGAAGAGGGAGGGAGGTGAGGAATGGTGAGGGAGGGAGGGAGAGGGAGGAAGGGAGGTAAGGGAGGGAAGGAAGGAGGAAGTGAGTGAAGAAGGGATGGGGGGAAAGAGAAGGAGAAAGAAAGAAAGAGAGAGAGAGAGAGAGAGAGGGAGAGAGAGAGAGAGAGAGAGAGAGAGAGAGAGAGAGAGAGAGAGAGAGAGAGAGAGAGAGAGAGAGAGAGAGAGAGAGAGAGAGGGAGGAAGAGAGGGCGGGGAGACGGAGAAAGCGAGGGAGGGAGAGAGGGTAGGAGAGAGAGAGAGAGAGAAGGAGGGAGGAAGAGAGTGGGAGGAGAGAGAGAGAGAGAAGTGATGGAGAGATAAAGTAAGAAAAGAAAGATCGAGAGAGAGAGAGAGAGAGAGAGAGAGAAGAGAAAGAGTGAGAGAGAGAGAGAGAGAAGAAAGAATCCTGAGCGACAGTAAAAGATTCCGGGAAAGGCATCCGCTGAAACATTGTTAAAAATACTTTTGCGAAGCGAGATGGAAAAAAATGAAAGCAGTTTTGAAAAATAAAGAAATAAAGGTATATAAAAAAAGAGGGACTCACATTGTAAAAAGAGATTCACTCATTTTTTGACACTATGTCAATTCTATTTCGTGACCGAGAGAAAGAACATGAAACAGGGGAGAGAAACTGAACACACATACACATACACACACACGCATACACACACAGGGTGAGAAAGAGAGAGAGAGAGAGAGAGAGAGAGAGAGAGAGAGAGAGAGAGAGAGATAGAGAGATTGGAGAGAAAGAGAGAGAGATAGATAGAGAGATTGGAGAGAAAGAGAGAGAGAGATAGAGAGAACGAGCGAGAGAGAGAGGAGAGAGAGAGAGAGAGAGAGAGAGAGAGAGAGAGAGAGAGAGAGAGAGAGAGAGAGAGAGAGAGAGAGAGAGAGAGAGAGAGAGAAGGAGAGAGAGAGAGAGATTGGAGAGAAAGAGATAAAGAGAGAGAGAGAGATAAAGAGAGAGAGAGAGATAAAGAGATAGATAGATAGATAGATAGAGAGATTGGAGAGAAAGAGAGATAGAGAGAACGAGCGAGAGAGAGAGGAGAGAGAGAGAGAGAGAGAAATAGATAGATAGACAAAGAGAGAGAGAGAGAGCGAGAGAGAGAGAAAGATAGATAGATAGATAGAGAGAGAGATAAAGAGAGAGAGAGAGATCGACAAAGAAAAGAAAACTGAGAGACAGATAGAAATCATGATTACAAAGGGAGGCGCAGCAAGACATAGAAGAGGACCCCCCTCTCTCCCCTTCTCCCCCCACCCGACCCACCCTACCCCCTAAAGGGACACACGAGCAACAAGCCACACGCTTTAAACTTGAGTTGATCCCAGTGTCGCTTACCGGAACTCCTAGGTGTAATCCCCCGCGGGTGGCCTTAATAGATTCATCAACTGGCGGTGCAATCATATAAGTTTAATTAAAGGGATGCTATAAGCGACAGGGAGAGGAGGCGAGCGCGCGAGGAATTATGGTTCTTGTACCTGATGCACCGCCGCGAGGTTTCGTCTGCGTATCGAGGCCACCTTATGAGTTGCTGTTCGCTCACTTGGCGCTTTCAAACGAGGACGCGTATAATACGTCGTTCTCTGCAGCGCTCGGTACTTATATCTGACTGACTGAGGACCCGCGTACTGAGTCATGGCTGAGTTCTGGTAGAATTATTTTTTTAAATTCCGGATTCTATAAGAGATCTTTTAGACAGTACAGTACAGTACAGTAAGAGAAGTTGAGAAAGAAGAGAAACGGGAGAACTAAGAATATAGGTCGAATACGAATACGATAAGGAAAGTAGAGAATATAGATTCTCGAAAGAAGAAGAAGCGGACGAAGAGCTAAGATGGCAGCTATAGGTCGTATATCTGATATATATATATATATCTGACTGAGGACGCGCGTACTGAGTCATGGCTGAGTTCTGTTAGAATTATTTTTTAAAATTCCGGATTCTGTAAGAGATCTTTTAGACAGTACAGTACAGTAAGAGAGAAGTTGAGAAACTGGATTCTCGAAAGAAGAGAAGCGAGAGAAGAACTAAGAATATATAGTTCAGTTCAGTTCAGAGAGATTTGCGAAGGCTTTCCTTCGCCCGGGCTATATGCACGAGGCGGCCCGGCCTCTGCCAGCTATAAGTGCTGACTCATCTGATCATCATAACTGAATGCTTACCGTGGCGGTTGGATTGCCAGAAGGCGCTCCAGTTGCCACGGGGAAAGCAATAGGCATAGCCGCCTTACCAACCCGGCGGCTGTCGTCTCAGGGCCCTGCCTCTAAGAATATATAGGCCGCATATCTAATATATATATATCTGACTGAGGACGCTCATACTGAGTCATGGCTGAGTTCTGTTAGAATTATTTTTAAAATTCCGGATTCTGTAAGAGATCTTTTAGAATACGAATACGAAAGAAAAGAAGAGAATCAGATTCTCGAAAAGAGAGAGAGAGAGGAAGAGCTAAGATAGTAGCTAGCTAACTAAAATGAAATAATAGTAAGAGGTAAGAAAGGTGGGGGGCGTAACCCCTTGCTGGTAGATCTTTTAGAATATAGGTCGTATATGTTATATATATATATCTGACTGAGGACGCGCATACTGAGTCATGGCTGAGTTCTGTTAGAATTATTTTTTATCTTCCGGATTCTGTAAGAGATCTTTTAGACAATACAATACAAAAAGAAATTGGAGAATCGCAATTCTCGAAAGAAAAGAAAGGGGAAGATAATAGATGGCAGCTAGCTATCGAAAATGAAGTATAGTAGAAGAATTTTTAGAATATAAGTCGTATATGTAATACATATATATATATATCTGACTGAGGACGCGCATACTGAGTCTTGGCTGAGTTCTGATAAAATTATTTTTTTCTTCCGGATTCTGTAAGAGATCTTTTAGAATATAGGTCGTATATCTGATATATATATATATATATATATATATCTGACTGAGGACGCGCGTACTGAATCATGGCTGACCTCTGTTCGATTTTATTTTTCTTCCGGATTCTGTAAGAGATCTTTCAGAATATAGGTTGTATATGATACGATGGCTTACTTGACTTTCATTATCATTATATAGGAGTGTGATTCGCAAATACCAGGGGAGGTACCGATGCGCCCTGCTAGCAATAATTTTGTTATTTCTTTATGGAACATTATGTAAATATAAAGCTTATTATGATTAGTTTAAGATAGGGTGAACTACTTCTACCGTTTTCTGTCTGTCACCAAGGTCACCTGTCACCCACTACGTCTATTCCTGTCATACACTTATTCCTGTCTCCCTTGCTCTACTCTTTTCTATGTCTCTGTCACCTCTTTCGCTTTACTCACTGTTTCCTCTCCCACCCGTTCCCATCTTTACTTCAAATTGGGAGAAGTTCACTATAAATGGATTTTCACCTGTATCTTGTAGCGAGCGAGCGAGAGAGAGCGAGAGAGAGAGAGAGAGAGAGAGAGAGAGAGAGAGAGAGAGAGAGAGAGAGAGAGAGAGAGAGAGAGAGAGAGAGAGAGAGAGAGAGAGAGAGAGAGAGAGAGAATTTTTTAGTTTTCATTCATCTTCCCCACATACTCCTTCCTCCCCTCCCTTCCATTCATCCTCCACCCATCTGTCTCGCTCCCACTCCTCCCCCATCCTTTATTCCCCGTCCCCCCCCCCCCCCCCAAAAAAAAAAAAAAAAAAAAAAAAAAATCCAGTAAGATAGATTTTTTCCCCTGGATTGTGCTGGTGTAGCTACACACACAAGAAACCCCATCATCCCTGGGGGTTAGCGTTTGAAATGTTCCTGGATATGAGGGTTTGGTTTTCCCAGGGGTGGACCTCATCCTCATTCTCCAATTCCAAACAATCCTCGCCTGTCTACTGCTTCCTCCTCTTCGCACTTGTGTTTCCTCGTGTTTGCCTACGCCTCTTGGTCCTTACATACTCCCTTATCTTTTCCACCATATTACCATAGCCTTGTACTTTGTGGTCAAGACTGTTATGTCTTTCTTGTCTTCCCACCTGACAACCAAAACATTCCTCTTTCTTGCAGAAATGCACTGTTGTTGTTCTAGGGGGAACTGGCTCATTTCTTTTGGTGGTCCTCTTCCTCTCCGTACTACACCGGTGACTGTGGTGTTTCTCTCCTCAAGGTGGATTGCCAACCGTAGGCTCGTTTCCAGTTGTCAGTGACAACGTGGCGTCCTTTATCAGATCTATAACAATTATTTTTTCAGATTTTGAGAGGCTGATACGAGTCTTTTCCATAATACAACTCATAATTACAGGAATATCCTTGCCAATTAGGGTCAGAGGGGCACAGCACAAACACTCTGATTCCAAACTGGCTCTGTTGGACTTCTCAAAGCACTAAAGCTTCGTCGACAGCCATATGCTTGCCAGGTGAAGTTACCGCCTTGCATTTCTCGCGGAGCAACGAGAGGAAGGGTTCAGTTCTTGGATGCAACTCATCTCGTTTCACGTCTTCTGGAGGTGAAAACCGCAAGAAATTCAGTATGCTGAAAAATCTATCTCTGCTCATGATCTTTTTGCAAAATACAGTCAGTCCACTTACTACCCAGTCACTTCTCCATTACTGAGCCATCCTTAGCACCTTCACTAGGCCCATTGCAATCACCAGGGCTAAAAAAGGAGTACATGTCTATATCCTGAACCCTCTTCCATTTTAGGGAGTTCACTTTACCCTTTTTTTCAGGATACTGAGAAAGAAAAATCAGCTCGCTTGTTTGTCCACTCACACAACTTTACTACAACAATCCTGCCAAAGAACTGATTGCATTGCATTACGTTGCATGAATGCATTGTTATGACTTGTAGATTGGGGCGTGTTTTCTACTGGCCGGAGTGAAGAGGTTAATATTTCTGTTACATAAGGTTGTATGTTTTTTATTTTCTGTGTTGTTATGAATGGTGATTATTTTTATATCACTAGTTTTTTTAAATTTGTGATGTTATATATATTGTGATGTTATATATATATGTGTGGATGTTGGTTATAGAATACGTCTTGTGAATGATATAAAAATGCAATATTATAATGAATCCCTATTTTACAAGTAACTCTGATTATTTATTCAAGTAATGATAGCCTCTCAGGAACGCCAAATGTGCAAACTATATGTTGTAAACAAAACAGTATACAAAAATGAATGAATCAATAGAGGAAAACATACATGCATTAATCAAAAAATAAATAAATAAATTCTTGGAATCTATTTTATTTTATTTTTTGCCAATTTCAAAGTTTTAATTCGGGATGTCCAGACAGCATTAATTGTGCAGGAAAGCATAAATCTTCGCCGCTGGTTTTCTCATTGCATGTCTGTCAAAACCTGAGGCCTTATCATTAACATTTTATCATTGTCATTATTATCCCTATTACCATTATTATCATGATTACTATTATCATTATCATTATTATCATTAATAGTATTACCATTTCTATCTTTATTATTACAATTACGCTAATTGATATCATTAATAACATTATCATCATTATCATTATCATTATAAATGATTATTATCATTATCACGATTGTGATTATTGTTATTGGTATTATCATTATCATCATTATTATCATTATCATTTTATTATCATCATTGCTATTATTATTAATATTATTACCATTATTAATGTTATTATTATTATTACTACAATGATGAGGATGCTGATTATTATTATCATTGTTATCATCATAATCATTATTACGATTTTCATTGCTATAATTTTCATAAATACAATAATCATTATCATTACTATCATTATCATTATCTTTATGAATTCAATTACCATAACTATCGTTTTTATTGTTATCATTCTTATCATCTATATTACCACTATTGCTAGAATGATGATAGTGGTAATAATGATAATAATAATCACAATCATGATAACAACGATAAAGATGATGATAATGATAATCCTTATTATCATCACTATTTCCATTA
>NW_028234439.1:25350657-25353157 GCF_977035675.1 Penaeus japonicus
CTGACAACCTGTAAATACTGTTCTACACGTGTTCTCACTGTTATTCCTGTAAATACTGTTATATACGTGATATCAATTGTTATTCTTGTAGATACTGTTCCACACGTGATCTCAATTGTTATCCCTGTAAATACTGTTCTATCTGTGATCTCACCATTATCCCTGTAAATACTGTTCTACGCGTGTTCACACTGTTCTTCCTGTAAATACTGTTATATACGTGATCTCAATTGTTATTCTTGTAAATACTGTTCTACGCGTGTTCTCACTGTTCTTCCTGTAACCTTCCCTTAACACTCTACTCTTCCATCACCCGTCGACCCCACCATCGACACCCTCCCTGTTCTCCAACGTTCTCCCTCACCCCCTCCCCCCTCCCCTCCCCTCCTTCTCCCTTCCCCTCCCCTCCGACCCTCCCCTCCCCTCCCCTCCGACCCTCCCCTCCCCGCTTCTTCATCCCAACCTGTTCCCGCGTTCGACTTCCCTTCGAAAACCCTCCCTTCCCGAAACTGTTTCTCCGTTTACTCATACATCACTCGGGGCCTCATCCAGCGCGCTTATTCCTCGCCTGTGATTGATGGAACAGATGTTGCGACATCTATGAATACGAATAGTCTATTTAATGTTTAAATCATATAGACCGAGTGTCTCTGAGCTAATTGGATGGTCGCTGCCGCCGCCGCCATTCAATCACGGAGTTCAATAACCCGCTTGAGACGTGGATGATGGACCCCGGGCTACGAGTGGGGAAGGGGGGGGGGGAGGAAAGGGGGGGAGGAGGAGAGGTGGATGATGGGAGGGGATGGGAAAAGGAGAAGAGGAAAGAGGGGAGGTGGAGAGTGGGATAATGGAAGGGGAAGAGGAAAGGGGGGATGGGAGAAGGAGAAGAGGAAAGGGGGGAAGGGAGAAGAAGAAGAAAGGGAGGAGGAGGAGAGGTGGATAATGGGAGGGGAAGGGAGAAGGAGAAGAGGGGAGGGGGGGAGAAGAGGAAAGGGAGGAGGAGGAGAGGCGGATAATGGGAGGAGAAGGGAGAAGGAGAAGAGGGACGGGGGAAGAGGAGAGGCTGATAATGGGAGGGGAAGAGGAGAGGGAGGAGGAGGAGGAAAGGGGGAAGGAGGAGAGGTGGATAATGAGAGGGGAAGGGAGAAGGAGAAGAGGAAAGGGGGGAGGAGGAGAGGCGGATAATGGGAGGTGGATATAGGGAGAAGAAGAGAAAGAAAGAGAGGAATGAAGAAGAAGAGAAGGAAGAGAGAATGAGAAGAAGACAGAGAAGGAGGAAGAGAAGAAAGAGAAAAAGAAAGAATGAGAAGGAAGAAAGAGAAAAAGGAATAAGAGAAGAAGAGGGAAAAGGAGAAGAGAGAGGTGAAAGAAGGAGGAAAGGAAGGATGAGGAGAAAGAAAAGGAGAGAAAGGGAGAGAGAGAAGAGCGAAGAAAGGAAGAGAGAAGAGAGAAGAGAGAAAGTGAGAAGAAAGGAAGAAGAAGAAAGAGGAGAGAAGGAAGAGGAGGAAGAGAAAGAAACGAGAGAGATGAAGAGAAGAAGAAGAAAAGAGAGAAGGAAGAAAGGTTAAGATGAGAAAGAAGAAAGAGAGAAAGATGAGGAGAGACAGAAAAGAGAAAGAAAGAAGAGTGAGAAGATGAGAGAGTGAAGAAGAAAGAAGAGAGCGTGAAGACGGAGAAAGAAGTAGAGAGAAGAGAATAGGAGAGAAAAAAGAGAAGTAAGAAAGAGAGAAGAAAAGAAGAATAAGGAAGCAGAGATAGAGAAGAGAAGAGGAAAGAAAGAAAGAAAGAGAAAGAAAAGAGAAGAGAAAGAAAGAAGGCAAGAGAATAGAAAGGAGAGAAGACAAGAAAGAAGAGAAGACAAGAAAGAAGAGAAAAGAGAGAGAATCAACAGAAGAAGAAGAGAAGAAGAAGAAGAAAGAGAAAAAGAATATGAAAGAAGAGAAGGAGGAGAGAAAGAAGAAAAGAGAGAAAGGGAGAGGGGGGAGAGAGAGAGAAAGAAGCGAGAAAGAGAGGAGAGAGAGAAGAGAAAGAAAAGGATGAAAGGAAAGAGAATGAGAAGAAGAAGAAGAGAAGGAAGAAGCAGAAAGAAGACGAAGCGAAGAGAGACAGAAAAGTAGAAGAAGAGGAAAGAAGAGAAGAAGAAAGAGAGAAGGAAAGAAGCAAAGAGAGAGAGGAAAGGGGGGAGGAAGAGAGGTGTTAATGGCGGAGGGGAAGAGAGAAAGGGGGGCGGGAGGAGGAAGGTGATAATGGAGGGGAAGGAGAAGGAGAAAGGAGAAGGGGGAGGTGCAGAGGCGGATAATGGGAGGGGAAGGGAAAGGGGGGGGAGGGAGGAGGAAAGGTGGATAAAGGGAGGGGAAGGGAGGAGGAGAAGAGGAAAGGGGGGAGGAGGAGAGGTGGATAATGGGAGGGGAAGGGAGAAGGAGAAGAGGAAGGGGGGGAGGTGCAGAGGCGGATAATGGGAGGGGAAGGGAAAGGGGGGGGAGGGAGGAGGAAAGGTGGA
>NW_028234439.1:25373157-25383444 GCF_977035675.1 Penaeus japonicus
TTTTTTATTTTTTTTTTTTTGACGATGTCTTTCGAAGCAAGGGATCGGTCTCTGCAAATGCATTCCTTACAATAAAAACATGTCTCCAGTAGCAGATTGATTGCACCGCATGAATGCTTTTAACATCAGGGACGACTTAACAACGAAAACAACAACGCTTCATTAGCTATCGATTCTTTCCCCGCCAGTGATTCCCCGGCAACGACAAGAACCACAACGGCTCCCGAAGCAAGAATGAAGCAATACCGAAGCAAGTGATGATAGTTCAGTCCCCCCTCCAGTCCGGTGCTCGAAGCCCCACGGTAGTTCCGCGTCTGTCTCGCCTCGCCCCCTTTCCCGGAGCCCAGCGACGCGACGTGCGGGCCCGCCTCTGGTGAATGATGCACTGCGGCAACAAATGAATTTTCGTTCCCGCGGAGCCCTGGCTTAATGGCCGGCGGCGGCGGACGGCTAAAAAACCTGCTCTTAATTAAATGAGGACGATGTGCAAGCTCCGTTGAATATCGCCGGGCGCTCGCTCAAGGAACGTCGTGAAGCTCGCAATTGAATTTCTCTCGATTTTTTAAGGCTCCAGACGATTATGGTAATATATTTCGCGTTTGGGTCCCTCGCAGTCCTGGGGCGGCCGTCGGCAGCGCGTCCTTGAGGAGGCCAGGGAACGATCCTGTAGGATTTCCTTTTATTTGAGCGAGGCGTCTCGGTGCTCGACATTATGCAAGTGTCAGATGGAGACATAATTTGCAAGCTATTTGACATTTTTTTTTCTTCTTTTTTTTTGATACTTTTAAACTGTAGGCACCGAAATGCCGCTCTTTTTTAAGCAGTCGGATGAAAATGTGATAGTAATGCCTATGGTTATGATAGGAATGATAACCGTAATCATAATAATGAGAACGAATATCAAAATATCACTCTCTTTTAAGCAGTCTGATATAGATGTAAAGATGATGAGGATAATAATAGTAATGATGGTGATAATAATGATAATGATAATGATAATAATAATAATAATAATAATAATGATAATAATAATAATAAAGATAATGATAATGATAATGGTGATAATAATAATGATAACGATAATATTAATAATGATAATGATGATAATAACGATAATATTAATAATGATAATGATAATAACGATAATGATAATAATGGATATTTACCCCATTTAAACAGCCGGATGAAAATAACAACAAGAAAAGAACCTTTCCTTAGTCATAATTCCTCCATCACCCTTTCCTTCCCTTTCGCAAAGACCCCCCCCCCCCATCCCTCTCTCCCTCCATCGCGAGCTGAAATAATTCCTCCTCCCTCGGACATCCAGAAGGACAAAAGCAGGAGGCATCTCGAGGAAACAAAAGGACCTCATTGTTGTTGTGGCTCTTGGACACGCCGCCCGCCCGCCCGCACGCCCGCACGCCCGCGACAAAAGGGATTTTTTTTTTGGCCAGGCTCGCTCGAATAATGCCATCGAGGTGGGACTCCATGCCTTCACTCCCTCGATCCTCAAAGGCATTCCCCTCACGTCTCACGATGCCTGATCCTGGAGGGGGCGAGAGGGGAAGGAGGGGAAAGGAGGTAGGACTCGCGAGAGGGGAAAGAGGGGAAGGAGGTAGGACTCTCGTCACGTTCGGTTCGAGGATCTGTCTCCTGTGAGATCGGGGTCCTTGGAAGGAGCTCTTATCCTCATCTTAAGGAAGAAGAAAAAAAAAAAATAGAACAAAAAAACAAATAAAAAGGTGTTCACTCGTTTGGATTCTGTTTTAATGGTGTTCGATTCGTTGGTTGTTCCCTTCACCAGCACCCCTCCCTCGCTTCTCATTCCACGAGTTTGCTGGCTGTCTCATTCCCCTCGCACCCTCCCTTCAGAAGCTATCTCTCCTCTTCTCCCTTACTCCCTCTCTAGCAGCCATCTCCTATTCACCCTCCTCCCCCCCTTCCCCTTCTCGCCTCCTCCTCCCCCATCCATCACCCTTCCACTTCTCGCCTCCCCCTTCCCCTTCTTGCCTCCCCCTCTCCCATTCATTACCCTTCCCCCTTCCCCTTCTCGCTCCCCCCAACCCCCTCCATCATCTATGGTCCCTCCTCTCCTTCACCCACCCTCGCCTCCCCTCCTTTAATAACCATCACCCCCTCTCACACACCCCCTATCAATCCATCCCCTCACCCCTCCCCATCCCACCCTTCCTCTCTCCTCTTCCATCTTTTCTTCTCTTCTCCTCCCTCCCAACCACCCTTCCTCTTTCTTTATATTTTCTTTTCCATATCTCCGCCCTTTCTCCTCCCCCCTTCAACCAGAGGCTCACCCCCCCTATCAATCCACCCCCCATCCCCCTCCAACCAGAGGCTCACCCCCCCTATCAATCCATCCCCCCATCCCCCCCATCCCCCTCCAACCAGAGGCTCTCCTCACACCCCCCCCCACTCTCCTCACCCCCACCCCCTCCCCTGAAAGCACCCCCCCCCCACCGGCTTCACCCCCCTCACCCCCCCCCTCCCCCCTCCCACCACCACCCCACCCCACGCCCCCCACCCCCCCCCCACCCAGCTCCCCTCACCCCTCACCACACACACACCCCCACCTCACCACCCACCCCCATCCCTCTCACCCCCCCCCTCACCCCTCCCACAACCTTCCCCCCACCCACCCCCCCCCCCCCATTAACAAACCCGCCCCCCCCCCCACCCCCCCCCACCCTACCCCCCTCACCCCACTCACCCCCCCCCCCCCACACCCCCCACACTCAACCCCCCCCCCCACACCCCCACCACCCCCCCCCCCACCCCCTCCACACCGCCCCTCCCTAACTCCCCCTCCCCCCCCTCACCCACAGGCTCACCTCACCCCCTCACTCCCACCCCCACCCCCCACCCACCCCCCCCATCCTCCACCCCACTCCCTCCCCACCCCACACGTTCTCACCCAACTCTCACCCCACTCACCCTCCCCCTCACCCTCCAAAAACCCCCCCCCCACCACCCCCCCCACACCCCGGCCCCCACCCCGCCACCGCCCCCACCCACCTCCCCCACCACCCCCCTCACAACAACCCCCTCACCCCTCCCCCCCCGCACATCCCCTTCACACCCCTCCCCCCACACCCCACCCCACCCCCCCCTCACCCCCCCCACTCCCTCACCCCCACCCTCTCCACCCCCCCCCCGCCCACCCCCCCCTCCCCCCCCCCGCCTCCAACCTCACCCCCCCCCCCCCCCCCCCCCCCACCACCCCCCAACCCCCCACCCCCCCCCTCACCACCCCTACCCCCCCACCCACCTCCCCAATCCCCCCCACCCCCCACCCCCCACACCCACCCACCCTACCCCCACTCAACCCACCCCCCAACCCCCCCACCCCACCCCCTCTAACCCTCTACTCACCCACCTCCTCCCACCCCTACCCCCCCTACACCTCACCCCCCCCCCCCTCCCCCCACCCCCCCCCCCCCCCCAACACCCCCCCCCTCACCCACCCACCTTCACTCCACCGTGCCCCCCCCCCCCCTCCCCCCTCCCCCCCTCCCCCATCCCCCCCCCCCAAGGCTCACCGACCCCCCCCCCCCCCCCGAACCCCACCCACCCCCACCCACCAACCCCCCCCCACACCCCCCACACCACCACCCCCCCACCCCCCCCCCCTCACACCTTCCACCACACCCAATCACCTCCCCCCCCACCCACACCACCCCTCCCCCCCCTATCAATCCATCCCCCCATCCCGCCCTCCCCCCCTCCCATCCCCCTTCAACCAGAAGCTCACCCCCCCTATCAATCCATCCCTCCCATCCCCCCCTCCCATCCCCCTTAAACCAGAAGCTCACCCCCCTATTAATCCATCCCCCCATCCCCCCTTCCCCCTCCAACCAGAGGCTCACCCCCCCCTATCAATCCATCCCCCCATCCCCCATCAACCAGAGGCTCACCTCCCCCTATCAATCCATCCCCCCCTCCCCCCTCCCCTCCCCCTTCAACAACCCAAGGACTCGATCGCCGTCAACCAAAAGGACCTCAAGCACTTAATGGGTTCCTTCTCCACCCCGCATCCTGCTCGAGTTTCCTGTTGCTGATCCTTGAGGCGCGATGGAAGGATTTTTGAAAACCCATTTGGGTGTCAAGCGCCCACGGGGGAAGTTAGATGACCCTCGAGGTAAGCAGGGCGCGGATTGAAAGACTGGAATGGCTCTATGGTTTTATTTGGCTTGGGTTTGTGATTGTGGGTGTGGGTGATTATGTGCGTGGGGGTTTGTATGTGGATGTTTGTCTTTGTTGATGGACGGGTAAATCGATAGGTAGGGATACACAAACACAAATAAACACACACACACACGCACACACACACAGATATACATATACTTAAACCTTAAAATTATACAATTTAAAAACAATATATCATATATATATATATATATATATATAAATATATACATACTACCACACACACACACAACACTACACGCACACACACACACACACACACACACACACGACACACACACATATATATAATATATATATATATATATATAATAGATATATATATATAATATATATATAATATACACAGCACACACACAATGTATAACACACACACACACAGCACACACACACATACACACACACACACAACACAAATATATATAATATAATATATATATATTATATATATATATACATATATATATATATAAAAGAAGACACATTGCATCCTCAATCACAATCCTGAAGTTGTCACCCCCCCCTCCCCCACCTTCTCTGCTCAACCCGGAACTGACTGATATTGACCAAAGATTGCATAACGATTTGCAAACTTCTCTTCAGCTCAAGTTAGTTTGTTTCTTGGGAAAAAGTTTGACAAGTGGAGGAGGAGAATCACGAGATGTACGTGTAATACCGAGATTTAGCAAGAGAGTGTTGCAACGCCCTCTGAGATTCTAATATTTCGCGCGTCGTCTTGCATTACTCGCTCACACCCACACATACACACTCACTTACACACAAACACACACACATACACTCACACACACACACAAATACACACACTTCCTCTCGCCCCTCCGTCCCCGGCCCTCTCTCGCATCCCCCCCCCCCCCCCCATCCCCCCCCCCCTCTCTCACATTTCCCCCCCCCCACCCCCCCCCTCCCCCCCCACTTATTCTTCCCTCCATCTAAAACTAATGGGCTGATTCCATTATTCTGGCGTTCCATCACATTTTGCCCTCCCTCCCTTTTACACCCTCTCTCCCTCTATTCTACACTTATCCTCCCTCCCCTCCTCCCTCTCTTGCACTTCCTCCCTCCCTCCCTCCCTCCTTCCCTTACTTCTCCTCCCTCCCCTCCTCCCTTCTACGGTTACCCTTCCTCCCTTGCCTTTTCTCCCTCCCCTCCTCCCTTCCTTGCCTTTCCTTCCTCCCATCCTCCCTTACTCCTGTTCCTTCCTCTCCACCTCCTCTTCTTCATTTACTCTTGTTTGTTATATCCTGACATCTCCTTTATCATCTCTCCTTCCATTCTCCTACTCTCCTATCCTCTTCCCTTCTTCGTACTCTTACCCCTTCCTCTCTCCTTCTCCCTCCCTCCTTCTCTTACTCATCCCTCTCTCCTTCTCCCTCCCTCCTTCTCTAACTCATCCTTCTCTCCTTCTCCCTCTCATCCTTCTCTTACTCATCCCTCTCTCCTTCTCCCTCTCATCCTTCCCTTCTTCACTTCTTCTTCTCTCTCCCTCCTTACACACCACCCCTATCCTCTTCTCCCCCCCTACTCTCTTTCTTATTTCTTCTCCCTATCCCATCCACATACACCCCTGCCTCTTGCCCCGTTCTCACTCATCCTCCCCTTTCTCCCCCTCCACACTCTACCCCTTCTCACCCTTCACTCTCCTCCCTCCAGCCTCCACCCTCCACCCCTCCACCTCTCCACCCTCCACCCTCCACTATCCACCCCTCAACCCCTTCTCATCCTCCACCCTCCACTCCTCAACTCCTTCTTATCCTCCACCCTCCACCCCTCCACCTCAACCCCTTCTCACCCTCCACCCTCCAACCTCAACCCCTTCTCACCCTCCATCCTCCACCCTCCTCCTTCCACCCTCCACCCTCAACCCCTTCTCACCCTCCACCATCCACCCTCAACCCCTTCTCACCCTCCACCCTCCATCCTCCACCTTTCACCTCTCCACCCTCCACTCCTCCAACCCTCCACCCCTTCTCACCCTCCACCCTCCGCCTCTCCACCCTCCATCCTTCACCCTCCACCCTCCTCCCTCCTCCCTCCTTACCTCCCCCCTCCTCCCTCCATCCTCCACCCTCTTCCCTCCTCCCTCCACCCATCCACCCTCCACCCCTTCCCCCTCCACCCTCCACTCTCCCCCCTCCACCCTCCACTCTCCCCCCTCCATCCCTTCTCACCCTCCACCCTCTACCCCTTCTTACCCTCCACCCCTTCTCACCCTCCACCCTCCCCCCTCCACCCCTTCTCACCCTCCACCCTCCCTTCAAGTCATCACACTCCACCCGACTACCAGTTTCCCCCTCCACCCTTCTCACTCCTCCACACTCCACCCGACTCCTTCCACCCGTCCTCCCTCCGTCCTGTACCACCTTCGTCTCCCTTCCACATCCACTCCCATACATCCCCACTCTAACAGCCACAACCACGGCACACCCACATACCTCCACGCCCCTTCTCTCCACTCCTCAATCCACCATTGAATGTACTTGGGATTTGAAGAACAGTGGGGAATATCATGGGAGACCTGACGATGCTAATACAAAGAACAACTTCCCACCAGGTTAGTCCACGTTGGGGATGATGACAGCTGGCGGAAGAGAGCAATGAGGAGGAAGAGGAGGAGGAGGAGGAGGAGGAGGAGGAAGGAGGATGGGGAGGAGGATGGGGAGGGGGAGGAGGAGAAGAGGAGGAGGAAGGGGAAGAAAGCAATGAGGAGGGGGAGGAAGAGGGAGGGGAAATGAGGGAGGAAGAGGAGTAGGAGGAGGAAGATGGGAAAGTGATGAGGATGAGGATGAGGATGAAATAGGAGGAGGAGGAGGAGGAAGAGGAGGGGGAAATGAGGAAGGAAGAGAAGGAGGAAGAGGGGGAAATGAGGGAGGAAGAGGAGGAGGAGGAGTGGGAAATGAGGAAGGAAGAGGAGGAGGAGGGGGATAATGAGGGAGGAAGAAGAGGAGGAGGAGGAGGATGGAAAGAGGAAGAGGAGGAGCAAGATGGAAAGAGGAAGGTGAGGAGAAGGATGGAAGGAGGGAAATGGGAGGAGAAGGAGGAATGAGGGGAGGAGGATGAGAAAATGGAGGAGGAGGAGGATGGGAAATGAGGGAGGAAGAGGAGGAAGAGGGAAAGGAAAGAGGATGAGGATAGAAAGAGGAGGAGCAGATAGAACCGGGAGATAGAAAAGGAAACGCCAGAGGAAGTAAAAAAGAAAGAAAAAATGTTCAAACGAGGTCACATGAGGTCAAAGGAAGACAAGGCAAAGAATACAATGAGAGGGAGAGGAAAGAGGGGAAGAGAGTAAGGCGAATAATGAGCCCTCAAGCAGAGAGCGAAGAGAGAGCGAAAGAACAAGAGAAAGGGGGATGAAAAAGAGAATGAAGAGGGAAAGAGATAATAGACGCCTGGGGATGAAGTGGGCAGAGGGAGGGTGATGTCATTAGAAAAGCGAATGGGAGAGAGAGGGAAAGAAGAGGAGGGAGAGAGAGAGGGAGAAAGAGGAAGGGTGAGAGAGAGGGAGAAAGAAGATGGGGGAGAGGGAGAGGAAGATGGAGAGAGAAAGGGAGAGAGAGAGAGAGAGAGGAAAAAGAAGAAGAACAAAAAGGAGAAAAAAGAGGGAGAGAGAGAGAGAGAGAGAGGAAAAAGAAGAAGAACAAAAAGAAGAAAAAAGAGGGAGAGAGAGAGAGAAAGAGAGAGAAAGAGAAAAGAAAAAGAGAGAGAGAGAGAGATAGAGATAAATAAAGAGAGAGACACGAAGAACCCCGAAGCAGAAGAAGGAAAAACCAGGCAAAACCAAACAAACCAAAATACCAACAGACAAGTGGACAACCCCCCCTACCCCCTCCCTCCCACCCTACCCCCCAGCAGAACGAAGTGAAAACGCCCCCCCACCCCCACCCCCCCATTTCGTCCCCAGTCAAATTCTCTTCAGGCGACGACCGCCCCCTGAAGGTGACTAACTTTTTCCCCCCAGAAAGTTTCGCCTCCAATACATTGAACAGAAATCACTTTTAATCACACACACTTCGAAAGGTCTTGGCCACGTGATGAGCATGGCATGTCTATCTGTTCCGCACAACACACTTTCTGAGTTGGGAGGGGAGGGGAGGTGGGGAGGGGAGGGGAGGTGGGGAGGTGAGTTTGGGAAGGGGGGTTGGAGGGGAGGTGGGGAGAGGAGGTAGGGAGGGGAGGTGGGGAGGGTGGTGGGTTGGGGAGGGAGGGGAGTGGGAGTGGGGTGGGAGGTGAAGGGAGTTTTTGGAGAGGGAGTTGGGACGGGAGGGAGGTGGGGGGGAGGGATTTGGGGAGGGGAGGTGGAAGGGAGTTGGGAAGGGAGGGGAGAGATAGATGAATGGAAAACGGAAGGAGGGAGAGAGGGAGAGGGGAGTTGGGGATGGGAGGTGGAGAGGGGAGGGGAGAGATAAAGGGAGATGGAAGGAGACGGAAGGAGGGGGAGAGGGAGATGGAAGGAGAGGGAGATGGAAGGATAGGGAGGGAGATAGATAGATAGAGAGAGAGAGAGAGGGAAAGAGAGAGAGAACGAGAGAGAGAGAGAGAACGAGAGAGAGAAAGAAAGAGAAAGAACGAGAGAGAAAGAAAGAAAGAAAGAGAGAGAGAAAGAAAGAGAGAGAGAGGGGGGGGGGGCAAAGAGAGAGAGAACGAGAGAGAGAAAGAGATAGGAAAACAATATGAAAGAGGTAAGAGATAATGTTTAGTTATTTTGATCTATTTGATAACCAGTTTAATAAGTTACGAGAGAGTCTGTTCAGTAATACAGAGAAAACAGGTCATATATAAAATCCTGGGGATTCTTAGAAAACTTCAAAGGCTACAGAGATAAGCCGCGGGAGGACACAGGCACAATTACAATGTTGAAGCGGCAGGTTAAAGCATTTTGATACAGAACGCTGCATGACAACACTGCATGACAACGCTGCATGACAACGTGATACACTATCACACATCACGTCGCATAACATGGAAATCCAGCCGTAAACAGTCTATTTGATATGAGAAATAGAAATATATCCATGATTACTGAAATCAAATAAAATGTGTATCAGAGCTTTAAACTTTTCAAAAAGCTTTGTCGTTGGGTAAAAGCGCCAGCGGGTTCTGACTTAGAGCTGAAGTTTCCGACGGCTTGCACGGTAATCAATAAAGATACGGTGGAAGATACGGGCATTGCATGATGACTTGTTTTTGAAAATCTTTGGTAGAGGTTTGTTGTTCTATCGTGATATCGTAATCTGTAAGGAATCATTTATTTATCCATTGGACTGATACTTGTTGTTGTCGTGAAATGGCCGAGTTCTGGTATTCTCTCTCTCCTCTCTCTATTTCTTTCTCTATTTATATATATATATATATATATATATATATATATATATATATATATATATATATGTGTGTGTGGTGTGTTGTTGTATCATATATATAAATATATTATATATATTATATATATATATATATATATATATATATATATATATATGTATATATATATATATAATATATATATATATATAAATAAATATATTATCTATATATATTAATATATATAAAATATATATATATATATATAATATAGAGAGAGAGAAGAAGAGAGAGAGAGATAAATGGATATATATATATATATTTATATATATATATATATATATATATAGTGATATATATATTTATATATATAATAAATAACATATACATAAATACATACATACATACATATATACATATATATATATATTATATATAATATTATATATATAAAAATATATATATATATATATATATATATATAAATGTATACATACATACGTACATATATTATATATATATATATATATATATATATATAAAATATATAATATAGTTGTTGTGTGTGTGTGAGGTGTGTGGTGTGTGTGTGTGTTTGTGTGTGTGTTGTGTGTGTGTGTGGTTTGTGTTATATGCAATATATAATATATATATATATATATATATAGATCTATACTATATAATATATATATGCATATATATATATATATCTATAATTATATATATAACATATATATATATATATATATAATA
>NW_028234439.1:25383544-25386044 GCF_977035675.1 Penaeus japonicus
AAACACCACACAAACACACACACACTCACACACACATACATACAAACGTACCATAGATAATGAATATGAATGGCCAAAGCTTTTTTTAATTAACTCTTCATGAGTAAATAATTATACATATACAGTACAAAAGGTACACTGCATGAGGTCACTCAAAAAGGCAAGAGAAGAGCACTCAGGTTCATGTATTTTTAGTACTTTTCATTTTTTCCCCTTTTTCTGTTTTTTTTTTTTTTTCTTTTTTTTCCTTTTCTTCAACTTAACCATCCATTAATACATAATGCCCTGTACACATATTACATAATTTCTCTTAAATATTAGATCTCTGTTTGAGCTTTGTTCTGTATAGTATGTAACAGGTTCTGTTCTGCCATTGCACGTTGACATCTAGTAAATACTGTTCTATACAAGTTCTCACTGTTCTTTCTGTAACCTCTGCAATACGCTCTGCTCTGCCATTGCACGTTGACGTCTAGTAAATACTGTTCTATACAAGTTCTCACTATTCGTTCTGTAACCTCTGCAACACTCTCTGCTCTGCCATTGCACGTTGACTCATCCAGACTCCATCACTGACACCCTGTAAATACTGTTCTACGCGTGTTCTCACTGTTCTTCCTGTAAATACTGTTCTATACGTGATTTCAATTGTTCTTCCTGTAAATACTGTTCTATCTGTGATCTCACCATTATCCCTGTAAATACTGTTCTAAGCGTGTTCTCACTGTTCTTCCTGTAACCTTCCCTTAACACTCTACTCATCCATCGCCCGTTGACCCTACCATCGACACCCTCCCTGTTCTCCAACGTTCTCCCTCGCCCCCCCTTCCCTCCCCCCTCCCCCCCTTCCCTCCCCTCCGACCCGACCCGACCCTCCCCGCTTCTTCATCCCAACCTGTTCCCGCGTTCGACTTCCCTTCGAAAACCCTCCCTTCCCGAAGCTGTTTCTCCGTTTACTCATACATCACTCGGGGCCTCATCCAGCGCGCTTATTCCTCGCCTGTGATTGATGGAACAGATGTTGCGACACATCTGATGAATACGAAATAGTCTATTTTAATGTTTTTAAATTCATATGAACCCGAGTGTCTCTGAGCTAATTGGATGGTCGCTGCCGCCGCCGCCATTCAATCACGGAGTTCAATAACCCGCTTGAGACGTGGATGATGGACCCCGGGCTACGAGTGGGGGGAAAGGGGGGGGGGGGAGGGGAGGGGGGAAGAGGAGAGGTGGATGATGGGAGGGGATGGGAGAAGGAGAAGAGGGAAAGGGGGAGGAGGAGAGATGGATAATGGGAGGGGATGGGAGAAGGAGGAGAGGTGGATAATGGGAGGGGAAGGGAGAAGGAGAAGAGGAAAGGGGGGAGGAGGAGAGGCGGATAATGGGAGGGGAAGGGAGAAGGAGAAGAGGAAAGGGGGGAAGAGGAGAGGTGGATAATGGGAGGGGAAGAGGAAAGGGGGGAGGAGGAGAGGTGGATAATGGGAGGGGAAGGGAGAAGGAGAAGAAGAAAGGGAGGAGGAGGAGAGGCGGATAATGGGAGGGAAAGGGAGAAGGAGAAGAGGAAAGGGGGAAGGAGGAGAGGGAAGGGGGGAGGAGGAGAGGTGGATGATGGAAGGGGAAGGGAGGGGGAGAAGAGGAAAGGGGGAAGGAGGAGAGGCGGATAATGGGAGGGGAAGGGAGAAGAAGAGGAAAAGGGGGAATAGGAAGGACGAAAGGAAGAGAGAAGGAGAAGAGGAACGGGGGGAATATGAAGGACGAAAGGAAGAGAGAGAGAAGAGGATAAAGGAAGGAGAAATGAGAAGGAGAAAAGGAAAGGAGGAAAGAGGAGGAACGAAAGGAAGAGATAAAGAGAAGAAGAAGAAAGTTGGAAGGAGGAGGGCGGATAACCAAAGGGAAAGAAAAAAAAGGAGAAGAGGAGAGGAAGAAAATGAGGGACGAAAGGAAGAGAGAGGGAGAAGAGGAAACGGAGAGGGGGAAGAGGAGGGGCGGATAACGAAAGCAGAAAAGAGAAAGAGAAGAGGAAAGGAGGAAAGAGGAAGGAGAAGAGAGAAGGCTTGATAACAGCTGATTCTGAGCCACAATGCTTGCACGACTGTCCGCTTGAATGCAAGCTTAATCACCCCATGAACGCCGCTGTAGGTTAATTTCAATACATAATGGCACACAGGATGCATTACATATATAGAGTGATAGATAGTTAGATATAGAGATTGATTGATAGATAGATATAGAGATATAAAGATTGATGGATAAAGATATGAAGGGAAAAAATAATTTTACTGTCTTGATACAGTGATAGATGTTTTCTCGTTTTGTCAATAATGGATTCTGTGTATAGCGTTCTTTTCTGTCATGTATATATATAAATATAAATATATATATATATATATATATATATATATATATATATTCATACATATATAAATATATATATAAATAATTATATATATATATATATTATACATATATTATATATATATATACTATATATATATATATA
>NW_028234439.1:25401044-25408544 GCF_977035675.1 Penaeus japonicus
ATCTTAAGAAGAAGAAGAAGAAGAAGCAGAAGAAGAAAAAAAAGGTGTTCACTCGTTTGGATTCTCTTTTAATGGTGTTCGATTCGTTGGTTGTTCCCTTCACCAGCACCCCTCCCTCCTCTCTCATTCCACGAGTTTGCTGGCTGTCTCATTCCCCTCGCACCCTCCCTTCAGAAGCTATCTCTCTTCTCCCTTACTCCCTCTCTAGCAGCCATCTCCTATTCACCCTCCTCCCCCCCTTCCACTTCTCGCCTCCCCCTTCCCCTTCTCGCCTCCCCCTCTCCCATTCATTACCCTTCCCCCTTCCCCTTCTCGTTCTCCCCAACCAACTCCATCATCTATGGTCCCCAACCACTCCATCACACGCACCCACGCGCCTCCCCCTCCTTTTAATAACACCAACACCAACACCCTCTCACCCCCCCCCTATCAATCCATCCCCTCACCCCCCCATCCCCCCTTCCCCCTTCAACCAGAGGCTCACCCCCCCTATCAATCCATCCCCCCCATCCCCCCCTTTCCCCTCCAACCAGAGGCTCATCCCCCCCGCTATCAATCCATCATCCCCATCCCCCATCCCCCTTCAACCAGAGGCTCACCCCCCCTATCAATCCATCCCCTCACCCCCCCATCCCCCCTTCCCTCTTCAACCAGAAGCTCACCCCCCCTATCAATCCATCCCCCCTTCCCCACATCCCCCCCTATCAATCCACCACCCTTCCCCAGATCCCCCCTATCAATCAACCCCCCCATCCCCCCTCCCATCCCCCTCCAACCAGAGGCTCACCCGCCCCCTATCAATCCATCCCCCCATCCCCCCCATCCCTCCCATATCCCCCCTCCCATCCCCCTTCAACAACCCAAGGACTCGATCGCCGTCAACCAAAAGGACCTCAAGCACTTAATGCGTTCCTTCTCCACCCCGCATCCGGCTCGAGTTTCCTGTTGCTGATCCTTGAGGCGCGATGGAAGGATTTTTGAAAACCCATTTGGGTGTCAAGCGCCCACGGGGGAAGTTAGATGACCCTCGAGGTAAGCAGGGCGCGGGTTGAAAGACTGGAATGGCTCTACAGGCGCTTTTATTTGGCTTGGGTTTGTGATTGTGGGTGTGGGTGCTTATGTGCGTGGGGGTTTGTATGTGTATGTTTGGCTATGTTGATGGACGGGTAAATCGATAGGTAGGGATACACAAACACAAATAAACACGCACACACACAGATATTTATATATATATGTATGTATATATATATATATATATATATATATATATATATATAACAATAAAATAAAATAATATAATATATTTATGTATATTATGTATATATATATATATATATATATAAATATATATTATATATAAAAATACATATATGTTATATATATAATATATATATATATTATATATATAAATATATATTTATATATTTTCAAAATATATAATATATATAATATATATATATATATATCTATATATATAAATATATATACAAATATATTGTACATATATATATATATAGTATATAATATATATTATATATATATAAATATATAAATATATAAATATATATATATATGTACACACACACAACACACACACACACACACGACACGGGACCGACACATATATATATATGTATTTTTTTCTTATTTAGTATATATATATATATATTATACATATGTATATATATATATACTATAATATATATATATATATATATATATATGTATATATATATATATATATTTAAATATATAATATATAATTGATATATATACATTACATATATATATATTATATATATATATATTATATATAACTGTATATGTATAAATGTATATAATATATATGTATATATATAGTATATAATATATATATATATTTTATATATATATATAAGATATATATATATATTATATATTTATGGTACACACACGCACGGACGCACATATATATATATGTATTTTTTTCTTTTTGTATATATATATATGTACTACATATGTATATGAATATATAATATATATAATATAAATATATATATATATATATATTGTAATATATATATATATTATATATATATATATATATATCATATATATTATATATATATATATAGTAATATATATATACACTGTATATGTATATATGTATATATATATATGTTTTATATATATATATATTAATATATAAAATATAATATATGTATGTATATGTATAAATAAGTATTACACACACACATACACAACACACTACATACACACACACACCACACACACAACACACACACACACACACACACACATATATATGATATATATATATATATAAATATAATATATATATATCTATATATATATATATATATTGCATTACGAATCCTGAAGTGTCACCTTCTCTGCTCAACCCGGAACTGACTGATATTGACCAAAGATTGCATAACGATTTGCAAACTTCTCTTCAACTCAAGTTAGTTTGTTTGTTGGGAAAAAGTTTGACAAGTGGAGGAGGAGAATCAAGAGATGTACGTGTAATACCGAGATTTAGCAAGATTAAGCAAGAGAGTGTTGCAACGCCCTCTGAGATTCTAATATTTCGCGAGTCGTCTTGCATTATTCGCTCACACACACGCACACACACACACACATATACACTCACACTCACACACAAACACACACACTTCCTCTCGCCCCTCCCTCACCACTCCGTCAATGCTTTTCCCTTACCCCCTGTCCCCGGCCCTCTCTCGCACCCCACCCCCCTCCCTACTAATGGGCTGATTCCATTATTCTGGCGTTCCATCACATTTTGCCCTCCCTCCCTTTTACACCCTCCCTCCCTCCCTCTATTCTACGCTTACCCTCCCTCCCCTCCTCCCTCTCTTGCACTTCCTCCCTCCCTCCCTCCCCTCCCCCCTTCTACGCTTACCCTCCCTCCCTTGCCTTTCCTTCCTCCCCTCCTCCCTTACTCCTGTTCCTTCCTCTCCACCTCCTCTTCTTCTTTTACTCTTTTTTGTTATATCCTGACATCTCCATTATCACCTCTCCCTCCATTCTCCTACTCTCCTATCCTCTTCCCTTCTTCGTTCTCTTACCCCTCCCTCTCTCCTTCTCCCTCCCTTCTTCTCTTACTCATCCCTCTCTCCTTCTCCCTCCCTCCTTCTCTTACTCATCCCTCTCTCCTTCTCCCTCCCTCCTTCTCTTTTTACTCATATCCCTCTCAACCAACTCCCACTACATCTTTCCTCCTACACTACCTTCTTCTCTCTCCCTCCTTACACACCACCCCTATCCTCTTCTCCCCCCCTACTCTCTCTTTCTTATTTCTTCTCTCTATCCCATCCACATACACTCCTGCCCCTTGCCCCGTTCTCACTCATCCTCCCCCTTCTCACCCTTCACTCTCCTCCCTCCAGCCTCCAGCCTCCACCTTCCACTCCTGAACCCCTTCTTACCCTCCACTCTCAACCCCTCCTCCCTCAACCCTCCACCTCTCCACCCTCAACCCTCCACCCTCAACCATCCACCCCTCAATCCCTCCACCCTCCACCCTCAATCCCTCCACCCTCCACCCCTCAACCCCTTCTCACCCTACACCCCTCCATCCTCCACCCTCCCCCCCTCCCCTCTCCATCCTCCACCCCTCCACTCCTCCAACCCCTTCTCACCCTCCACCCTCCACCCCTCCACACACCCCTCCCTCCACCCCTCAACCCTCCACACCCTTCACCCTCCCCCCTCCACCCCTTCTCACCCTCCACACTCCACCCTTGAGATGATCTTGGGATATGATCCCCTATTGTCCTCACAGAGAGACCTGACAATGCTAATACAAAGAACAGCTTCCCACCAGGTTAGTCTACACTGGGGATGATGACGACTGGCGGAAGAGAGCAATGAGGAGGAGGAGGAGGAGGAGGAGGAGGAGAAGAAAGGAGGATGGGGGAGGAGGAGGAGGAGGAAGGGGAGGAGTGGGGGAGGAGGAGGAGGAGGAGGAGGAGGAGAAGGAGTGGAGGAGGAGGAGGAGAAGGAGTGGAGGAGGAGGAGGAGAAGGAGGGGGGGAGGAGGAGGAGGAGGAGGAGGAGGAGGAGGAGGAGGAGAGAGGAGGAGTGGAGGAGGAGGAGGAGGAGGAGGAGAGGGGAGAGGAGGAGGAGGGAGGGGGAGGAGGATGTGAGGAGGCAAGAGGAGTAGAGGGGAGGAAAGATGGGAAAAGTGTCATGAGGGTACAGGTGAATGGAGGAGGTGGAGGATGGAAATAGGGAGGGAGCGAGGAGAGGAGGGGGAAGGAGGCGGGAGGGCGGGGAGGCGGGGAGGGGGAGGGGGAGGCAGGGGGAGGAGGGGGGAGGGGGGGGGAGGGGGAGGGGGGAGAGGAGGGGGAGGAGGGGAGGGATACCGAGGGAGGGGGGCGGGGGGAGGGAGAGGGAAGGTAAGAGGAGAGGGAAGGGGGCAGGGGGGAGGGGGAGGGGGAGAGGGAGGGGGAGGGAGAAGGGGAAGGGGAAGGGGGAGGAGAAGGAGAGAGGAGGAGGAGGAGGAGGAGAAGAGGGAGGGCAAGGAGGAGGAGGAGGAGGAGGAGGAGGAGGAGGAGGAGGAGGAGGAGGAGGGGGAGGAGGAACAGGAATAGGAGGAGGAGGAGGAAGAGGAGGAGGATAGAAAGAGAGGGAGGAGGAGGAAGATGATGAGGGTGAGGAGGAGGAGGAGGATGGAAATAGGAGGAGGGGAGGAAGAGGAGGGGGAAATGAGGAAGGAAGAGAAGGAGGAAGAGGAGGAGGAGGAGTGGGAAATGAGGAAGGAAGAGGAGGAGGAGGGGGATATGAGGGAGGAAGAAGAGGAGGAAGAGGATGGAAAGAGGAAGAGGAGGAGCAAGATGGAAAGAGGAAGGTGAGGAGAAGGATGGAAGGAGGGAAAGGGGAGGAGAAGGAGGAAGAGGAGGAGGAGGATGGGAAAATGGAGGAGGAGGAGAGAGGACGGTAGGGGAAATGGCGGGAGGAAGGGAGGAAAAAGAGGAAAAGGAGTGAAGAGGATGAGAGATGAGGAGAGCGAGAGGTGGGAAGAAGTGTAACATGAGGATGAGGATAGAAAGAAGAGGAACAGGAGGATGAGAGAAAGAGGGAAAGAGAACCGGAAGATAAAAAAGGAAACGTCAGAGGAAGTAAAAAAGAAAGAAAAAAAGTTCAAACGAGGTCACATGAGGTCAAAGGAAGACAAGGCAAAGAATACAATGAGAGGGAAAGGAAAGAGGGGAAGAGAGTAAGGCGAATAATGAGCCCTCAAGCAGAGAGCGAAGAGAGAGCGAAAGAACAAGAGAAAGGGGGATGAAAAAGAGAATGAAGAGGGAAAGAGATAATAGACGGTTGGGGATGAAGTGGGCAGAGGGAGGGGGATGTCATTAGAAAAGCGAATGGGAGAGAGGGAGAAAGAGGAATGGTGAGAGTAAGAGGGAGAAAGAGGAGGGGGGGTAGAGGAAGATGGAGAGAGAAAGGGAGAGAGAGAGAGAGGAAAGAGGAGAGAGAGAGAGAGAGAAAGAGAGGGGAGGAGAGGAGAGAAAGACAGAGAGAGTGTGAGAGAGAAGAGAGAAAGAGAGAGAGAGAGAGGAGATGAGAGAGAGGAAGGAGAGAGAGAGATTGAAGTGTGAGAGACGAAGGAGGAGGGAGGGGGATATAGAGTGAGGAGAGAGGAGAGAGAGAGAGAAGAGTGACGAGAAGAGAACGAAGGAAGGAAAGAAGAAGAAGGAAAAAAAAACAATATTAAGATTACGAGAGGTGCAGAGAGAGAGAGAGAGAGAGAGAAAGAAAGATATAAAAATAGAGAGAAGAAAGAGAGAGAGAGAGAAGAGAAAGAGAGAAAGAGAAGAGAAAGAGAGAGAGACGCAAATAAACCTGAAGAGGAAGGAGAACCAGGCAAGAAGAAGAAGACGAAGAAGAAGAAGAAGAAGAAGAGAGAGAGAAAGACAGAAACATAGACAGAAAAAGAAAGAAAGAGAGTTAGAGAGAGAGAGATAGATAGAGAGAGAGACGCGAAGAACCCCAAAGAAGAAGGAGAACCAGGCAAGAAGAAGAAGAAGAAGAAGAAGAAGAAAGAGAGAGAGGGAAACACAGACAGAGAAAGAAAGAGAGAGAGAGTTAGAGAGAGATAGATACATAGATAGAGAGACGCAAAGAACCCCGAAGAAGAATAAGGAAAAACCAGGCAACACCAAAGAAACCAAAATACCAACAGACAAGTGGACAACCCCTCCCTCCCACCTCCCTCCCCCAGCAGAACGAAGTGAAAACGCCCCCCCCCCCGCCCCCCACCCCCCATTTCGTCCCCAGTCAAATTCTCTTCAGGCGACGACCGCCCCCTGAAGGTGACTAACTTTTTCCCCCCAGAAAGTTTCGCCTCCAATACGATAGACAGGAATCACTTTATATCACACTTCGAAAGGGCTTGGCCACGTGAGGGAGGCAAGGCATGTCTATCTGGTTCTCGCACGCGTACACTTTCTGAGTTGGGAGGGGAGGGGAGGTGGGGGGGAGGGGGAGGGGAGTTGGGGAGGGGAGGTGGGGAAGGGAGAGGAGGGGATAGGAGGGGGGTTGGAGGGGAGGGGAGTTGGGGAGGGGAATTGGGGAGGGGGAGGGAGGTTGGAGGGAGGAGGGAGTTTGGAGAGGGGAGGTGGGAAGGGGAGGGGAGTTGGAGTGGAGCCGGGAGTTTGGGAGGTTGGTTGGGGACGGGGAGGTGGGGGGGATGAGGGGGAGGGGCGGGAATGGGGGGGCGGGGGGTGAGGGGTAGTTGGGGAAGGAAAGGAGGGGAGGTGGGGAAGGGGGGTGGGGGTCGGGGGAGCGGGGGGGGAGAGACTAAGGGGAGAGATAAAAAGTAGAAGGGGAGGGGAGTTGAGGAGGGAAGTGGGGGAGGGGAGTTGGAGAGGGGAGGTGGGGAGAGGAGGGGAGAGGAGGTGGGGAGGGGAGTAGGGGAGGGGAGGGGGGGAGGGGGGGGGGAAGGGGAGGGGAGTTGGGGAGTGGGAGAGGGGGAGGGGAGGTGGGGAGGGGATGGGTGGGGAGGGGAGTTTGGGGAGGGGAGGTGGGGAAGGGAGTTGGGGAAGGGAGGGGAGAGATAGAGGGAGATGGAAGGAGACGGAAGGAGGGAGAGAGGGAGAGGGGAGTTGGGGATGGGAGGTGGAGAGGGGAGGGGAGAGATAAAGGGAGATGGAAGGAGACGGAAGGAGGGAGAGAGGGAGAGGGGAGTTGGGGATGGGAGGTGGGGAAGGGAGGGGAGAGATAAAGGGAGATGGAAGGAGACGGAAGGAGGGAGAGAGGGAGAGGGGAGTTGGGGATGGGAGGATAGGGAGGGAGATAGATAGATAGATAGAGAGAGAGAGGGAACGAGAGAGAGAGAGAGAACGAGAGAGAAAAAGAAAGAGAAAGAACGAGAGAGAAAGAAAGAAAGAAAGAGAGAGAGAAAGAAAGAGAGAGAGGGGGGGGCAAAAAGAGAGAGAACGAGAGAGAGAAAGAGATAGGAAAACAATATGAA